>NC_139594.1:15084899-15582399 GCF_946808225.1 Silurus aristotelis
TTTTACAATGGGCTTGTTTTTTTCCATTGCACACACACACACACGCACACGCTTTCTATTTAAGAGCAGAGCACCAACATATATCCAAATAAGGTTGCCGACTACAAGGTGCCAGCACTTTTGTTAGCCCAAAGCTGTCTATTCAGAGACCTAGTGAATGAGTGAGTGAGCGAGTATGAGTGAAGAGGAAAGACTCTCCCCTCTGAGAAACTCCTCAGACACAAAAGAGTATGGCTTTCTGCCACTTTCTGGGATGCCAGCCATCAGATTGTTATCTGCACATTCAGTTTGTGGAGGTGCGGTGCACTCAGCTTCCCATCTCATCTAAAAATAACTCCACACAGGGGCTTGCCTTGCTGAATCCGGCCTAAGCCTCACGATCATTGTCAGATCAGTGCTGGGCAGCAATAGTTTGTTTGCACAGATTGTCAGACTGCAGTCTTAGCATGAGGAATACTGTAGTGTAAAGATGCATATTCGGGATTGAGTTTCTGCGCCCCCTTCTGGAGGACATTATATATGTCCCCCTTCTGGAGCACATTAACGCTGATATATTGTATCCTGATGTTCAGGTTGGGACTATTTTGACTGAATTTTATATCGGTTTAAAATTGCATTTGGGTCTGCATACATTTTTAAAGGAAAAAGTTATTCAAACTGAGTATCAAAATATTAAAAAGTATAAAGAAATATTTAGGGCTCCAGACTGCGACTAAAATGATCACATTTGCGAACCAAATTTGACCAAATTTTAGGTAACTTTAAATGTTGTACTGTATATTATATATAGAAGGCTTGTCCATGTGGTCTGATCCAACAGACGAGCTCCTGTAGCTCAAAATGCTAAATAATATTAATACTGTTAATGTTCGATGGGTCAGAATTCTTATGCCTGGTCATGGTGTGTGTGTGTGTGTGTGTGTGTGTGTGTGTATATATATATATATATATATAAGCAATAAATCATTTTTATTAGAATGAAAAACACTGTTTTAATATTTTTCATGCTTAATATTTAAAATGTGAATTGTAAATAAATCAATATACAGTAGCTCACTTATTCATTACAAATAAATGGGAACGTCAAAAATTAATCGAACAAAAAAATTATTTGATGAAATAAAAATCAAAGGAACCATGGCAGAGATGTTCAAACTCGGAGTTCAAGTAATTGTAGAGGCAAAATGAATTATTATGATTTGAATATGATTAATTATGCAGTCCTGGGTTCACCGATGTTTATTTAAATATGAGATGACTATTTTATATAATAGAGTAGACTGTTATCTGTTTGTTTTGATGTCGCTCTATTTCCTTTACCACCCATTTTATTAGAAAAGCATGTAGTGTGTATGGTCAAGTGTTTCACACAGGAAAAGGTGTTTGTTACAAGTGTTATGGTTGTTAAAGACACAAGTTCCATGCTTAAACAGTTGATGCTGACTTGAAGGTGACACATTGCTCTCTCTCTCTCTCTCTCTCTCTCTCTCTCTCTCTCTCTCTCTCTCTCTCTCTCTCTCTCTCTCTCTCTCTCTCTCTCTCTCTGTCCTTAGCTCTTGTAGTAGTGTGGCCGATGTAGGGAGCTGCTGAGTGTGATGTGTAATGGCTCCTGTGTTGAGTGCTCTGTGGGGTTCAGGGGTTGCAGGATCGGAGGTCAGTGGTGAGCTGGCTGTAGTGAGCACGCTCACGGCACTGTGGGCCTTCCTGCTGCTCACTGTGCTTCTGGTACTATGTGCCAGCTGTCAGGGGTGAGTACCTCATTATCATCATCATCATAATAATAATAATGCTCTCTCATGCATTCAGTCTGGGATTAAGCTGTAAAATATTGCAAATATTACTAGATCAGATGGTGTTAGTCTATCAAATAATACATTTTGTAGAATGGTTGGAGAAAAGAATTCACCTAGCACTAGCAACTCTATTTCACATTGGATGTTCTTAATCGTTGATGATTACGTCCTCATTGATGTGTCAGTGAAGTGGAATGTGGCAGAATATCAGTAGAAATGGAGATAGAATCTTCGGGATGTTTCACTCTAGGGGATGTAAATGTTTTGGGTTCCTCAAAAATGTCCAAAATAATGATAATCACTTGTCTTTTTGGTCTATTTACACCAACTTGTAGATTCATATGTACATTAAAGCTAATAAGTTGTATAATTTCAACCTGTTTCCTTGCACGTGACTGCTACAATCACTGTATTCAATGTAACATGGCAAATTGGTATACATGTCTGAATAAAATATCTGTCTTGAGGCGAATGGACGAACGGATTAAATTTTTCCCACATGTACAAGCACTTTGCACAAGTTGCAGAAAAAAAATCAAATGCATATTTTTTTTTCTCTCCCCAGGCAAAAGAAAGCGACCCGGCTTCCCGGAGACCATGAGAACCTGATGAATGGGGTACGTTAGCGGGATGCTTTTGATGTGAAGGATTTTCTGCATTTCACATCCTTCTCTATGCATGACCGAGACTCAAAGCAGAGCCCCACAGTGTCTTTTTAATCATTTCTCAGGCGTTTGTTTGCTCTATAGCTCTCACACAGAGCCATTTTTCGCTGAATCAGGAGTTGCTTTGGAGAGAGCTGATGGTGTAGATGGTGTGCAGTTTATTTTGTAGTTTTGGACTTGGAGGACTGGGTAGAGCACAGCACACTGAAGGGGCTTTGTGGAGCTGACGCTCAGTGGGAGGAAAACATGAAGCAGGCAGACTTGCGGCTTTGTCAGGCCTGGGGACATGGGGAGTCTTTTTGTGCATGTGCTTTATGCATGGAGGCTGCAGAATTATCATGTGAGAGAAAAGGTCAGGAGTTCAGCGTTGTTTAGAAGCAGGGAGCATCTATGAAAATCTCATTTGACTTGTCATGTGATGAATGCACTTGCATATTGCATCTGACAGCGTTATATGTGCATAGCATGGTCACACAACTGTGGGAAAGTATTAAGCTTTCATTGTTGCTTGTAGACGTGTTTTGGAATGGTTGCCAATTGGTTTTCATAGTTTGTTGCCTGGATTTTTGTATGTCCGGACTGGTGTATTTGGATCCTGATATCATTGCCTAAAATGTTCCTTGTTCAAAAATAGAATAGGCACTTTAACATGCATCATACAGAAATAAATCTCACATTTTATTTAATGCACTCTTATATTTTAACCTTTGGTCTGCCTGATCATGTATACTGTCACATATGCACTGAGCAATTAGAGAAAGACTTTTACACATGCAAAAGTAGGCTGTGAAGCAAAAACTTTCATAACAATGAAATTATACTTTTGTATATTGAAAGAAATATGATAAAAACAATTAACACACAAAACAAAACAACAAAAAAGTTGTTCAGTCAATCAAAATCAAGTCTAGCCTATAAAGTCGAATGTGTTCTTTCACTGGAAATAAATAACCAGAATATCGCCATTCATTTTTGTGTAATGTTTGAATAGTTGGATTTAGTTCATAGATCAAGATTGTGCTTAGAAAAAACCCTGTCTGACTTTCACTACACACTAAATGATAGTATAATCAAGCTAGAGGTTCAATAGGGTCTTTGTTTATAGATGGTAAACAGACTTCAAAACGATTGTTAGCAAAATCGCAAAGCCACCACCAGGTGGCGCCAAAAAGCAACTTTTTTTCCTTCTGATGTGCCAAAAACCAAAAAGATGATGTGCCAAAAACCTCCATCCAGTTTGTCTTTTTTCCCTCCAGGAGTGGCTGGTATAACAGGGCAGCAGGGTTAAGCCATTTATCTTTCGGTGATACAGAAAAACCATTCATTTTTATAAAAATATTCATTTATTAAAATTCTTTTTTTGGCCTCGACATCAGATTATTAAAAAGGATTTTTTGGAATAATGCTCAACAGCACCACCAACAGTTGAAAAAATAGAATACACAGAATGCTGAGAGGAAGTGAGTTTCAAGTGTACATTGATTCAACCTGTCATTGACCTCTCTGACAGTGATTAAAAAGAGGAAGTGAAATAGATTGTCAGGGGTAATTAGTGCGAATGTGGTGGATTTTAGTTTTTATGCTAACTTCCTTTTTTTCTGAGTTTGGAGGAAAAATTATAAGTTGATAGAGGCAGAACCAGTTGGGCATTACAGATTTAAATGCTTAAAGGAAGACACACAGATGGATTTGTGAATATTTCTTTCTTTTTATTATGTGTGCACAATAAGACCAAACCTAAAATCAGATCTTTTGGACATCTTAAACTAGGTGAACTTCAGTCTTGTACCAGACTGGACACTAAAAAATCCTATTATTAACATGGATCTGACTCATCAGGAAGGAGGAGTGACTCACCCTATATATATATAGATAATAGAAATTATTTCCTTTCTCACTTTCCTATATTTATAGATGTAGTGAAACTTGTGTAACGGCAGCAAAAGGGGACGAAGGTCTCCGAATCATGTCTCCAAACTTCAAAAACTGATTGTCTTTTGGTAGACTGCATTTTAACTGAAGTGAACCCACTTATAGAATCAGTCCTTTAGTATTATTTTCTGCTGAGTTCTGGGTCCTGTTGGTCCATCAGGAAATAATTAGGATGATAAGGCTGATAATGCAGTAAAACTGAAACTAGGATGTCAAATTCCTCCCTCAGACTTTAAACACATAATCAATCATTATATGTTAATCAAGCAGAAGATGCCAAGCAGAAGATTACACGTTTACAAATGGCAAATAACATAAAATTTACCACAAAAAAATCTCTAGCACACTTTTATGTCATGTAAGACTTTTCCACTAAACCCTATACATATTTGTCTTACGTTTCTGTCATATGCAAATGTAAAACATTTATATATATATATATATATTTATATATATATATATATATATATATATATATATATATATATATATATATATATATATATATATATATATATATATATATATATAAATAAAAACCTTAAAAGCCGTATTCTTTTTTGTTTGATTTTAACTTTTATTGTATTTGTATTATATATGTATCTCTTGAATATTTTTGTATTATCTATGTATTGTATTGTATTATCTATGTATCTTTTGAATATTTGTAACTCAGCTTTTGCCATGAAGATAACCTCAGATAAGCCTATACATCTACCATTGTATGTACAATACTTATATCAAGAAGAATGTGTCTTGATTTGTCCTTGCTGATATGAAGTGTCTTTGTCCTGTCTCTGTGCAGGTGTCAGAAAAGGAAGTATGTAGTCAAACAGCAGATACAGGCAGCCATGGCACTGACCTGGTGGCCAGTAGCTCCTTAAATGGACCTCTTACAAGCGGTACAGGTACAATTAAAGTTTAACGTCATATACATAATATATTAAACCATCATATTCAGTAAAATAACTTGTTTAAACACAATCATTTTTACTTAAAAATAGTGGAAAAAATTAAATATACAAAAAAATTCTCATTTGGACAAATATGGAGGACAAGTCTTGTTTCCAACACTATCATTACTAATTAAGCATCATATCTGAATTTTGGTCTGGAAATCCCTTCCATAGATAAAGTTTACTAAAAGAGAGTTAAAGTTAAATGTTAAAGTTGTTAGACTTGCAGACTTTTTATTTTTTAAGATTTTGTGAGTATGCAGACTATTCAAAGTGCAAATACAGTCATGCAGTACCAGCCTTTTTCTCACTCTTATTTGACAGCCAAATGTGAAACTTATAAGAGCCAGTTTTGTTCCGATATGTAAATACATGCCACGCAACAGTAGTTTAACAGGGAAGGTGGTAGGAGGGATACAAGTATAAATGTGAGCTTGAGCCTTTTTGTGTTGCCTTTTTTTTTTTTTTTTTTTTTTTTTTTTTTTTAAAACATCTGTTTATTAAGGAAACACCAATGGACTTCAAAATTATATAAATTGTATTGTATTTATAGTCAGTTAAATAAGCTCTTATTCTCTACAGCATCGTTGTAGAAGATACCAAACAATTGTCCATCAACCTTAACAGCATGGAGGAGCTAATGATAAACATTATAGTGCCACATCTGTGACAGTATAATTGTGTGCTTCTAACTCCTATTCATTCTTAACCCAAACACGACCTTCTCATTAATTGTTTTTTTTTCTTTGTAAAAGCTGCTAAAGAGACATAGAGTATAGGGGGAATACATCAATCGTTAATTGGGATTAATGTTTAGGCAATAATTGTAATTGAATATTGGTACTTGCTTAGCTTCTCTCTGTTGTATGGTAAATATAAGACTGATATTAAATCAGCAGTGTTCATCGTTGTCTCTGCTTATCTCCATCTCAGTCCTCACAGATACCGTGGACACGAGTCCACACCCTTCCGAAGAAATGCTGTCCATCCAATCAGAGCATCGCTCTTCTAAATGCCCCCAGGACAGAGAGTTACCCAGCATTCCCTGCGCCAACAGTCTGCAGGTAGCAGATTCACCTGAAGAATGTAAAACCTCTGGGGACGCCACGTACGAGGTGCTGAAGGGGGGAGTCTCACAGGATGTTGTGGAGGATTCACCCTACGAGACGGTGAAAGAGCTAAAGGAGGCATGCCTCAATACCGGCACACTGACCCCCAGTGAGCCTTCGACTGCCCAGCACAATGGGCACGTGAGCCCCAGCCCTGGCACTCCTGACCTCTGCCCTCTGACTGACGGGTCGGAGTACGCATCTATCGACCTGAAGAAGAAGAGCCGCTACAGTGTGGAAGCCGAGGCCCAGCGCACAGTGGCAGAGCAACCTGAGGAGGAGACTCCACCACCTATACCTGATAAAGTGCTGGATGAGAACGATAACCAGAACATCACTACGCTGCAGAATGGAGAGGTAAGGAAAACACAGATAGATAGATAGATAGATAGATAGATAGATAGATAGATAGATAGATAGATAGATAGATAGACAGACAGACAGACAGACAGACAGACAGACAGACAGACAGACAGACAGACAGACAGACAGACAGATGCACTCTTTGTGGTGACTACAAAATGTCTGTAAAAGGGCACTCTTGGTATTTTTGTACTTTAAAAAAATATATCTAAGCAGTAAAGTATATTATATTTAAATTAGTCAAATTAATTGAGGCAAAATATTCCTCTCAGGGTAATTAATAAAAAAATGAAGCAGCTGAGTAAATGAATTAATATTGTTGTGTATTTAAAAATATTTTAGACCACTAGTGAGCTTGTAGTTTTCCCAGAACAAAGCATTACCAAGGGGCTACACTAAAAACAGTGATTGCTTTAAAAAAAAATTATATTATTTGGGTTTTATTTAAATAAATAAAACCCAAACAAACAAAGATTCGACCCGAAAAGAATCAATATCATAATTTTACTTTTTATATTTACCAACAGCAGTGGTTTTCTTTGATGCAATTTATCTCAATGACTTTGATTAATTTATTAAATCCTTGACTGAATCCCAAATGGCTTCTTAATTACAGTTTGCTCACTGTATAGCATATAAAATCATGGCATTGTACTGTAGAGCCTGTACTTCTATACTACATGGCGTGAAATTAATGAATCCTGTCACAAACACATCAATGAAATAGACGACAGTCATGTTTATTATATTTTAATGCCTTCTGACCACATTTGCACTCACTGCCTGGTCTTTCTTTTTATATTAAGATATGTAAGTGTTGGCACCCTTGGATTGGGTGTTATTTAATCATTTATTTAGCGCTGGCTCGGTTTCGCCACGCTTGGCTGATTTCCGTAATTTTCTACTTGCACTTGCCGGGGGATTGTTTACACTTTGCTTTCTGACCAGTGAACAAATGAGTTTCGAGAGAACATTTTTCAACCCCTTCCCCTTTTCCACACATTTATTTCCACACAGTCTCAGCCATTTTGTTTGTATTTTATGCTTTTTAAATGCATTTTGGTTGGTTTCATTACCAAGCAATGAATTAAACTAAAGTAACCATTTTGCACTAACTCGGTATAAGTAAGTGTTAAAAAAATTAAAAAAAATAAAATGCAAATATAACAAGAGGAGTTTCAATAAAACAAGTGGTTGATTTAAATTGTGGGGGTCATTGCTAATCTGTATTTTAAGGTCCATAAAGATAATGCCTCCTAAACCTTGCTGTCTATTTTGCTCTTCAATGGAAAGAGCTAAATTTAGACACAGGAGGGAACAATAGCCAGCGACTCCTGCTTAATTATGATCTTTTAGGTCGGGTTGCTCTGTCTGGCTGTGCATCCATAGCATACAAATGAAGCCATCTGTGGAGGAAAATGGACAGCTCATGCTGCGCCTGCAGGCTGGGCTGCTGTTTGCTCGCAGCATGAGCTCCATACCTCAGTGTACACACACACACACACACACACACACACACACACACCCCTCTACTCATATCTCCCCTAGTTTTCTCTATCTCTGTCTGCATCTCTGCTTCCTTTGATTTCGGCCCTACAGCCAATTAGCTCATCTGTAATGAAGCTGAGATGTGTACAGCAGCCAGGGTTTCCCTCTCTTGGTGTGCAACCCAGCCACCTGCAGCCCTTGAACCTAAAGTCAGCACTTTGTCACCCATCATCTCATAACATCTTCATACTCCCCCTCCTCTATTCCCCATATGGCCTGGGTTTAGGGTCAAATCATTCCAACTCTGTATGTAGCTCAGCTCTGAGTTGGCCGTTGGTGATTTGTCTCATCTGTCAAACTGGGTGCATGTGTCTCAGGGATCTATTAATCTCTCGAGGATGTAATAATCACCAGATGTTGTCCAACACATTTGGAGCTTTCTAGCATCTTTGTCTTTGTCCTGTTAATAGAGGTATAGCAGCCAAGCCACAGAGGTTTATTTAGGTTTATAGTATCCATCTCAGTATCTCAAATGCCTCATGCACGGACGCCACTAAAAGAAAATATAATGTTTAATATTCTACCCATAAGCAAACAGCACACAACAGGACTATATTTTACTATAATAGTTGAAACCTTTAGGGGGAAAAAAAAAAATAGGAAAAGTGAAATGTTTACTTGAATAAAAGAACATAACAAAACAGGCATAACATTATGACCACCTACCTAATATTGTGTTGATCCCCCTGTTTCCTGCCAAAACAGTTCTGACCTGTTGAGCATTAACATAATTAAATTCTTCAGCAGTTTGAGCTACAGAGGCTCGTCTGTTGGATCAGAACACACGAGCCAGCCTTCGCTCGCCACGTGCTCTATTGCGCCTCGGTTGCCCATGACCCTGTCACCGGTTCACCACTGTTCCTTTCTTGGACCAGTTTTGATAGATACTTGCAGACTGGAAACATCCCACTAGAGCTGCAGTTTTGGAGATGCTCTGACCCAGTCAGACCCAAATTTTTACGCTCACCCATTTTTCCTGCTTCTAACACGTCAACTTTGAGGACAAAATGTTCACTTGCTGCCTAATATATCCCACTTACTAACAAGTGCCATGATGAAGAGATCATCAGTGGTCATAATGTTAAGCCTGATCAGTGTACAGTCATAATGCATGGGATATATTATAAATATATAAAATTAGGTGTTTAAAAAAACAAAGGATCTAATTTTAAACAACATATCTATAAGCAGAAAGACAAAACTAACAAATGTAAATGTTTGTGAAAAGCGTTTAATAAATAGCAGGCAAAATTCATGGATTTTCGACTTGCCAATGTGTCTACACTAAAGTTAGCCGTACATTTGTTTATGGCTGTTTTTAACAACCAGCTTAATTGGGAATGGATTGGATTGGATTTAAACAATCACAATAGAGTTTTAGAGACATTTGTATTTCCACATTAGGATTTCAAAGATTAACTCTCAACACAACAGAATTTATTCTGGTTTAATATTATACAGTCACATTTTTAGGGCTGGCTAGTTGCATTAGCATGCAAAATAAACCAGAAATGGAATCAATCACTGTGCAGAGGGAGAATGGCAAATTTAGTGTGAGAGAGAGCACAGGAATGTAGAGGGGTAGGATGCTTATCACAGGTTTTAACTAGCCTGATTTATGAGAATCGGCTATGTAATTATTTTAGGGTGGTTCCAAGTTAAAGCTTTGTATGATTTATGCCATGTTGAATTAATTATCCTAGCTACATGGAACATGTTGAACGCCTGTACCGGGGTACTCCCAGTTTACTACTGCATCTTTGTATGAAGAGCAGCTGTTGGATAGACATGGATAAACCCCATTCAGAATTCATTATTTACCCCAGAGAGGTGAGTAGTGTGGCTAAATGAAAGTCTGCACACAGCAGGGGTGAGGAAACAGCTGGCATGATGATGCATGCATGTATGAGAATGAGCTCTGCGCTGCAGTATGCACAGTATGCTCCAGGTGTCTGCTGTCAGTGTAATAGCCTGATGTCTTGACAGATGAGGCAGAGATATATATATATATATATATATATATATATATATATATATATATATATATATATATATATATATATATATATATATATATATACACATGTCACATGTTACACAGGTGGTGTACCTAAACCCCAAAAACCCCCATCGTTCCATACTTATACAACAGTAACAGTTTTAGTTTATTTGGATAATTATGGGTCCATCATGGCAGTATGTGGTATTGTTTTGCATACAGCTTAATGAGGCTCAGCTCAACAGGTAATCAGCATGCATGTCCTCGTTTAGTTTTTTTATACACAAATGCACCTCTGTGCAAGCCCTCATTACAGCTGGTTTTGTGGGTGTTGTCTCATGCTGGGCAGGTGCACCCGTCTGCCAGATATTTACTACAACATGACTGTTGAACCAGTGTAACCACTAATATAACAGTTGCAAAGCTTTTTACTTCTTGTTTTGTTGGTCAAAAATACCTGTTCTGTTTTCCTTCTCAGTAGTTAGGGAGAAAGTATGCTATTTAGAAAACAGAAGAATGAATGCTGGCTATATTTTTTTTATTTTATTATTGGTGTAGATTAGCAATGGGAGGTTGGACTTTGAGGATGGATTTGCCCTGTAATTAATAAAAACAGTCTACTACAATGGCTCAGCCTAAGCCAAAGGTTGCATGAATGAATCTGCATTTAAGCACCTATTACTACACAACTCAACGATGGAACTGCAACGAATAGACATTTGGTGCATTTCAGATGAGGATGGGTTTTGAGGATGGTTCCTCTGAAGGTTTTGTCCTCAGACTATCTCAGGGAGTTTCCTTGCCACTGTCACCACCATTCTTATAAAATTATAACCTTATGTAAAAAGTGTTATACAAATACAATTTTATGAAATTGTTGGGTAAAGGAATAATTACAGGAATTATACTTACCGTATTTTTCGGACTATAAGCCAATATTTTTTTCCCACTTTTTGAACCCCGCGGCTTAAACAACGAAGCGGCTTATTTATGAATTTTTCCCGGTTTCACAAACTTCAAGCCAAAAAACTGAACCCCATAACATTAGACCAATGAAATTTCCGAACGGAAACGAAAAAACGCACCTCACCTGTGTTCTGAGCTGCACGGCATCGGAAGAAAAAACCTTTTGTTTTTTTAACGCACAACGATGCCAAAAGATAAACTCCCGAGAGAAATAGTTGTGAAAGGAAGGAGGAAGACAGTAAACAATGACTTTCTTTACTGTTTAGATACAAGCCGTTGTAACGCACTGAGTCTGGGTGAAGGGAGAGCTCGCTAACTCCAGTTGCAACAGAAATCATATAAGCACAGACAGTTTTCCAAAACTCGTGCTTTTTGATTTTTCTTGGTCACAGCGTTACGGTTTAGTCAAAGAAACTTAGAAATCAGCATCAGAAAACAATAAGGACATAATCCTCAGTCTTGCACACATGCAGTAACAGCGGAAAAATGCGGCAGCAGGCTATTCCCAAAATGGCGCTCTGCTCTTAAAGGAAGCGCAACATATTTCACCCGTTACACCGTGTAACAGACACTCACTTTCGTTAAAGCCTGTGTAAAGTTCATTAGTTTCAGTGTAGACTTCAGTGCGGCTTATTAATGTTTGTCAAATTCAGTGGGTGCGGCTTATATATGGGTGCGCTTTATAGTCCGGAAATTACGGTATAATATTACTGGAATTGTACTGAAAACACTTTGGCATGATGAATTTGGATGAGACTAAAAAATGGCCATTTTTATAGACTGTGCATGCGTGCAAATGTTAAATCATTTGAGCTGAGGCATAAAAAACATGACTTGCTGACATGAAGAAAATGACAGGAAAAAACTGTGTTGCAGACGAGAGCTTGGAGCACTTTTCATCCTGCTGCTGTTACAGACTTGGACATAAAGTGCCATTATGTGTACATGGCAGCATTGCTGCTAAAGGGAACAGGGTGCATTGTTACATGTGTACAAAAGACAAATGATTATTTTTATTTATTGACATGAATGGATGTAGCATCTGATGCCACAGGGCTCTAAACCTCTTCAACAGCCTGTCATTGTAAATTTCCCATCTGTCATTTGTCTGTCAAATGATGTTGGAGCCTTTCTTTAACACAGCCAAGTGTACGCTATTTAATACACTGGTTTAATTGTTAAGCCAATAATATTCCTGAGGTAAAGTGGTTTTAATAAAAATAAACACACCGCAAACATCCTACAAGAAAAATCGCTACCTTTATAGACCGATTTTCCTCCCAGATGTCCAAAGTGTTTAGTATTGATTTACTACAGGACTTAGTTTCTTAATTAATGAATCACGTATCGATCTGCATTGTAAATATCCTTTATCAGTTGGAAAGAACAGAAATCCATTCATTACACACACCATGAACTTGCAAATGAGTTGCAGGGTTTTTGCTTTGAAAATAGAAGACTGTGACATCGAATACAACAGATCATCCAGTGTGTTTTTCACCTGAGCATTGTGTGTTTTAAACAGTGCTATCCCAGTTATAATTGTTATATAATATATAACAATATTGCAAAATTTATTCTCTCCGTTCTCACGGTTGACCAAGTAGACCAAATAAAATACAGTGAGATCCTTTTATTCAATTTGCTTCACTCTAAACCCAGACTGTTTATTTTCTTTTCCTGCCTCCTCGCAGTTATTGTGCCTGTACCACACTGTGAATAAGCCGGTGATGGAGGAGGAAAAGGAGCACGACTACAGCAGCATCGGGGAAATCAGGGGTATGGTGGTGGAGTCGAGCTCCAGCGAGCTGTACGCTACGGTAAGAGACGCGTATCCCTCGCCCCCTGCCGAGCAGCCTGCGGAGAACACAGACCCCGGGTACGAGACCATCAAGATCACGAAGAGCGTAGAGGACGAGGGCCAGCAGGATAACGGTCTGATGGAGTCTGACTACGCAAATGTCGGAGAGCTGGAGCTGAATAGCGAGACGTCTCGTCTCTGACTGAGAGTTGCACAGCACTTCAGTAAATCTGAGTGATGTAGCATGGCTCAAATGGACTTAGTTTAGCACTTATTTGACACTCCAGCAAATCAAATGAATATGGAGTCACAAACTTGTGCTTATGGTGTGAAGGTGCAATAGAAAAAAAACGTTTGATTTGTTGTCACAGCTCTAACGCTCCTGGTTCGATCCTAAGCTCGGGTTACTGTCTTTGCAGACTCTCTGTGTACATGTGGGTTTCATCAGGGTTCTCTGGTTTCCTTTGACAATTGAAAAAGCATGCCAGTTGGTGGATTGGCCAAGATAAATTCCCCCATCTACATTTTCTTTAATTAGCCAGTCTGTTCCTGTGTTAGACTCCAGATCCACCCTGACCAGTTACTGAGGATGACTGAACAACTGAATGATGTTCTCATGCTATTAAGAATTCGCACGATCATGATTCTACATGACTTCTGATTAGTTTTATGTGGATCCAGACATATTGCAACAGTCATTTTATTAGCTAAATTAAGTCAGTGTATGTATAGTATGGTGATGTGAATATTCTGGTGCCATAATTTATAGTCACCGCAGTGCTTACATTATGATGCTTGACGCT
Organism: Silurus aristotelis; assembly: GCF_946808225.1. Classification (NCBI taxonomy): domain Eukaryota; kingdom Metazoa; phylum Chordata; class Actinopteri; order Siluriformes; family Siluridae; genus Silurus; species Silurus aristotelis. The sequence goes on from NC_139594.1 coordinate 15,098,835, forward strand.
TAGATCCGACAACACCGCTGTAGCAAGATGGATCTTTTTGAATTACCTCGCTGCTTTTGATTTGAAAATCAAGATGCAAATACATATACATAACTAATCTAATGTATAGAAAACAATTACTATTTTGGATATTTTGGGTCTGTGCCATTCAGTCATAATTAGAAGTTTTTAGTTAGACTGGTAATTATACAGAAATTAGCTATTTAATTACATTTCTTTAGCCCCCAAATTGTTTTATAGATAAAGCAGTGATCAGACAACATGAAAATATGATTGTTGAAAAAAAACAGATGGGGAAAGGACGCTGTATATGAGGTGCATTTACTTTCAAACAGACTTTAACCACTGATCTCTCTATTTGTTTTTTGTTGTTGTTTTTTTACTGGAAGCAGTAGATAAAGTGGGTGGTATTAGCATATGGTAAAATGTGGCATTCGGTACAATTTTACAATATCGCATACATTTGGGTTTTTGTGATAAAACTGTTTTAGCATGTTGGCACCTCTGGCTCGTTAAAGAAAAAAAAAACTTCAAACATTCATACGGTCCTAATTTTAATAATGCTAACAATAGAAAAAAAAAAAAAAGCATATCGATTCCTAACATAGGAATTTTCTAAATGATTTGTGATGTGAAGAATATATGGATGTGCATCCAGTTGAATGATACAATTCATCAATTAATTGTATTGCCGTAATATATAATAGGTACAGAGTTGTATGTTTGTAAAGCACAAAAGGTACTCACCTCGGCACTATTATTACAGTACCATGTACAAACTTCAAATACGAAGTGCTTCTCAAGAACAGACACTGCATGCGTATTCATGACATGCCAAGAGACAATTGTACATACTTCTAACTTTATTCATTAACATGTACGATTTTTACATACCACGTCCTCTATAACGTGCCTGTCTTTTCTCTCTTTTCTCTCAATGAAGGCTTTAATTGTATATTCCTGTCTGACAACTTATAAAGCACATGAGGCTGTGGATTTTTTTAAGTCCTGTGGATGTTTAAAAGGAATTTGTGTGTGTATGTATGTATGTGTGCTTGTGTGTGTGTGTGTGTGTGTGTGTGTGTGTGTGTGTGTATATATATATATATATATATATATATATATATATATATATATATATATATATATATATATAAAACACACACATAAAGTGTCCCACTGAGGTTGTGTGTGATTGTGAGTGGGTCTTGTTCTGTGAAAACTTTGGTACATTTTCTTGGTACATGCTCTGTATTGTAAAAGTACGTGGATTATTTAATATCACGGTATAATATTATCTTTTTTTGCATCATAGTGAATTGAGTGTATTTTATTTAATTTCTTTTGTAAACGCATATCACTGCATTTGTTTTGTATCATCATAATCGTTTTAAAATGTCATTTGCCGATTAAATACTGCAGTCATGCTGGATTCATTATAGAGCTTGTGTGTGTTTAATGCATCCTGGTCTATGATTACATAAAATAAAATGTATATAAAAAACACCTCTTGATCAGTTATAGTAAAAGGTCCATTGTATTGAATAGACTGAAGCTCAGTAAAAGCTCTGGTACTGTTCTTATAAAAAAAAAAAAAAAAAAAACTTTTTTGCATGTTTCACAGGTGGTAAACCATTTTGCCAATGTCGTGAAAATTGTCCTTCTAAATTTAGACAAGTGTCATCTCATGTGCTTCCACGAGGCAAAAAAAAAGCCAATACAGCAGCATTGCTTTATTTTTTGTTTTGCATCTCGACCAATGATACAATACATTAAAGATACATATGAAGCAACTACCAATGTGACGTGAAACGATTCACCTCTGTTATGATGAAGTGCGATCCGATTTCGATTCGATTCAACACGATGCGATTCAATGCAATACGATTCAGGGAAAAAAGATTTGCTCTGAAATTCAATATGGTACAGATAGTTCGCTTTTATTTCTGGTTCAGACAGACAGGAAATCATACATTTGCTTAAGTGCCTTCAGACATCCAACATATGGCCAAAAAAACAAAAAAAAATATACACACACACACACACACACACACACACACACACACAAAGTGAAACCTCGATACTCTCGACTTTGACACTCGCAACCTCAATAGTTTGCGAAAGTTCGGAGTAACATTTCAAATTTGTACTAATAAATTACAAAGGAATGTTTGAAAAACTTTTATTATTGTATTATTCATTTAAAGTAGTAAATAATTATTTATTTATGACCAGAAATTCACTTCATGTACAGTACATGTACAATTCCCCTTGAAAAAGGAACCATCAAAAGGAGAGTCGAAACCTCGCCATTTTTATTTTTACTCACGAGGGGTCATAGAACGTAACCCTTGCTGGTTTCCATTAAATTTGAACCGGATAAAAATAGCGGTGCATTAAAAAGTGCAATTTATTCCCCAATTCACCTAATATGTCCTCTTTAGTACATCTACAGTACAGCTTTACCATTAAATTCACTCTTTATATATATTTATATATATCCTGTGGTTAGTAGGATCAACTTAAAAACTAAATTCCTTGACTCTCTGTAATTTACTAAATATGATTTATTATATCCAGGATATTGATTTGCCATAGAGGAATTTTTTTTCCCTTTTCATATTTGACACTAAGCATCAAGTATGCAAATGCATTCAACAGAGGTGCTGTGAAAAGGGGAATTTTCCAGAAGATGAAAACTCTCCAGGGGACTTTGGGTCACCAAGAAAAGAACTGCCTTCCATTATAGAGATTCTGAGTGATACCTTAATGATTTTCTGAATTTCTGCACCTACCAGGCAGTAAAAGTGCATTTAGTGCTAGAGTGATTATTGTAAAAAAAAAAAAAAAAAATGACAGTTGCTATTAATTGTTATCCTGGTGCTGTTCTGATATTTCCATAAGTGACAGGTGACTTAAATTCCAATACCAACGTGCCTGACAGAACATGAAAATGTGATCTATTTACAGGTAGAATATTTAAATAAGGGTTGTGCTTTATTTATATCATTTCATTACTAATTCTACTGAGCTGTGAAGGACATACAAACAATGCGACATTTTAGTTTTGCCCATTCACATTCACACAACCTCAGAAAACATTTCAATCCTTACTGTTATGTTCTCAAGGCCAACCGGTTCCTTTCTGTTATGCCAAAACATGACAACATATGTAATACTGACCTACATGCAGCTTTTTTTTTTGCAGATAACAACGAGTGTATGATGATAGACTCGGACACCAGATGGCCTGACACAACGCATGAGTCTATTTTAGGAGCATGTGTAATATATGTGTAATTTCAGCTATGAATTGCCGGAGAAAACGTATTAGTAGGAGGGTTGTAACAGTCAGTTGTTTTTTTTGATGATCCACTATCGTGACCTTGAGACAAGCGGTTTTAAATTGAAGACCATGATGAGATTTGGTATCTACAGGCACAATTTCATTTGATTTATTCCTGACAGGCACATCTGTCTCAGCATGTGTTGTGCTTCACGATGGAGCTGCTGTGCAATATAAAAGGAACTTTTATCTAAATGATAAAGTGAAAACATTATGGCAGAGCATTACGTAAAGTGGAGTTACAATAAAATAAGATTTCTCTAGATGTGTATTGCTGTGTTAAAACGTAGGTGTTCGTATAACTGCAATAGGGGCATCATTTTATTGGGGAGTTGCTGGAGGACTCCTAAGTGGAAGAGACCCACATGGGGCCTAAACTAATGACTGCACATTTTTAGAAATGGAAAGGTGGACAACAGAGACTCCATCTGCACTCATGAAATGATTCTGGCTACAATATTCCAGAGGGTCACATTGATAGCTAAGGAAACGTGCAAATACAGAGTGAAATATAATGTACAGTGACTTAAAAAGGGAGTGAATGTAGAATGCACATGATCTGTCTCATGATTTATGGAATGCTAAATGCATTACACTCTGATAAAAGAAGTGACATGATTGTACAATACCTTGTGACTTGCGGGGATAAAATCCCTGAGTGTATGTGTGTGTATTTGTATGTGTGTGTGTGTGTGTGTGAGAACGCAACTTTACAGCTCTACGATTTGAACCTCTGTTTGATCCCAAAAATGGGTTTCTGTCTTTTTAGAGTTTCACATCTTCTCCCTCAATGTGTGCATATGTGGAGCTGAAATGACATGCTTAACTGCCTCTAGGTACTGTATGGACGCCTGACATAATTTCCTGGACGCATGCCCACATTGTGTTTTGCGTTCCTGGGGGAAGCTGTAGATCCACTGTGACCCTGACCAAAATAAAGCACTTGGAGACACACGTATGATTAAAAACATAAGCGATCCTGTGCCATGTGTTCATTTTGAAGGATATCTGCTCCACCTCAAATCAAACTAAATATATTGTATTCAATGTTTTTTTTTTGTTCTGTCAATCATGGGTATCCATTCAAAAAGCTCTAGCACTGGGACAACACATGGATGAGTTCTGGGGTTTTTTGTATGGAGGTAAGTTTGTTGTTTTGATAGGTGATTTCTAGAACAGCCAGGAATGATAGAAACCACTAGTGCACGATTTGAAGGATAAATATTTAGACTATCATGTGCATATGATTTATGCTATCAGAGATGCGGCTTCTCTATGCAGGATATGTTATGTTCTTCAGCTCTTATGTATGTTCTATGTAGCTCTTGTGTGTGTGTTTGCACACAAAACCGCGGACCCATTTAGCAGTCACATACTTTCTATGCGGTTTGAGACGCACCCCAAGCACTAGGCTTAGGGTTGCATCCGGGAACTTGTACACGCTGGCATGAGATTTGGGAATATAGCTGGCAGTAAAGCCAGGGGTTCTGGGGAGCGCGTTCTGGTTGGAAAGCGAGAGAAGATGCGCGGGGCAGAGAAGCGCGCTGAGACGCGGAGGCGTGTACGCCGCTAGCCAATCGGAGCGCAGATCCTCGGCGCGAGAGCGCACATGTTTACAGCGCGCGCTCCGCCGGTCGAGGCTGCAGGCTCGGTGACGGAAGACCGGCACGGAACGGAACTGCACACGACTCGTTGCGGATGCGATGTGATGTGGGCGACAGGAATCAAGGCTGCTACTCGAAACGATGTGTGAAATGCGTGTACATTAGGCGTCCACACTGTGGTGTTCTTTAATACAGGATCCGTCTCCGGTTTTGCGTTGTCCAGCCCGCTCCGAGGTGCGCGCGCCGTGCCGTGTTTTGTGCGCGTCTCCGCGAAGAAAACAAACACCCCCGACTGGAAAAAAAATAATAATAATATAGAGATCCTTGCCGGTCGGGCTACCGATAGAGCCGTGTGTCCGACCTGCACGCAGCACATGCAGATTTACTTTGAATAAATATGCCTTTTTTTAAATTCTAATTAAACTGAAGAGCGCGCGACTGAGACCGACATGGCCGAAAATGCATCACCGGGCTCGTTACGCATGTGCAGAGCTCGCTCCGGTGCGCTACTGCCTTATTGATTTCGACGTTTTTTATTCGTAAAGGACAATATTTATATAATTTTTTAATATTTTTTTAAAAACCTAATCGGTGGAGTCATGCACGCCCGGCGTCTGGTCAAGCGCTCACTAATCGGAAGCCGCGTGTACGCGCCCGGCTCGGGAGCGGCGGTGGCTGCTGCCGGAGGGGAAGCGGGTGAGCGCGAGAACAGGGACGCGCCGGTGCCGAGCGGACACGCGGAGGATGAAGCTGTCAAGGGAGCGAGGAAGCCGAGCTTGAAGGTGTGTATTTTTTTTTAAGGCGCGCGCGCATTGTTGGAGCGCGCCTGCGCTCGTGTGTTCGCGCGCGCTGCAGAGGCCAGCTTGTTTTTGTTTTTGTTTTTGTCAACAGTCTGGTATGTCGGTCACCACCATCATCGTCGTCATCGTCATTCGTTGAACGCAAACGATGAGAGCGCAGCGATGAGCTTTGCGGCGCGCGTGCTACACGCATGCTTCATGCTTAATGTCTAATAGGTGTATAATGGCAAGCCTTGTTGCAGCACGGACTTGATTAATGCATTTTCTTTGACATGAGCATGGCGAAACCAACCCGCTCTGCAGCATTCTGCACACTAGCGGAAGCGAGAATGTGTGTGTGCGCGCGAGCATGTATTGGTTCATGACAGACTCCATTCTGTCCTCCCTCCCCGACTGGCTATTTATACAGTTCCTTATCGCCCTATACTAATATGTATATGTATCTAATCCAATGCTGCTGCATTCTGCATGCACTGCGGCCACCTCTTGAAATAATGCATTATTCACTCATGAGCTGCTGCTTCATTTCCACTTGATACCTAAAACAAAGCTTTGCCACTTACCTCACTTTCATGACGTCACTCGGCTTCAATTTGCACTTGCATCAAAACACAGATGATGAAAACCTAAAACAATAAAAAAATTAGCTTGCAGCAAACAGGGCATCAGCACAAGCTGCTCTACATCTACTCATAACATAGAGATTTATAAACAAATGGACATGTGTTGTTTGTGTTATGTGTAATTTGCCATTGTTACACTCTGACCCAATCAGTAAATTAGTGCACCAAGATATTTTAAGTACCAGAATATTTGCTCAGGCATTGCATTGAAGTGTGACTTGTGAAAGAAAAAACTTACATGCATACAAAAAGAGGGTGTGTTTGGCGGTTATGAAGCTCAGGTGGAGTGGATCTAAACATTAATAAAGTTTCTCAGATTTAAAAAACTGTTCAATCTGTAGCCCTTGGCACAGCACCAGGATTTCTAATGGTGCCCTATTCATTGGGAATGCCACTTGTTGACTTGTTGTAAGGAGGGGCTTTATTTGCATCAGCATGAGCCCTGAGGACAAAGGCGGGACAAAGGAGGTTTTTCTTCTATCCGTTTCACTTAAAGTCAAATAATGGTGAGGCTGAAGCTCCACTTTCGTGTGGCGTTATGCGATATAGAGCCGCGTGCCGTCCGTGTAGCCTGGTGTCATGCATATATTGTCTCCTGATTGATAACGGGGTGTTTTGAGACAGGCGGTAGAGGTGCTCTTGGTGTTTACTACAGTCCTTGAAGTGCCTTTAAGGGCTGATTAACCACAGCCTGGAACCCGTTACAGATCACAGCTTGACCCAGGAGGATAAATAAATGTCTAGCTGCAAGTTTCAAGTGCTTTTTTGTTTTAAGAGTGTGAAGAACGTGGCGATCACTGACCGGTGTTAAATCTGTTTTTCCCCTTAGTGAAGTGTAGTACAGTGGCTGTGCAGTACAGTCAACCGCACGAGGCAGGACGCAGAGTGGGGGATGTTTTCCTTGGGTTTAATCCAATCAAATAATGGAACCCTCGCGCTCACCAATCTAATTAATTTGATAGAATTATGATATGCCTAATTTGATTGAAGCTCCCGAAGTGTTCGCATGAGCGAAATGTGTTCGTGCACACTGGCTTATGAATTGCTTGATTTAAAATCTTTGAGTCACAGCACAGATGTACATTAGAGCGAAATAGAGAGATGTGTAGTGCACTAAACGTGAATCCAGAACAAATCTGTTGAGGGTACTGTAAGATGCAAGACTGCATATGATTTTTCACTATGATTGTGCAAAATCTGTAGAATGTAAGGGATATTTGAAGTGAATCCAAATTACTAGGAAAAAGTCCAATATAATGCCATCATTCTTCTTCAGTCATATTTTGTTCAGTAGAGTAATTCACAGAAAGTGTAATGTCCATGAAGAACAGGATAAAGCATTATCTGAAGAGAAGCTGATTGAGTTTGGTTTCCAGACAGCGGCTGCTGTGAGAACATCTGCTTAAAACTGTTATAATGAAAGTGATACAGAAAAACTGGAACTAACTCGTTTCCTACAGGCTGCACAACAGTAAAATGCAACTGTAAAAATTAGCGTTTGCAAATCGCTGTGGTATTAAAGGAATAAAACCTTTTGGGATTTTGCTGCTATAGGAACATAAGGAACAAACTATTTGCCATGTCTTTTAACATGTCATAGGACAGGAAATGATTAGGTTTATGTGATTATGAGCTTAATTTCTGTGTTATGATTTGAGATATTGTTTACTGCGCTTTGTGGATTGGCATGTTAAATAGTTAATGGTGGAAAAGTCACGCTGGAGTCAAAATAAAGAGAAAAAGTAAAAAAAAAAAAAAAAAAAAATCGTATCTTTCGTGCTTTTTTTTTGTTGTTGTTGGGGGGAAAAAAGCTTTTTTTGTGATTTTTGATGTCGAATTAAATAATTAATTAATTACTTTTTTTTTTGTGTCACATAATAATGTTTAAATAAACAGACCTGTTGCAGACCTGATTTATTTCTACTGGCTGGATGTTAGTTTGTGGTCTCTACTTTTATTTTAACTTTTATTTTAACCAATTTAATGTTTGAATGTTTTAGAATAAGGGGGCCAAAAATGTCCGTATGCACATGGACAGGATGCATTAACGCTTGCATTAAGTGCAAGGAGTAATGGAATACTAAGCCATTGATAATATTCAGTATTTTGTGGTGTTTTGTATCACTCAGCACTTCAGCATGTTGTAGGTGTGATGAATAGTGTAGAGATTTAGAGAACAACGTAGCATATGAGTATAGCAGGCATGTTGCTTAACTATGCATAAACTTAGCCACCAGGGATTTCGGTTCAACGGAGTAAGTGTTTGTGCAAACGGATTCCTTCCTGGATCCTCCTGTGTGGATTGTACGGAAATCTGCACCGATCATCTACACCCAGGTGTTCATTGTTATAAGATAAGATTACACACTCCTTCTCATCACCATGCAAACAACATCTTGATCTAGTTTGTGGCCCCAGTGCAGCTAATTGTCGTTGTGCACCTGTTGCCATCGATGCAAACACGACTCCAGTTATAGGTGATCATGTTTTTATGCCCCTTTTTTCACCATTTAAAGTACCAAAAATGTTGGCACCAGAGAATTGAATATGTGGCCACCAGTCCAGTACCAAAGCTTCCATTATGTTTTTTTTTTTGGTAACTGAAAAAGGTACAACTAGTGGTATTTAGGAGAAGTTGCTACAGCTGTAGCTTTCTGACTGGTTGTGTAGAAAGGAATGATGTAAACAAGACAAAAAGTTTGTGGACACCTGTCCACAGGATTCCTATGTGCTTTTTGATCATCCCATTCCAAATTTAGTTCCCATTTGCTGTTATAATAACCCCCACTCTTTTAGAAGGAGGTTTCACAAGATTTTGGTGTGTGTGTGTGTGTGTGTGTGTGTGTGTGTGTGTGTGTGTGTGTGTGTGTGTGTGTGTGTGTGTTCATCAGCCAGAAGGGTTTTTGTAAAGACAAGCAGTGATGTAGGTGAGGTAAGGAGGTCTGTGGTTGCATTTAGTGTTCAAATTAATCTCAAAGGTGTCCAATATGGTTGAGGTCAGAGCTCTATAGCAGACCACTGAAGCCACTCCAATCCATGTAAATCATATTTTCATAAATCTGGTTTTGTGTACAGGGGCTTTGTCATGGTGGAACATGTGTGGGTCTCCTAGTTCAAGTGAAGGGCAAATTGAATGCTACATCCAGAGACATTCTATCGAATTATGTGGTAAAATGTTGGTGGATAAAACACATGGCATGTACCTTTGTCTATGTAGTGTAGTCAATGATCCAAGTAATATTTAATCTCGACACCTAAAAAATGCATTACTGAACTGCTAAAACTCTCCCAAAATACAGTAGCTCAGTGGTTAAGGCATTGGACTCTGACTCCGGAAGGTCATAGGGTTAAATCCCAGCACCACCAAGTTGCTACTGCTGGGCCCTTGAGCAATGCCCTTAATCCTCAACTGCTCAGTTGTAAGTCGCTCTGGGTAAGGGCATCTGCTAAATGCCATAAATGTACAGCCAATGCCACTGAAAGGACAATATTTTGACCAGCCCCATCAATGTAAATTTGTCTCAGCTTCATAGAAAATTTCTGCGAGTGTGTCCATAGAACTTTCCCTGATCTTTCGGAAATGTTACAAACACAAAAACATTTGCAGTAAATCTTCCCAGGGTGCTTGTTTGAGACCACTTGTCGTCTCTCAGCTGAGGCTGAATGTAGTTATTTACTACAGATTTCTGTTTGATTGTTAGAATTTGCAAACTCAGCTTTGTTAGCAGGATACAGTAATCCACCGCTTTACCGCGGTTCGAATCTCGTGCCCCCGGTTTATCACGGAATTGCATTTGCCACATAACTAATTAGTTTGGCTGATTTTCCCGGTCTCTCGCGGATAGCATGATAGACCAAAAACCTATAGGTATAGTTTTTTATGGAGTTTTATGTTGAAATTATGAAATGTATTAATACAAATCTAATTATTAATTATGAAATATAGTAAAATGTTAATACAGTACAGTACTGTATACGTAAAATAGCATTTTTGGGGTGGCGTCCGTTTATCGCGGGCTGTTTTGGAACGTAACCACACCGATAAACGAGGGATTACTGTATTTTTTTCTCCAGTGGTTTTTGAATATAGTGGTAGGGTTCACATAAAAAAAAAAAAATCTAATGACAGAACAAGGTTAGGCCACGGTTTATGTCCAAATGAGAACAAATTTTGGAGTAGTAAACATATACAGATACAGAAAGTGGTGTTTTATTACACCTCTGGTATAAAGCAACACACAACATGCAACAACAACCACACAGAGAAACACTGTTGTTGTTTACAAATTTATGTTTGTGTTTTCAGTCCAATTTTGCTACCTGGCATGTGTCACGTCTATGCTGGACGACACAACTTTGCATTTTATATATATATATGGTTAGAAAATATTCTAATGATTGTGTGACCAAACAGTTTCCTGCAGAGTTAAAAATAAAATCTTTTTTTTTTTCTTTTTTTTTTCTTTCCTCCTATTTAAATCATATTTATCCCCAACAGTTGTTGCGATTTACTGTTGTACAAACGCTTGCTTTCAATCTCGTCATGTTGATTTGTTAGTGGGAAAGCACCTAGAATCCCAGTTCGCTCCACTGCATTCTTGCTTTTGGACATGTATGAGGGGGGGGAAGCTGTAGAAGAATGTTTTCCTGCACTTAGTGAACTATGTGTGTTTTCTCTTGGCAGAGTTTGTGTAACGGCGGGCAGCGAGACGTGCCAGCAAAGGGTCAAAACGGTGGCACGCAGAAAAGCGAGAACACAAACGGGGTGGAGGATCTGCGGGCACCGGAGCACAGGCGAGGGGCCATGGAGAAGGACAACACACGGTCCGTGTCCCTGCTTGAGCAAAAACGCAAGGTTGTGTCGTCCAGCATAGACGTGCCACATGCCAGGTAGGACTGCATTGCATAAGCAGCGACACACACTGGCAGAAATAAAAAAATGTGCCAGTGACAAGCTGTTGTATGTGGGTGTGTATGTGTGTTGGTTTAGATGTGTTGTGCTTCTTCCTCAGCTTTCATGAGTGTCTAAGCTGGATTGAATATTAGAAGTAAGAGAAACTTTACTCATTATTTGTCCATCATTAGGAGACACACCAAACAATTTTACTGAGCTCTCTGGTATGAATTCAGTATTGCATGGAACTCATATACTCATATATATAATACATGCAATGCATCATGCATAGCAGGGTTTACAGCAGTCTGTTTGTGATGAAAACGAAGACCCCTGATTGCATATATTTTATACATCTCCACGTCAACCAGGAGACCTTCGAATGACTGGTTCCCCTGTGCGATTTATTTTTAGGATGCTCCATGTGCTGAAACTTAATAGCCTTTGACTTTATGATAACAAAACATTTTTATAAGCGTGGGGTCATAACACATTCGAGGATCTAGCCGATGACCCGGTGTTATAAACAGCACCTTAGTAGTTTTTCTGATGGAAGTCGGGTTTCGATTTTCCTTTACTTGTTATTGCATATTATATTATTCCTTTTTTTTATCTGATGTATTTATTTTTGTACCATAGTGCAGTTTTATGATAATGCACTGGTTCATAATGATATTAGTCATTATGGTATATGATATAACATATACACATGGGCTCATGGGCTTCGAGGTCAGAATTGCATAAGTTACATAACAGTTCAAATTCATGTGTAATTTTTAATATGGAGAAGCTTTAAGGAGATGGAAAGAGTCACTAGTGCCAGCACTTTTTAACAGCCCATGGAAAAAAAAATCTAAATGTTATATGATATGGGGAAAGTGTCAAATTGGGAAGACTTTGTGCTTCTGTTTTTTTTTAGCAGCATGACATTTTTATTACTATTAACTCAGAGAGAGAGAGAGAGAGAGAGAGAGAGAGAGAGAGAGAGAGAAGAGGCTGGTGAGGGACTGATTGTTTGGAGAGTGGTGGAAATTAGCGAATCAAAAAATTTGTATTTTATATCAGAATAATTTCATTTTGGGAAACTTTTCACTTCCAACATTTCAGCGAAACATACCATTCCTCCATCATCGTGCCAGAAGTTGTGGCGAGAGCACAAGCGTAACCCCGTGGTTCTGGTCAGAGTGTGTGTGGAGTAATGGTTCTCTCACTGTGTGTCTCTAACTATCGAAAACTCTCTCCTTAATAAGCTCTGATGTGCAGGAGAATGGACCACTATTCACACAAAGTTCTTATACATCACTTCTTTTATATTTCAATACTGTGTCCCTTTAAATGCACACACTTTTGTGTTATAGGAGTCATATTTACACAGGGGATTAGTACTTTTTGCTTTAGCAAAATAAATAGTGTGTTTTGTTGGATTGAATTTAAGACGTGATAAAAAAGGAGGCAGTTTGTTTTGCAGACATTTTACAAAATTAAGCATTGATTATAAATTGTAAAAAAAAAACTAAATGATGTGCATTTGATAAATTGCAGTGGTATAAAAGGAATAAAACATTTCGGGATGAATTTTTGGACATTAATTACACCGGCTAATTGTTAGTTTTTTAGCATCATGTTTCTTACAAACATATAGTCATCTTACACATTGCAAACCTGTGGCCCCATATTTCTATATTAACTATTAATAATAGATTTGTTAGGATAATATGCTTATTATTACACACTTTATTAGTCATTTATGACTAAAAAATGATTACTGGCAAATTCATTCATTCATTCATTAATTTAACTTCTCCCACTTATCCGTAATCAGGGATCGGGCTGTCAAGGCCCCCGCCTTCGACTGCTGCCCAATCCTCTCAGCACCGGTCACGGTCCTTGATTTATCTTTCTCGTAAGGGTCCCCTGGAGCATAGAGGGTTAAGGGCCTTGCTCAAGGGCCCAAGAGTGGCAGCTTGGCGATACCGGGGCTTGAACCCCCGACCTTCCGATTGGTAACCCAGCGCCTTAACCGCTGGAGCCACCACTCCCCCTATTACTGGCAAATTTACAAATGAAAATCTGGATACGTCGATTCAACTTATTTGAATAAAGTGGGTGATTTTACCTTTTGTATAACACAACTATGTTGTGATAATCAGTCTCATATCGTTAAATATTCTGAGCCACGTTGTACCAGCTTCAGACTTTGTGTCTGGTAGGTCAGCCCGCATCATTCCTGCTGTTCACTCCCATGTTGCGTTTGGCGCGCAGTCCGTAATAACATGTCATTAAGTTGATGATTCTTTCCCAGAGCAATTTTGAAGTGCATTTTATAAGAGTGTGTATGTGTATGTGTATGTGTGTGAGTGTGTGTGTGTGTGTGTGTGTGTGTGTGTGTGTGTGTGTGTGTGTGCACTGTGATTCTTAGAACTATTTTAGCTCATTCGTTCTGCTATATTTTCACCGGAGAGCGTTTGTTTTTTTCCGCTGCCCAGCAGAAATCTTAAAAATTTGTACACAAAAGCTGTTGTAGCATCTCAGACATGGTTTTGGATCATTTGCAGTACTTTATCCCAATTTCCCTCATGGGTTATTGTGGTTTTCTGTTGGCAGAAAACATTGAGCGAATACAGATTGAGTAATGAATACTGTTCCTTGGCTGTTTATGTTTTGCGCCTTTTTTTCAAAACCTCCCTCATGTGTGTGTAGACGTAAACATTGATCATATGTGAATTTGTGGACTTTGGAGACTTTTCAGCAATGGTCAAGTCCATGTGGTGATCCTAGGAGCAAGTCGTCAGTAGTCGAAGGAATTTCGATGGCACAGAGTTTGGAGCACCGAGTGCCCACCAGCACTGGTGTGATGATTCAAAATTGAAAGACCATGTGCCACATACACACAAAGACACACACCTGAGCATGGGATTGTTACCAATCAACAGTAACCTAGATACAAGTGTTTGAACCTCAGCAGACAGAAGCATAAAAGCTCTTCAGAGTGTGTTCAATTACAGTGAAATGGAGGAGAATGCATGAAGGTACTGCTGCAGGAGCAGGAAAAGCCACAGCTAAACCTTTCTCTCCCTCGTCAGCTTTTTTAAAAAACATCTTTTTTATAGAGAGTCATGGCTCATCGGATTTGTTTACACTCAATTTTTATAAGCACTTGGACTGCTTTTGTGAAAAGAAATCAATAACCTTTTTCCCCTGATGATTGATCCACACTAGATCAGCATAAGCATTCTGACATTGCGGCAGCTGACACGCGTGTTTTTCTTTTCTCTCTATTTGGCAACCTTCCACAGAGAAAGTTTTCCAGAAAGTTTAATTCGATTGATGCATATGAGAATATGACATTAACAGCCACATTAACGGGTTATTGTTCTGGTTGTGTTGCTCAGTAAGAGTTAGAGAGCTTGAGGCATTCAGGCTCTGCAGATCTCCTTTGTCCTTCCTCTGCAGCACATACGGGCTCTGGCTATTCTTTTCATGTTTATGTTTTTTAGCCATAGCAGGAAATAGCCAATTGTAACCAGTGCAATCTAGCTCGTGGTACTGCAGCTCAAAATTTTTGACGAATAGCCTACAGAGGACTAATTGCAAGCAGAGGAAGCGAGTATGATCTAAGGGGGCGTGTCCTGAACCTGATTGTTGTCAAACAGTAAAAACAGCAGCAGGCCTTTGCCAAGTTCAAGGCCTTTCCAAAAAGTCGTTAAGCTTTGCAAAAAAACAAACAAAAAAAACCACACCAGTAATGCAGTTTATCTATTTTTTGACTGACTGTGGGTTTGTTACCATACGGTAGAGTGCAAAAGTTTTCACACCCTGGAAACTAGATGAAAAACAAGCCCCAAGAAAGAAAGAATATATTGAGCTCATTCAAAATGATTTCTGTTTAAGGGTTTAGTTCATTTACACTTTGTTGATTTTTCCTCATGTTTTGGATTGTTGTCTTTTTGCAGGATAAACCTACATTTTAATCTAAAATATTAGTTTTGCGTTTTTTTGGTGATAAATGGAGGGACATTTTATTTCTTTCCATTTAAAAACAACTTTTAGTATTTACCTGCCATATCCTTTTCCTGCCAGATTTATGTGTTTTCCTTATAAAAAAGGAGTAATAAGTCTACCAGGCTTGCACTTGGGTATGGAGAGATACTCCAAGATAAACTCGTTTAAATTGTTGTGTTATTGCTAAATGCACCCACATTTAATGTTTAACAGGAAGTCTTTTTTTTTTTGAGAGAGAGAGAGAGAGAGAGAGAGAGAGAGAGAGAGAGAGAGAGAGAGAGAAATTGCAAATGGTGGTACTTTTTCCTTCTTACCATCCAAAAACAATGGGGTTGAGAGGGGGTGTTTAAAAAACTGGTGGCGTCTTTGCTGATTTGCCTGTATTTCCTGACACCAACCAGCTCCCTGTAGATGCACATGAGCCTCTCTACTGTGCTGGAACCAGTCATTTATTGTGAGGAAGTCTGAAAGTTCCACTGACCATGAAAAGAGTCGAGGTTGGTAACTGAGCACGCACTGGAATGGGGAGGAACTCGCTCCACCAGTGTAGTTCTCTTTTGCAAAAATTCCTGCTCCGACTTATGGTTTACTCATTTCACCTCTGCAGGTGTCACAAGCTTCGACGTATCCCTTCATGTCGGCTCTTAGTGATGGCCACCGAAACGCCTTCTGAAACACCTTTCACTGAACTCCTGGATGTCCTGTGCTGAGACAGGTGTGGACTCACTCCAAGACCTGCTGCTGTAATTTTGCTGGGACATATTGTTTGTTGGGTGGGCAATTCAATGGGGTGGGTTCATTACCTAGCGTCAGTTGGATTTTATCCATAATATCCAACTGGATGGGAGTGATGAGTGCTAGGATTAGTTCCGGGACACATGGTTTTTGAATGTGGTCATAGCACCTTGATAGTGCATCTGCCTTGCTGTTCTTGGATCCTGGATGATACGTGACCTTGAAATTAAAACGGGTGAAAAACACGGCTCACCTGGCTGGGATCTTTTAGCACCTTTTATGTACTCAGGTTGCGGTGGTTGGTGATCACCTGCAATGGATACTGTGCTCCCTCTAACCATTGTCTTAATTCTTCCAATGCTTCCATGTTTGAGAGCATCTCTCGGTTACCCACGTCATAGTAACTCCCAGCGTTAGTTAACTTTTAAGAGGAATATATACAATGGAATAATTTACCCAGCTGGACCATGGCATTGAGAGATTATGGCTCCAAATTTCGCAACTAGAGGCATCCCCATCTAACAAAAAGGGTGCGTTTGGGTCTGGGTGTCTCAGGATCAGAGCTGTGATAAATCGCTATTCCAACTCGTCAAAGGCATTTTGTCCTTCAACCGTCCACTGAAGTGTCTTGGGTTTCCCTTGAAGGAAAGTTGTTAGTGGAGCTGCCACCATGCTGGAGTCCATCTTAGCACCTTGCCAGCTGATTACATACCCTAGGAATGTGGTGGATTCTTTGCCTTGTCCACAAGTTGGTGCTGCAGCAGGTGGGTTAGGACATCACGTATATGACAGTTTTTCACTCATTAACTTCCTTTTTCGGTATGAGGTTATCCACGCTGTGAAGGTCCAGCTTGGTAAAGAAACCATGACACACGCAGTTGTTCTAATGCTGAAGGCACTGCAAGGAGTGGGTATGGGTAATGATCTGTGACTGTGTTCACCCCTCAGGAGTCAATGCATGGTCTCAGTCCCCATCTTTCTTTTTCACTAAGAAAAATCCCATAGTGGCAGGTGGCATGGAGGGTCAAATTAACCCTGCTGCAAGGGCTTCTTCAATATAATCCTCCATGGCTTTGGTTTCCGGTGGCGATAGGGGTAAGTGTGGCAGTGGGGAGGAGCCATATTAGGGGGTTCTATTTTGCAATCCCATGGACGATGTGGGGGTAAGGTCATAGCACGCTTCTGGTTAAACAATTCACAGAGGTCCTGATATTTCTTGGGAATGACAACAGGTGAAGTGGTAACGGGGCTCTTCACTGAGGAAGATCAACATTGCAGGGTTAAGTTCTCCATGCAGTGCTGGTTACATTTAGGGGACTAGTGTACTCGTTTCTTGTACTTCCATGGGATCACTGGGTCATGGGCTTGGAGCCAAGTAAACCCAAGGATAATAGCATGGAGGGTTGGTTGGAGAGGAAATGAAGAATATACAAACCTCCTACACATGGACCAGTCCTATCTGCAGGTTCACTGGCAAAGTTTGGTGTGTTGAATAACCGTCACTGATTGGTCTGTTGTCCACTGTGGTGATTTTCAGCCAGGTAACACATGGGACGATTGGTATTTTGAGATCTTCAACCACTTGGTGTGGTTAATTTTGACGGCCGACCCAAAGTCTACAAGGGCGAAGAAAGTTTTCCCAGAAGACCATGCAATTTTACTGGTAACTGTACACTGTTCGAACATGTTTGAAGCTCACCTTAGTCGGGTTGTGTTTCTCTAGACATAATGCGCAGCAGCGGTCAGCTTGGCTACAATAAAAGCATAGCTGGAACCGAAGTCACCGCTTGCTTTCCTCTGGAGGGATTTGCATTTTCCACAGTTGTCTCGGCTCTGGACCATTGGCACTAGAAGATGCTTGTGGTTCGGGGAACACTGAAAAAACGCTACTGGTTCCTGATGAGTTTGTCCAGGCAGATGGCTAACATGAAGTACTGTGGCAATGAGCTGTTCTGTTCCTTGCAGGCTAATTCTGTCTGCAGAGTAGGACTCAGACCCTCTCTGAATGTGGCTCATAGGGCTGTATCGTTCCATCCAGTCTGCGCCGCTAGGGTCTGAAATTTCACTTCATATTCCGCTGCTGATTCTCATCCCTGGCGTAGCTGGAGTAACTGTCCCAAAATGTCTAACACCCCTGGAGGATACTCAAAGACCTCACGGATGTGCTGAGTGAAATGTGTGTATGAACTTCTGATTTGTTTGTCATAGTTCCATACGACAGAGGCCCAATCTATGTCCTTACCGGTGAGCATTGTAACAGTATTGTAGAATCCGTCACGTTATCCTTTGCTTGATGCATGAAATAGACATCACATTGGTGAAGAAATTCCTGGCAGTGATCAGCAGCACAGCACTTACCTGAAAGAGCCATTGTGGGTGATTTGGGATGGCCAGTGGGCATTGCATGCAAAGCTTGCAAGAGGTGGTTGTTGGCTTCTGGTGTGCCTTAAGTTGTGCTAGGTAATTCGTGAGCTTTTCCCTCTGGTTGCTGATGACAGATTGCAATCTCTGAAGCTCCGCTGGATTCTCAGGCGGCAATGTATTCTGTAACATAGTGGCAGAATCCATATGGGGTTTATTTACAACAACTCAATAGCAGGTCTAAAACCAGAGTCAGAGAAACAGGCATAAAAGCCCGGGACACAGAAAACCATAAGTAGCGAAAACTAAACAAAACCAAAATCACACACGCAAGAAGAGAAGTCAGAAACGTGGCATAAGTCAGTAAACACATTTGAACATGAATTAAGACATGAGTCAAGACTTGTAGCATAGCATTAGCATGGAATATAAGCGCTAAACACTAAAGAAACCCATGGCCAGATGTTCAGAATTCAGGTGACAACTCCCTCTGGTGGAGCGGTGGGGCCACTGCTGCGCGAGTTTTTACAATACCCGTTTTCTTCTACTTCACTATATGGACAAAAGTACTGGGACACCTGACTTTTCCAGTCATATGTAATTCTTTCTCAAAATGTTACCACACAGTTGGTGGCAATTATATAGAATATCTCTGGGTGTGCTAGAATCACATTTTCCTTTCATTTAAACTAGAAGACTAAAAGATGTTCCAGGATAAACGATAAAATGTGCAATAAAGATATGCGTTACATGGTGTAAAAGTTATTATTATTATAAATGGGGACAAAATGTGGAATGGGATTTTAAAAAAGCACATAAAATCTTATGTTCAGGTGTGCACAAACTTTTGTCCAAGTTTAGCTAAACTTTTATAGGGTAAATATAAATTGTTAACTCCAAAATAACTGACTTAATTGTAACCTAATTATAGTTTCAAGAAAACAAAAAACAACAACGGCCGGAGCAATTACTTGGCATGGTTCCAAACAGGATCTGTAGGGTGCATATCAGATGCACTTCCCCCAAAATCTTCCTTTGCTGATCCTGGTGTTTCTCAGCACAGTGATAAAATCATGGAAATAATTAGAGGAGACCACCCTATAGTTTACACCAGCTCGGACAATGATAACATTATTACGCGGTTGTTCCTGCTTCTGTTTTTAAATGACAAATTTTTTCTTTTTGTTTTACAGTTTTTCCCCTTCTGCTGACTCAGTAGTGCGGCATACAGCATTAAGAGCGAGTGTACAACAGTCAGAGAAAGGGGAAGCTCAGGCCTGAGCAGTGTGCTTTTTTAGAGGAGCAACTCACAGTGTGTGCCAAAGAAAATATTTCCCCTGCGAGCAGGGACAGGGTTTGGAGCATAACTTTAGAAAACTTGTGATTTGCATCTAAAAAGCACCTCTTTTTCTGCACCCTGGAGATGCCGGACACAGTCCAGCTCACTCACAGTAAACTTCTTTCTCTCAGTAACTACTGGCTCTCGGGATTCTTATCAGATTGGACTTGCTTTTTTCTCAGCTAACCTCTCTGAATTACACCTTGATTCTAAATATTTTTAAAGCTGTATCAGATCGGCACAACAAGCACGAAGAGCTAAAAATAGACAATAGCACAAGCGCAGAAAGTGAATGCTGGTATTGTTTGTGCAGGATGGTGCTAGCGGTGGCCTGAGAGAGTTGACACCTGTGTTATGACTATACAGTTTTGTACACATTGAGAACATGAACTACAAATACTCTAAATCTGAGGTGAAAAGGAGTTTGTGTTTGTGCCTAGTTGTACTAAAATGTTTGTGTCTAGCTCCTTAATAAATCTCAATTTTGTGGATTTATATATGATTTAAAATGCATATATGAAATGTTTACTCTGTACAATTCAAAGTATTTTTAAGTGTCCCCATACAATAGTACTGTAATTTAGTAGTGAAGAAGCAACACACACTTACACACACCTGGACAGTCCAACACAGTGCTATTATTTATAATGCTGTGAGGGGCATAGAATTAAAAGTTGGTGTAGGGTATAGCCACATTTAATTTCTTCTTCTTCTTTCAGCTTCTCCCATTAGGGGTCGCCACAGCGGATCATTCGTCTCCATACCCCCCTGTCCTGTACATCTGCCTCTTTCAAACCAACTTCCTGCATGTCTTCCCTCACCACATCCATAAACCTCCTCAATGGTCTTCCTCTTTTCCTCTTACTGGTGGCTCCATCCTCAGCATTCTCCTACTGATATACCCCATGTCCCTCCTTTCCACATGTCCAAACCATCTCAATCCACATTTCATTTCTAACTTACTAAAATTGTAAGTTTTTTGAGGATTGGTATGCATTGCACTAAATTAACTAAAGTATTGGGACACTTGACTTTTCCAGCCATATGTGGTCCTTCTTCAAACTGTTACAATGAAGTTGAAGGTATACAAATTTATAGGATGTCTTTGGATGCGGGACCATTATATTTTTCCTTCGCTTGAACTAGGAGACCCAAACCCGTTCCAGCATGACAATGCCCCAGTGCACAAAGCCAGCTCCATGAAAACAGGGTTTACATGGATCCATGTCAAAGTGTCTTGAGTGGTCTGCTATAGAGCTCTAACCTCAACCCTATTTAAGAACGTTGAGATGAATTGGAACTCTGACTGCACCCCATGCCTCCTTACCTCAACTACATTTGTGGCTCTTCCCAGAAGAGTGGTGCTTATTATAACTGCAAATGAGGACTAAATGTGGAATGGCATGTCCGAAAAGCACATAGGAATCTGATTAGGTCTCCACAAACCTTTATCTATATAGCGCAGTTTCTCTTATGAAAAAATTCACCTATGAATAGCTCTCTGTTCACTTTGAAGTCAATAATATTTTGACACAATCACAAATTTTTCACTGAAGAATATATTTGGTTTATTGTTAACATTTCGTTTCTGCCTCACAGCGGACGTGTGATCTCAGTGAAGTGTAGTGTGTTTGTAAAGCAGTATGAAATTTGATATTTTCAAAAGGGTTCAAACGATTCTAAAGAGAGAACTGGATTTGAAACTATTTTGTAAGTTTCATAACTATTTATATACAGCCTGCCGCAGTGACTCGTGACTGTAGATCATGGAAATTATAGAGCTAATATTATTAACCTGGGTCACCAGCAAAATTTCCAGCCCGACTGCCTCTTAGGAACCACACAAAACACTTGAAACTAGCCCAAGAATTTAGCATTAAACAGGAGAGTAAAACAGTTTGTTGGTTTGTTGTATTCCCCAACATTATCATAATTGTTTTTCGATGATCTGTGCCATAATCTGCTCTTCCAATTTTTGCAGTATGTCTTGCACAATAGAAATGGTTCTCTACATGATAGAGAAAATTTTTGTAGTTACATTGCCTTTGTTCGAGCAAATGGATTAAATTTCATTTGGATTTTTTGTTATAAAAAATTATGTTGGCGACCATCGCGTATTTCTAAATATGTGATTTCTGGACATCCATTAGGGGCTTGTTACAGTTTTTATTTTTAAATACTAGGTGAAATAACAACTCTATAGATGCTGTCATGTAATAAAAATTATGCACATGCAGCTAATATACTGCAGTGTGAAAAAAACTAAATACAAACACAAAACAAAGAATTAGGGCATAGATCACATCTTAAACATGTAGTGCAACAACAAAAGCTGGGTCTTAAATTGCTCATTCATTCCCTCATTCACTAATACCTATATATTACATGCCACTATTAATTTTTGTTAGGGCTTTCTCATGTTGCAGTAAGGAAAATAGTTTGGTGAGTGTTTATCAAATATACACTTGAAATTACTTGAAATGTTTTTGACACCATTACATAATAGCTCATTGTCTGTATTAGTGCACATTATAGGAGATAGGGAGCTGATTCGGATACAACCAAAGAGTGTGTTGCAGCTAATTACAGTAAAATGGAACAGGTGTAAGTGATCAGTGACATGTGACGTGTAGGAGCTGATGGGAAACGTCCTGTGGCTCTAGGCCTAATCCTGACAGATGTAAATGGGACAGTAAGTGTACTGCCCCACCATAGTGCAGAATGTAGAAGAAGCCAACATCTATAAAAAAAAATTTTTAAAAGTGTTCGGTCACTCGAAAGAGGTCATTAATATTTCTATTAAACTCTGTTTACATGTAACAGAGTTGTGAATGAGGAACAATATATAGAAGTTAGATCACTAATAAGATCGGAAACACGGATCAGGTACTGCTTATCAGCTACATACATGCTTTACTAATGTGATGCACAGATATCCTGTGTAACTGAATACAGCATTAGCAGATAACCGCCAATTAAGGCCATTTAATGAGATTAATGAGAAGTCTAGTATCTGTAGGTCTGCTCATGTAGTTCTGTTACTATATCGTTTGGGAACTCTTTAAAATCCATGTGCTGAGACACTCAAATTATGATATATTGTGTATTTGTTAGCTCACATTGCATACAATGTAAAAAATGTCTACTATGAAATATATTTAATTCTTACTTCTCAGCATTACTTCTCAATTTTTTAAATCTTGTTTCTGATTGGTTTAATGGTGTTAATTCATTTTCTATAACTGCAGCTCAGATAATACTGTAGTTCTGGTGACAAGACAAATTGCAGGTTTATACTAATGCACTTTAATGAGTTCTGAAATACTATCGGTTCTTACATAGGGACAAAAAAAAATGACTTCAGTCGGATAATTCTGTCAGGTGATGTTTATGTGTCAAGTGTCAAAACTTTACATGTAACCTGAAGTTATTTGATAATGGGGGGATAACAATAATATAATAACATTTACAATATAACAAAAAATATTATTGCAGTAAAATAAAATTACATTTCTAGTAAAAAAATAGGAATAGAAATCATATATAATGCGATAGTCTGAATGAAACTAAAGAAAGAACTAAAGAACTAAGAAAGAACTAAATGTGATTTACGTTGCCTTATGACTTTTATTAAGTTTATTAATTCTCTCTATGCTATTTAATCGAATGTTCAAATTCAAATATGGGCCAATGCTATAAAGTGCACAATATTTCCAATCAACCACCCTAACTTGAAAGTAAAAGTTAATTTCATTGGTGTTTTTTTCTTAGTAAGAAATGTCCACTCTGGAGCCATTTGAGTAAATATAAATATAAAATAAAAATAATATGATACAAACTAGAGCAACATATTCAGAGATCACAGACAATCTAGTGACAGAGTTGTTCTGCAATGAGTATCTGAAGATTTTTAGATTCCCATTTCACGTCACTCGTTTGTTGCTTCTCAAAACTTGATGATGAAAATCTGAATTTCTCGGAGCGAAGCCAGAATGTTGGATGAAGCCACTAATGAATTCATCTTCTAATGGTTGATCAGTTAATTTATGTTCAAGTTGTACAAGAATTACATAAGCCTACATTTTTTGTTATTTATTATAATAACTTATTGGTTATTTTTTAATTTGGTATTATTTTCAAAGCCAAAAAAAAGAAATGAACACATAATACACAGACCTTATTACAGCAACTTATTAAAATATCAGTTTGTCCTTTTTCAAATACTAGTATGTTGTTTTTTGTGTTTGAAATATATGTTCATGCATCTGTTATCCGTAACCTTACTGTATTCATGAACAAGTAAAAGTAAAAGAATTTGTAAATGTACATTATGCTAATCAGAGTACATATAAACATTTGGACAGGATTTATTGGACATGCTGAGCTGATTTTATTTCTGGCAAGATCAGTAAGATTGTGGTTTTTTCCCCCTCCTCCTCACCCCATGAGCATTCCAGCCCCAAATTCCTGCTGTTTTTCAACAAACACTGCAGTGATCAGATCATTTTAGCATAACTGCACTTTTCTTTTTGCGTTATTTTGCCACTCACAGCATGTAATTGTTTTTGATAGCTTACCAGGAAAAACTACTTGGTGGGATCATAAAAAGATGAATAGTGTGAGGGGGAAAAAAAAGGGAACTGCTGTCAGTTACATAATTTCGTCTCCACGCTGTTTCCAAAAGAAGCTCGCTTTCTATCAACATGTGCCACAGTATACTGATTATAGTTTTCTGTACATAAATTCAATGATCCGTTTATCTGATCTCATCACGAAGTGTGACACAAACATCTGGGCTTATAGGAACGGAAACTTCTAGAAAGTCGCTTGGCCCCAGTTAATTTATAACTGTCTGGAGTTTTATCACTCACAGTGTGTGGAGGAGATGTGCAAATGTTTTATTACAGCGTCACCCTGAGAAACTGGATACTAAGACTGGATAATGGCCTTTTGCTGTTCTTTTGATCATAAAGTGCTGACTCTTGTTTGGTTAGAAGAAAAGCCAAACTAGTAAAACTTGCCTTTATTTTCGGTTAAAGCCAAACCTTTTTTTTTTTAATCATTTATTATTATTTGTACACATCAGTTTTGGCAACGATTGAATCATGTATGACATGAATCATCGATCTCGGTCATTCTCTCAAACCCTTCATTTAATTAAAACAGAGATGGACTGATTAAGTTCTCTGCAGGTGGTTGTTATAATTGTCTGGCGACTCATATTCCTTTTCTCATTATCAAGGTTAAGCCTGATGAGAATAAGGAATAAAATGGGTCTCAGTTGCATCAGTTTGCATTGATCACCTCCCTATTAATATACCATACTTTAAGTTGTTTCTCTGATAGAACCCATACAGGTTCTTTGTGCAACCCAGTAACAGAGCAATATAGAAGATTCAAGGTACAATTTATCAGGGCTGCATGAAATTGAATAAAAATGTGATATGCTGTAGTTTATTATATCCTGTGCAGTCTGAAAATGTGTGTCAGTGGAAATGCAATGCGTGTCTATAAGTGTGTAACATCAGTTTTAAATATATGTATTTTTTAAATAATATAAAGTATATTATAAGTATAAACCATTACAATATTACTATACTAATACTTATATATGCACATACATGCAGTGATCTCCATGTATGTGGATCTGGATATTTTAGACGTTAATTGGTTAGTGAAAACATTCGTTTAAAATGTTATTCCTAATGCTTCTGAACATTCAGTTCCGCTTTGGGTTCCCGCGAATTTTAAGATAATCTGCAACTTGCTGTTAGTTAGGTTCCAAATGAGAACCCGCAAATTTTCCAAACCGCAAATCGCGAAATCGGGGGTCGACTGTGTGTGTGTGTGTGTGTGTGTGTGTGTGTGTGTGTGTGTGTGTATATATATATTCTATAAAACAGAGCGCACTGATTAGACTCATCAGCTGCAGGTGCAGTCTTCTTTTTATGGGCAGGAAGTTTCCAGGATTTAAATGCACAAGCAGGTGCATTCTGACTTCTTCGACTCTTTTTGGCAGAAACTCAACCATTTTCCAATGGAAGAGGAAAAACTCCTCAATATATTAAAGATGACAGTTATGCTTTTGAACCACTCCTGGTATGTTGACCATATTTCAGTTTGAAAGTGAGATGGAGGCGTTTAAATCCACTATGTCCTCACTTGTGCTGCATCTGAGAAAGTAGAAATAGAAGAAGAGGCTAAAGGTCATCTGTGATATTGGTTTATTTGAGCACTTATTACATTGAATCAGCATTTAAGAGATCAATATTGATGTCAACATGCACTCGAAATGCATTACAGGTTGTCCAAACATTGTGGTAATGGGTGGTATTTCTTTCTCTGTGCTGGGTTAATGCTGGTCCATAACTCAAAACATGATGTAACTATTTTCATGGACCCAGCAGCAGAGGACCACCTTTCAGAAGGTCAAGGTTACACTTTTAAAAAAAGGCGTAAAACTTTTCAGTCGGCAGAGAATTTCTGGCGAATGAAAAATATACAGCAGAGAGCAGATGCACCAGATGTTGGAGGAAAGCCTGTTGGGACACCATATGCTTTAAATGTAGAACAGCATCTTCTGAGCTTAAGTCTCTTTACATTTCCCATTGTGCTCAGGTGTTCATTCAAATTGAGCAAACCACGGGCATTTCCAAGTAACCATGCGATATCACTTTACTACACTTCTAATCTTGGTATATAATATAGTTTTAAGCTGCTGCACAACCAGGTAAACATGTTTCATGTGATTTTGGCCAAGGTCGAAATGATCAAATGCTTTTGTTAGGCCAGGATGCGGCTTTTATAGTCGCCAGGTTAATGTTTTCCATGAACAGCATGTCTTGAAATTTTTCATTCCAGCAATTTGCTATCAAATGAAACATTTTAAAAAACTGATTCAGTTCTTGTTTCGCTTAATAATGTAGCATGTTCTTGTTTGTTATTATTATACATTTTTTATAGAAGCAATGAACATACATTTGGACTTGGAATGTGCAACATCCACTGTTTTAAAGTCTGACACTGGAGACTCCTTCCAGAACTGCTAAATAAAAATCAACACATCGTCCTTGGAAAAAGATTAATCAAATCAGCCAATTAATACTACATTTATTTCAGCCCCACCTCTTTTACATTTGCATCACTCTGCATGACAAGGTCACCTGCAACATTGATCATGGAGGTACCAAAAGTCTAGAATCAGGAAATAAAAGTCTATTTATAGTTATTACAATTTTTTTTTTTTCTAAAGAATCTGAAGTAAAAGCTTTTTGGATTTTTTTCTTGTATTGGAAACAACTTGGAGCTAATTGGGAAGCGGTATGTCAGTATATATAATGTTGGACTCAACTACACGGTTGAATAATTAAGATAATTGTTAGTTGCTCTGATTAAGGGCATCTACCAAATTCTGTAGATGTAATCGTAAATGTCTAATCTGTTGGCTAACCACCCATCCATAGTATTCTCTCACCTCACTCACATCATTCCCAGGACAGACTCCCTATTCACCAAGGTTGACCAAGGTGGTTACTGTGGAGAAACTAACAACCTCTTGATCATTCCACTTGTAGCAAACAGGGTGCTATTTGTCTTGGATTCGATTCCTGCTTCTAAGTTTACCCTTAAAGTGCACCTGAATTAATATCAAACTAATTTAGAGTCCGGTTAGGTTTTAGGAATGGCTAGATAATATGATAATACAAATCTGTTTTTCAGATTTTAGTCCATTGGTGTGATTTGATTAGGTAAAGTTATGTTTTGCTTGTGTCAACGAGAGCGAATAAACAGTAAT
Organism: Silurus aristotelis; assembly: GCF_946808225.1. NCBI lineage: Eukaryota > Metazoa > Chordata > Actinopteri > Siluriformes > Siluridae > Silurus > Silurus aristotelis. Next base: position 15,126,334 of record NC_139594.1, read on the forward strand.
GAAACTCAGCATGTGGTGTTCACACTTTACTAAAGAGTATGGAGGGGGAGGGTAATGAAGGAGATGTTTTTTGAAAAGCCTACAGTAATACAGAGGTGGTTCAGATTGCAACAACAGGAATGTGAGTAAAAGGTCAATACCAGCAAATGGAAAAAAAAAGATATGCACCTAATTAAAAGGTGCGATGATCCATGATGTTTCCTGTGTAGGCAGGACACATTGTATGTATTGATTTCAACCCTGCGAAGCACAAAACCTTTGTTACAATGGTTCACTGTTTTTAACCAATTTTATAGGCAAAGCAAAGAAATAATTGTTATTGAAAATAAACAATTTCATCTTTAAGGGTATGTAGATGAAATATGATAAATGACTGAATGTGTAAAATATACATGCATTATAATTAGAATAAAATATTTTTATACTTCATTTCGTATTGTGAAGCTCCATTTGGAAATGTATAGCCAGTAGTTTATGCACAGCCAAGCAGTGGATATCACCTTAATTGGTTTATTTTAATGGCTATTAGAACAGGTGTAGATAGTGAGGAGGTTACGTTTATTACCATATTAATGCAAGGTTCCTGTGCAGATTGACATAAAGTGCCTTTATACCGTATGATCTTTTGGCCAAATTGTATTGTCAGTAGGGCTGTAACAATTACGTGTTAACGCAAATTCTTTTTAATGGCACTAATTTTATTAGCACGCGATTGATGCAGCACGCATTTCTGTTTTCCCATTTTAATCAAAATAAATAAATATAAAAGAGGCAAAATTAAAACCTTCAAAGCAACACACATTTATTCACAATGTCTTTTCTGTACTAAGATATAAAAAAATAATAATTATTAACTCCACTGAAAAATTTGTTTTAATCACTAAACATTTGTTTTACACATTTTTCACAGTTCGGTTTAATTTTGGTACGGTTACAGAAATGCAAACCATAAAATTGCTGGTCATTTTTTAATTAACAGTTTATTATTATTATTATTTGTGAACATCAACGGTTTACATTTTAGAACATTTTAAATCAAAAGCCTGTTTTGTTAGTAATATAAAATAATATTTTATAAAAAATTGAATTGAATAAATAAAATGCAATACACTTTTTATTATATTGATTAAATACTGAGTAATAAATGTGTGTGTGTGTGTGTGTGTGTGTTTTACATGACATTTTTTTTTTCTAAAGATATGTTCAACTTAACTGTTCTACTTATTTTAGCATATTTTAACAAACATCATCATTCCTTCCTTCCATCCTTCATTTACTGACTCCCTTGACATGTGGAATTGTCTTTTAACAGAAATTCTAGAAGCTGGACATAACAAGCTAAAGAATCAATAGAATCTAGATTTTGTTATGTTTTTAACTTTTTATTTCACTGCAAGTTGTATCCTGCATATTACAATATTTGTGACATAAAAAATCTTGAATCCATATTGCTAGTGTTAGCCGCTAACCAGGAAGTGGCTAGCAGCTATTAATTCTTTAATGTTTGCATGCATGCGCAAAACACTTATTATTTATGGTATGGAGTGACGAAACACAACGATTAAAGCGCTAACTCTAGTTTATTATTATAACCATGGCATTGTTGTGTACGGAGACTAAACAAACTTGCGGAAACTCAGATTGTAGCCTTGTTCCGCACGGAAATAGGATTGCAACCTAAACGAATTACGTGTACCGATACACCCCTAATAATTAATTTCAAACATTTGCAAGAATATTTTGTTTTCATGCTCTATGATGAGTATGGTTTCACTAATAAAAAAACATATTTGCACAAAGCATATTTGTCCTTTCCCATGTTGATTACAGTATTAAAACTTGAAAACTATTAATTTAAGGTACATGTAGATAAGGTGCATCAAAATGTGCGATTAATCACAAGTTAACTCATGACAATCTTGCGATTGATTGATTGAACTAAATATTTAGTCTATTGATAGCGCTAATTTTCAGCGATAAAAATCGCACATAAAAAAAGAACCTGTTTGGTTATGAGGTGAGCAGGGATTGCTGATTTTGTGACCTTAAACAGACAAAGGCAGAAGTTCTTATGAAAACATACTTTTAGTAAGACATCATAGGATGACAGGAAACTCATGACAGCTACAAATAGTAGCCACAATGGCACACTTCAAAAATATACTCATGAACAGGAACAATTTCTTTATTACTTCATTTCCGTTGTGTTTATATGTCTAAATTTTGTCCGTAAGCTTGGATTGTACCGACTGATGACGAAGAATAATAGTTGCTTCAGATGCAGGTCTATTGTTAGAGAATTGTTATATAAGAAGTACTGATCCTAAAATACTGCTGTATCTGTAACCAGATCACTAATTTTTCAGGAAATTAAAATTAGGATTTCATTGTTCATTTATTGTTGAATTGTTTTTTTTGTTTTTTTATTTCAGTTAGGAGATTCTGACTGTTATTAAACAGTAGAACAGTAAGATTCATCATCAGGAGTTCTTTTTTTGTGTAAAGTGTATTCAGTTGTCATCAAGGCCTGATCAGTCATTGAGTCAACCATAAACTCCTCTGTAACCCAGAGTATTCTAGAGTCAAATGTGTGGCCATTAACAGTTAAAGATTGTCCGATATTGGGTCATGCAATAGATCAATGATCCCCGGTACACCAGAAAATCTACAACAAAATGACTGAAAAAGAACAGTGTTGCAGTGGCCCAGTCAAAGTGCAGACGTCATCCAGATTGAAACCTTAACAGGCTGTGACAGGACCTTAACGTTGTTAAGAAGAGTTCCTCCAAAGTGATGTGAGTGATGTGACTCGCTGTTAAAGAGGGTCCTATAAGCCACACATGGCTTCTCTATTTTGACTTCATTTAAAAAAAGAAAAAATTACATTGTTCAATATGTCGTGTTTATCAGAGGCTGCATAATTATAAGACCTGCTAATGGGCCGATATTTTTATTATGTCCTGATGTGTTAAACCATTAAATTCAAAGAGGGAGTGCGTTCATATTTTTCTACGTGATTGTAGCTGCTATAACATGACTGATACCAGAATCTGTAGAACCTGAGTTCTAACTATAAACAGTTCAAATGTATGACGATCTGTTTATTAATAAAAAATATTAATAAAATCTTTTAATTTTTTTTATTATTTAATTAATAATACATTTAAAGTAGTATTTGCCAACTTGCTGTAGAAAAGCTGGAATGAAAACTGCTATTGTTTTCATCGTGAACTTTAATCTTGTGAAATTCTGTTGCGAATGATTTTCCTTTAACCCCGTGCTCCCAAGTGTTTTATAACTTACATACACTGATTGCATATTTTATGTCTTAAAATAAGCTTGGAAAATTGTGGATTCAAGGTTTTTTTTTTTTTTTTTTTGCAATGTACTGGAACAAAGACCGAAATCTTGTGCCTGTTTCAGGTCCTGCAGTTCGGTGCAGTGTAAAGTTTTACAGCAAACTGAATTTATTAAAGAGTACAGTCAGAGATATATGCATGAGTTAGTTTGGTGCAAATTTTTTTCAAGTCTGAAAAAAATACAGCAAAAAAGCACGTTAACTGTTAACACCAAAGCCACGCCCTCACAACATGTGGGCTAGAAAACCTTATTACTAATAAATGCTAATCACCAAAAGGCTTTCTGAATTGACAGGCAAGTAGAGAACTACTGGTTGGCTGATTGCGATTTATATCAAGTGTACTGCTATGGAGACTCTGGTTTTTGCTTCAAGCAGATCGTTAAGACTCAGAAGGAGAAGTGAAGAAGCACCTACATTCTCCGGTTGGTTCCTTTCTGGTTATTATTATTATTATCTATTTTTGAGTATTGTTATAGTTATAACCCATATGGTTATGGGTTCCAACTCTTTGTCTAGTGTGTATTTATGCCTTTTATCTATCAATCTAAGAACTTTAAAAGGCCCTATAATATTATGATGATATTTTGTTGTAATTATGAAGTTATTACAGTTTTGCTGATCCATCGTGAGGTAGGGAACAGTCTGTAGAGTATTTCTTTTTATCTGCAAGCTCTTTCTGTAGCACTGACAGCTGCCACCGTTTCCCGCCTAATTCACCTTTAGGGAACATTCGAGCCACCTCGTGTGGTGGAATATTCACCAAGCTGCCTTTGGCTTGGTGAAGTGAACAGTGGAGTTGTCACATGAGCAGCAGCTGTGTGAGCGTGTGTGTGTGTGTGTGTGTGTGTGTGTGTGTGTGTGTGTGTGTGTGTGTGTGTGTGTGTGGATTGGGGGTTGTAGCTCTTGTGCACATACACACACTGAACTTTGCTCTATTGGGAAGGACTGCAGGGTGTTATCTGCCAAACCAGAGAGCTGTGTGTGAAAGTAAAAGAGCGGTGAAAAGAGAAGCGTTCTGGCTTTGGCTTTAGCCTGCAGTTTGGTTGGACGGGAAACACGGCGCCACTCGCTCACCCAACTTTCTTTCGGCTGTTTGTTTTTTATTTGTTCATCACTTCTTTTGCTTTTTCTTGCTGCACCTTGATTATGTGCCTGACAGCTGTGTTGGCATGTCAGTGTCACATTTATGCTAACCCCCCCACCCCCCCCCCACCCAAACACACACACACACACACACACACACACACACACACACACACACACACACACACACACACAATAAGCGTACTTTTGTTTAAAAATCCATGAAAGGACTTTCCATTGGCATAAATATTCATTCATTCATTCATTCATTTTCTCCCGCTTATCCGTAATTCGGGTCGCGGGGGCAGCAGTCTAAGCAGGCCCCCGCCTTCGACTGCTGCCCAATCCTCACAGCACCGTCCCTTACGGTCCCTCCTGCAGGTGGTGAGCCCACGGGAAGGGCATAAATATTATTTAACAAAATAATTTTTTGCCTGTGCATTAAACTCAGTACAAAAGAAAGCTTTTGGCTCATTTATTATCTTTTTTAAATAAAAGCTTCAACACATGCACACGCAAGCATGCATGCCGCATATTTTGTTTCGCCGTGTGAACCAGCCGCCTGAGCTTGTTATTGTATTCACCTGCTCACTCACACATTCACTCTCACATTGTTTTCACTCAGTGACCATCTCAGCACATTAGGACATGATGGACATAAAAACAACAGCCCTCATGCGGGCTTGAAGAGACAATGAGAGCCCCAGAGTCTACTTCCTTCCTTCCTTCCTTCCTTCCTTTCTTCCTCTATCCCTCTCGCTCTCTCTCTCACTCTCACTCTCTCTCTCTCTCTCTCTCTCTCTCTCTCTCTCTCTCTCTCTCTCTCTCTTTCTCTCTCTGCCACCTAACCCCCTTCCTGCAGTCGAGAACCTCTTATCGCCCCGCCCTTTCTCTTACACCGTCTCTCCCTTTGTCTCCTGCTCCCATGTTTTTCTGTTTTGCTGGAGAAAGCGTTAATCCTCCTCTGTTCATTGTGCAATGCCGACAAAACACACACACACACACACACACACACACACACACACACACACACACACACACACACACACACACAAAGATGCTGTGGAGGAACAGCCACATTAACCGGCACATCTGCTACTCGTTTACAGCACCAGAGCCTCTGACAGGTTGTTGCTGTTGTGATTGTTGATCATATGGTGCTTCGAATCGGCTTCGCTTCACTTTGTGTTCACTCGTGTTGAAGCGCATGTAAATCAGGTGATTTCAAACCACAGTCAGGCAGCAACAGTATTCATTACCAATGAGGCAACAGTATGTTAAAATGTGATAAGTAATTGATTTTATGATCACTTTTTTCTGAAAAGTCACTGCTCCAAAACACCACATTTGCACTCAGTTGCCTGTTTATTTTTTTTTGTGTGTCCTATAGAGTATATATAATAGTTCTCATCTCCACCTGCATTTTCATGAACGACTATTTTGCTACGCTTGGCCCTACTAAGGAAAGAACAGACATATCGAAGTCTGGCGGTTGTTGGTGAAGTGAATAAAAGCTTTTGAGCATCACATTTATTTGTAGGACACATTCTTCATCGAAAGTGGGTTCAATTTAAGCTCTGTTTATGCAGGTGTCCTTCCAGGCAGCACATTCAGACTATTGAAATTACTGTTGTGCTACTAAATTAGATATTAAGAACCTTAAAAAAATTTCAGGGACTTTGTGTTTAATTCTCCAAAACAATGGGGAAAGAAAATGTAGACTAGATGCTGAGCACGATTTCATTTATTACCTCTGAATGAACTTACTAATAAGCAGAAGGCAGCACAATAACACAAAATGTAATAGCTGTTATTTATGAAAAAAAACTATGTTTAGATTAATCAGTTATTAAAATGAGAAGTAACAAATAATTATCTATTAGTAGGCAAATATGCTGATGTCAACATTCTTAATCATCTCTAGTTATGATAATCAAATTTCTTTCCATGTTTCTCAATTAAGCAGGCTGGAGTTCAGCCTCATTAATGCTCCTTCAGCCTTTGATGCCTGTGTTTCTGGTCTTAGCCATAAGATTTACTATTTTGACCTTCCTTTGGCCAAGCTAAATATGACACTTTTCTGCAGTTTCCTACAAGTAATGAGACCAAACATGAATTTATTTCAAAAGCCATTTGAAGGGGAAAGGACACACTGCACGACAGAGACACATATATATTCTCTAACTCTGCCTTGTGACCACATGAAAACTCAAAAACATGTGACTTTTTGATTGATAAAAAATATCAAGGAGCTGCTTATTATTAACTAGCAGCGTCTCTAGAGGATTCGCATTTGTTCATGTTTGGTTTGTGCACAGCATTCGCTGCATGTGAGGATTTTTTTTATTTGTTAGTAATGTCTGTAGCAACGGGGTGTCACAATAGTATACAGCATGTCCTAATAATACTAAAGCGTCTCGGTGTCTCGGTTCTGACACCAGCAGTAATTATGCAGAATTTGTATATACCATTGTCTTTGTTTTGCTTAAATATGGACTGACTTAATCTACTCAAATTACTAATTAATAATTAAATAAATGAATAATTAAAACTTCTGAATCTGTGGAGTTATCGCTGATAATATCTCAGATACTGTTTTAACCATACGCGCACAATTTACAGCTGTTCCTACATTTGTCTACAGTGTTAGACGACGTACAGAAAGCTTTCATTGTTAGTGGGTCTAAAAGGTGTAAGAGTCGGCAGCTACTCACACCTGCAGAGACTCAGTGCTCGCTTTCTCATGAAGCACATTAACTCTGGCACAACTTCAAGCCAACATTTTTGGAAAATCTGAGTCTTTTCATGGTTAGTAGTCTCTTCACAAAAGTGTCAAAAGAATCATATGTTTGTGTCCACAGTTTGTGTCCACAGAGTCCACAGCTCTTCACCCTAACACTGCTCTGGCAGTCTTGAACCACTTTGTGTCGGATGTGCAAGGTATAATACACAACTCACCACAACTCGCTTCTCACAGTCTGTACAGGGAGTTTGAGAGTGAGCGGCTTTTTATGGCTTGAGGCAGCAGGTTCTTTGTTTTACCTTAAGTCAAGAAAGAGATTATGTTCTTTAGATAGAAGTCATAATGCCCCTTCCCCCATTGGCTTCTTCTGGTAAGGGGCCAGTGTGTTTTATGAGGCACTTTCTATTCCCTATAGGGCAGTGAGGAGCGTAACTCCTCTTCTCTCTCCATCATGGGGATGAGTGTTTAGGGGTTAAGGGGAGGATGGGAGGGAAAAAGGGTTTTATATACAACGTATGGTGTAAGAGGTCATGGGGGTGCTGTACTCTGTTGAAGAGATCTGGCTATTTAAAAGAGAGATAGAAGGAAGTAGGAATTGGTGTTTACTCCCTTCCTCACTTATAAGGATATATGTCCAAATATCAGCACATGCTGACATCGATCAGATTTTAAGTCAAACCAAGTGAGACAAAATGAGCTACGTTATGCACTTGTCGCTGATATAAAAGCAGTAGCCGCTTTCAAGCTTGTAATACCTTGCTCAGCTACTTTCTTTGTTTGCACTGCCCTCGTGTTTTACACTCTGCTCCTTAGCCGCAAAAGGAGACTCGGATTGCTTCGAGGAGAACATTCAATGTATTCCCAATGCTAATTAATCTGGACAAACACATTGTTTATCTCAGAAAACCTCATAAAATGACCTGGACCACAGCCCACATAATTAAAACTGCCCGTGTTTATGCACGTCAGGTGAAAAACTGGCACGTAGTTCTACAGACACGTAATTTTTTCAAGTCCGATACAGATCTCATATGTAGCATCACAATGTAAAATGTGAAACCGAATGATGGTGTTGTAAAAATAAGTAACACCACTTTAGTAACATCTTTAAAACAGAGTCCCACAAGGCAGTTAGACAGGCTTGTGTCAGTCTACATGGAGCAGAACTGCCGTTTTTTTACAGGAAGACTTCAGTTAACTGACCTGCAAACAGTCGGCAGATCATTGTGTTTGCGAAGCTCGTGAGGAGCGGCGGTTGGGAAAGCGGTGTTACAACAAAAACAGATCTGCATTCGACAACCAGAAAACATGTTGTTTTATTATAGACTAAAAGCGGAACATTTCTTCCCCCTGAATAATTCAGTGCAAAAGTGAGCCGTAACTAAATGTACAGTAGAAATCATTATTTCTCAAAATTGTAATGAGGCTAATTTAACTATTTGTAACAGCAACTCTGACTATTGTCTGCAATTCAGATGGCATGCTTAGATTAATATGTTCATTTTTTTATTGACTAATACTTTCCATAGTCATAACTCATTCGCATGGTTTTTGCAAAGCTCAAACCATATAAGGCTTCAATAATGAATTCAAATTATTAACAAAGTAACGACAATAGCGACAATATAAAAAGCTGGCAAATTGCTGTGATAAATAAATAGAGGAATACCTTTTTAGCACATTTTTTTATTTACTGTGTTAATCCGCAAATAAGATAAGTAACCAGAAAAGTATTCGCTGAACAAGTTGACCTACTGGCATGTTGTTAGCGATATGCCAAATACATTAAATATGTGGTAATTGTAAAAATATGTATGTGGTTTCACTGACTGAGCAAAACTCGCTGTCAGTTTTAGCCTCAAGTTTCCAACATTATCACACACCATCTCCAGGTCCTGTGGTTCTTAACAGCTACATTTGTATAATAACTCCATTTAGTAATAGATGGTCAGTATCTAAAGTTAATCTCGTGGATTGTGGCATTGATTTGTGAGACAGCTGCAGTTGAGGTAATCATGAGTCATATTCACTGTGGTTATTCATTTTTCTTTTTTTAAGTCGCCGTGTGAACGCTAATAAAACGTAAATTTCAAGTCACTTAATGCTTCACTTCACACAGGGTGAATCAGCACAGGTACGTAGTTTAACTGCCTAAGAAATCTTTAGAATAAACATCTTTTATGCTGGTATTTTGAAATCACTCTGCCATGTCTTTGTGTTTTAAATTTTTTTTATCTGCTTCATCTGTTCAGCCACTTGAAACAGAGCAGTCCTTGTTAGGAAGCCATATTGTCTGTGTTTTTCTTGAGTGTGAGCATAATAATGGAACTGAGAGTCCGAGTTTCTTGTTAGAGCCACATTGGAAATGTACTGCTTTGATTGCTTTCCTCACATCAAAGCAGAGTGACACAATACGAGAACAGGGAAGAAAAAAAAGAAACAACAAAAATACCGCACACAGCATGCTGTAAATAGAAGACAGTAAAAATAAGGCTGTGTTTTGTCTATATGCAGATTTAACTGTTTAAAAAGGAATAAAACTCTATAGTCAAATCGCTGATTTGACTCAGCCGTGGCTTTCTGCTTCAGAAGCTTTTAACCCTACTGCACATCTTTACTAGGGACTTTATTCTGTGCTTTTTTCTAAAAAGAGGCAGTCTTTGGCAAGTCACCAGGCCTTAAGACCACCAGCCAGCCTCCAGTTTTCATATGATGACCGATAATAACCTCAGATCATGGCCAGGCTTCAGCCAGCAGCTTAGCGTTAAGCAAAAAAAGAGGAAGCGAAGCCTCCAAGAGCAACAAACTGCATGTGTTCATGCTCGAACATGCTGAGCACAGCCTGCAGTAATGTAAGTAAATCAGTAATGAATGCATTAATCTTTGGTTTAACCAGGCCCAGTAGTAGCGAGTGATAATCTTACATTCTTTGGATTAATTATTCTCCCAATGGAGCCATTTCTACTCGTCCAGATGCTGGCTGCGATGGAATAATGTTACCTTGCTTTTTATTAAGCAAGAATTGTGATGCCTTGATGTGGTTCCTTTATGGTAGTTATGATGTTATATGAGACTTACAGTGTAGTGCAGTGTCTTTCATCATCTAATGCACATATGGGTATAGAGCATTAAGAGGTCCTGCAGAAATGGATTAAATTCTCACACGGGGGACTAGCTCTAATGGGAGGTGTAATTAGAGACTCATCTTCAGGGATCAACAAGTCCAGGAACTACAGTGCAAATTGCTCCACTGCAGGCCGTAAGGTTTATATTGTAATATTTCAGAAACTTTGAATATCGTGCAATGCACTTTTAACAGGGGACACTTTTTTTTTAAAGCAACTTGCAAAGCTTGTAAAGCAGTGGTAAGAATGAACTCTTTTCAGTCCATATTGATTCAGTTCAGGCAGCACATGGAAATACATTTATGTTATTTTTGAATTTGCTTAGAACAAAGTTTAAAATGTTTAATGCTCGGATGCCATGTTACTGATCAATTGGCATTTGCCAAGTAGTAAAAATTTGCCCCAATGTGTGAGACAAACCACTATAACTGACTCTCCCAGCCTGGCTACTTTTCACGCCAAAAAAGCTCAAATCTGCTCAAAACCGTTTGTCACCTGACCAGTTGTTCGATAAAGACCTCATGGAGACTTTTTACCATCTCTCAAGCGTAGCAGTGTCATATTGCAAATAAACCATAATCTTCCATGGAGCGGTGCATTACTCATCCTCATTTCACAGTTCCTTTGGAAACCTTGAACAGCACATAATATGTAGTGTGCATGAAAACGTTATTCACGCATCACTTACTGTAATGTTCAAAGAATAAAAACACTTTGTCATAGAAATAAAAAGCATGGCCTGACTTGGGAAGTGTTGGATGTGTTGGCACAGGATGTTTGCAGCATTGCAATATTTGAAGCCGTTCACACCAGCTGCCTTTGTAGCTTTTCAAACGTAGCATTTCTGTTTCTACAGGTTAGCAAATGTCTGCTGGAACAATGAGTTGCAACAATGAGCTACGCACTTTTACTTTCAGAAGTATCAGAATGCCTTGTGCTTCACTTCCACGTCACTCGCATGAGCTGCAGGTTGAGAAAGCAGCAATGCATGTGCCTGCTGGTGAAGTGTATACACGGGTTGGGGGCTTTTCAGTCTGCTGCAAGGAAGCACATTGTTCCTCTTGCACAAAGGTTCCTCAAAAAAACACTCTACACAAGTGAGTGTTGCGAACAAATAAATAAATATAAAGCATGATTATTGCACAGTAAGCTTTTATCTGCTGACATCCCTATTAAATATTTAAACAACCTGTGTCTTGTCTTTACTTGCCAACTGTTAAACCTCGTGTGTAGATTGACTGTTTTGGCAGGAGCTTACACCCGAATCTGATTAATAATTTTTGTGATTGGGGTCAGCCTTTTTGCAGAAAGGGAAGTGGGTCAAGGGGCATGCATGTGGTAAACAACGTATTACTTGAAAAATACTTCTGCGTTTATGCAATATCCTTTTTATTCAAGGCCAGGTCATTATACTGACAATATAAACACATTAGGTGTGTTTACCTGAGCTCTAATAGTCCGGTATATATCCCGTTTTGATACTTTATTGACTTTGGCTGTGTTACAATTTGTATCTACAATTTTGTTGTCTTTATTTGTTTAATAGGCATTTTTAGAGTTTAGGAAAATTTTATAGACACCTGAATTTTATTATATCCGTCAGGTTATTCAGCTTGCTTGAATTTTATTTGTGTACTTAAATAGCTAAATGGAATACATTTTTGTGCAATTTGCAACCACAAATCTCCTACCTAAATTTATTACTGGTCATTTGCTTCAAATCCACAAGGTTAAGAATAGATGTAGGGTTTATTAAAAAACTAAAATATCAATTATTTGCTCAATAATTATATCACCTCAACAATGGAAGATGTTTCAATTTTGACTGACAAGGTTTGAATTGGGTTTTAGGAAGCAGGGAAGTTCTACAAGAAACGTAGGAATAGTTTGGGGTTTTAATATATGGATTTCTCAACACTGATCTCATGAACATGTGATAACACGAACTCACCATTATGCTATTAACAAATTCACTAAATTGTATTATTAGAGCTCAGGTGTTACACCTTAAGTTTAGTTTAGTTCGTACAGGTGTGTAGTTTTCCACTCGGGTTAGAGCTCATAGTTTTTGCTGGGTCAAATATATTGGTTAATCTTTTCTCAATGTGAAGTTGCACTACATGTAAACACACCCAGACGCAGATTTATTAAAATCCTAAATACACTGAACAAAATTATAAACGCAACACTTTTGTTTTTGCCCCCATTTTCAATGAGCTGAACTCAGACTTTTTCTATGCCTATTTCTCTCAAATATTGTTCACAAATCTGTCTAAATCTGTGTTAGTGAGCACTTTTCCTTTGCTGAGATCATCCATCCACCTCACAGGTGTGGCAGATCAAGATGCTGATTAGACAGCATGATTATTGCACAGGTGTGTCTTAGGCTGACCACAATAAACCCCTAATATATATTTTTTATATATTACACCCCTAATATAAATTATGCACAGTCATTTTTAATTACTGAGATTATTTTGGTATTATTTTGTCTTCAGCTGATAGAAAAAGGCTTTTGCAAATGTAATGCATGCCCTGTACTAACTACATGTACTATCTTATAGCTATTGTCTAGTAAACTACATTTAAAATGTTTTAATTTGCTTATGCACCACCCTGTATTTTATACCTTTATATAGAAATGTCAAATCCAATTTAAATTAAGGCAAAAAAAAATTGTTGAAGAAATTGTGCAGGGTCTCGTGTTTAATATGACACGGTATTGCAGCTGTTTAAATTGTGATGTGCTTGTTCTAGATAGGGACATTTGAGGCTCACATGACCTTTACAGACTTTTGATTAATATATTCCTGAGAAGATTTTTGAACACGCTTAACAGTTTGCTCTTTATATGTGCTCTGTGCAATCCTTCGACGTTTTAATGTGCATGGCTGTATCTTGTTATAAGCGTGTTTATAAGCGAAGACCTCAAGGCAGGAGGCAAAATGTGTCTAATTATTCAGAAGGAAATGAGCTTCATAGCACACTGACTGCAAAAAAACATAGTTGGCCTTCTGCTTTCTGTGTTCTCTCTCTCTCTCTCTCTCTCTCTCTCTCTCTCTCTCTCTCTCTCTCTCTCTCTCTCTCTCTCTCTCTCTCTGCACTCTGAACAGATGTAGTCAGAGTTTTAGGGGAATTCCCGGATGCTTGTTGAGCTGCTAAAAAAACACTTTAGATATGATTTTTAACCAAACGGCAAGTAAAATTGGATTTAAAAAAAAGAATTAATATGCTTTTCATTATGAGCTCTGGTTTGTGTTTGCAGAGGTTGAATGAACAAGGTGAGGTGAAATTCCATCACAGGAGCTGTACAGCTAAAACATGATGCAATGGTTTAAATGGACTTACTGTATTAAGGAGGATGTTATTTTACAAAACTTTGCTCAGGCCTAATCTCAGTTGATGTATCGCATTTGTATAGTCTTATTTTCTTGTTCAGTGTACCATTGCCATAACTGAGTTAAAGTGGCAACAGGTGATGGATTAATTATCCTGTATAAAGGACAAAAGAGTTTCGCGGAGGAGTGAATGTGTAACACAATCGGTTGTTGTGGTTAATTCTCCCAAGCGAGTGTTGAGTTTGAAACCAGAGCCACGTCTCTGGCTTGTTGGCAGTAAGGGTCCATGCTCCTCAAACAGTGCCTTGAAGACAAAGGACCAGATGTCTGCAAAGGCAGTGCTGAAGGGGGGGATTGCATTGCATTTGCACAGCCACCAAAACACCCATTTGTCTTGTGAGTTTGGACGGTACAGAAAGTTGACTCGTTCCAGAAATCTAGAGCAGATGTCAGCAGTCTGTCTGACCTGCTGGCTAGTTGCCACTGATGCCTTTACCCATTTACCTCCCTCCACCATCTCCCTTGACTAAATCCCACCCATTTCTCCTAACATCACATCCATTCCTGGCTGGGATTTTCTATTTAAAACCCACCCACACTCAGCTTTCCTGCTTACCCCAATTCAGAACACACCTACACGTATGAATTCTCAAGCTTTGCTATTTAGCACCACACCAAAAACCTTATTAAACCGTCATGCCAAGAACCCACCAACTCCTTGTCTTCTACTTTACCCTCACAACAAATCTCAGACCATGCTTAATCTCTTAATTTACTCCCTCATGCTAAAAGCCCATTGAATCATAAACATAATTTATGTATCCTTCAAAACCGGCTTCTAATGTCCTGGGAAGGTCAGAAATGTGATTTGTGGCGTGGCAGGGTGTGTGGTGTAGTGTGGGGGGGCAGATGTTGGTGGTTGTCACTTTTCACAAATGAAACAATCAAATACTATCTCACACTTACAGTGTTTTTTTACTTCTACTCTGAAATCCAAGATTTAGCCTGCACATTTACCACTATATAAAACCACCCACCTTTATCCTCACTGAAAAACCCACTCACGTTCTGATCATTTGCTGGATACCAAAATTCATTCTCATTTTCTCTGTCTACTTATCTTCTCTCCAAAAACCCACTCACATTTCGCCTGCCCATTTCCCGCTGTTCCACATATCCACTCACACCTACCCTGCTCAATAATACCATTGTGATAAGCAATTTAGCATACCCATTTACCACCACACTAATACCCTGTGCTTATCTTCCTAATTTGACTACACCAGAAAATCCCTGCAGCTCTAAGTTCTACGCATACACTGATCAGGCATAACATTATAGCAATATCAGCAGTGAAGTAAATAGCACTGATTATCTCTTCATCATGGCACCTGTTAGTGAGTGGGATATTATTAGGCAGCAACTGAACATTTTGTCCACAAAGTTGACGTGTTAGAAGCAGGAAAAATGGGTGAGCGTAAGGATTTGATCGAGTTTGATGAGGGCCAAATCGTGACGTCTAGACGAATGGGTCAGAGCATCTCCAAAACTGCAGCTCTGCAGTGGTCAGTTTCTATTAAAAGTGCTCCAAGAAAGGAACAGTGGTGAACCGGCGACAGGGTCATGTGCAGCTGAGGATCAGCGAAGACTGGGCCATGTGGCCCGATCCATCTGAGGAGCTCCTGTAACTCAAATTACTGAAGAGGTTCATGCTGTTAATGCTCGACAGGTCAGAACTGTTTTGGCAGTAAAAGGGGGAACAACACTATTAATTTACCGATGCTTGGAGAAATGTTGAGCGTAAAAACATCGTAACTCAATGACTTGTTATTTTCCCAAAGTGGGTGTCATGATTAAAACTGGATCCATGTCTCTGACTCAGTGGCACTAAGTGTTCAAAGAGACCCTTAAAGACAAAGAGACGAATCTGTGTGGTGGCACTGTTAAAGGGGGTTCGCGCTCTCGTTATCTTTGACCCACACCAACCCCCTGCATCAATAAGCCATCCATGCTAAGCCTGCTGTAAATAAGGCAAGGCTTTGGCTGGGATCACAGTGCAGGCAGACGGCCTCAGGAGACTCTTATTTTTAGGTCATGGTCATTTTTACCTCTTGTTACTTTATTAGAGGAGAGAGAACAGTGTTTATATGCCCTCTGTACCATTTGGTGAGACTGAAGAGACTGAAGCTGGAGTGATTGCCTGTCAGATTTTGTAGCATTTCAGCTTATTAAAAGGAGGTTTTGTGACACGTCCAACATTTATCCAAAATAAATAAATATATCTTAGACAATGATAGACTCTTTGTGTACAGCTCTAGAGGTCGCATTCATGCCTTCGACAATGGATTTGCATTTAACACTCAAATCTCTAATCTATCGCATTACACACTGTACTTTGTGCTCTTGTCTAATGTGTTAGATTCACTCTGACATCTTGCTCGCTATATATTTTAATTAATATCTCGTGAGTACATGTCTATACTGTTTCTATGGCTTTATAAAGGCACTAATGGCATGATTTGAGGCACCAAATTGCAGTTTTGCTGAGTAGCAATACATCAGCTCCTAATTACACTGGCTCTAATGTGTTTGTTGGAAATGTATAATATTTCATTGGCACGTGGGGCATTAGTGGGTTAATTAGACGCTGTTCCGGGATGTCTCTGTGGCATTATCTCGGGAATCTGTCATGCTGAGATGCTCCGCTCTGTGCTCACTGTGCCTTTCCAAGGTGACCAGGAAGTAATCAGAAAAATGGGTGTCTGGGGAAAAGAAGAGATGCCTGTGCTGATTTATCCCACAACTCTAATAACGTTGTTTCCATCATACCCCTGGTGTTGATTATGGAGGTTGAGGAATTTGGCAATATGAGTTGGAGCTCTCTTTGCTCCTTTCATGGATTTGGGATCGGGATTGTCTTTGTGTTCTGTTGGCTCAGGTGTTCTCATGAGGGAGGTGAAGCAATAGATTAAATTTTTCGCACATCAATGCATTTCATTTGCTTTCCTTTGATAATCATTTACATGTCATTCACTAGAGACTTCACTATCTTCACACCGAATTTTAAATAAATGACTAGAGCACAGCTGGCTCAGGTCCTTGGTCTTTGTTCTACATGTACAGCAGAACAACTTCTGAACTAGACCCATAAATAGTTTTGATCATAATGACAAATCACTTTATGGAAGTGCATTCCTCTGTTCATATTTCTAACAATTACAGTTCTGATAAGGGCCCACACGGGATACAAAATAAAGAAGCCTGTGATTTGTAGTAATAAGTGTGTGTGTTGTTTTTTAACAGAAAATCAGACGAGGAGGTCGACATGGACAAAGTAACTGCCGCCATGGTGCTGACCAGCCTCTCCACAAGTCCTCTAGTGCGCAGTCCTCCTGTTAAAGTTACTGGTAAGTGCACAGTGTGGTTTTGAACTAATCTGCTCAGTCTTTATACATACTGTATGGCAGCTACAGAGATAGCAGCACAGTGTGGTTTCTGCTCAGCAGTTTCCTGTTTATTTGCTCTCACATTGACACTGAACTGAAGATGACCCATCTGCATGACTTAGCTACTACTAACCTTTTTCCTTTTTTGTAAGGTACAATATGCCATTAAATAGTAGCATAAATACTTTTCTGGGACATGCAAAGACAAAAGCAAGTGGAAGCCCATGTCTGCAGAAGAGCTGTGGCAAGGTGCAGGAGAAAACTACCAGCTAAAATTAAACAAAATAGTAATTTGATACATATACTGCTCCATGCAGCCTGAATTATTTTATGTATCTGGATCTAAATATTATTATAGCTGTATATGCATAATAGTATACTTATATTTATAATGTATATACATTGATCAGGCATAACATTCTGGCAAAACAGTTTGAGCATTTACAGCATTAACTTCTTCTGCAATTTGAGCTACAGAAGCTCCTCTGTTGGATTGGACCACACGAGCCAGCCTTCGTACCCCACGTGCATCAATGATCCTCAGCCGCCCATGACCCTGTCCCCGGTTCACCAATGTTTCTTCCTTAGACCACTTTTGAATGATACTGACCACTGAAGACAAGGAACATACACAAAAGCTGCAGTTTTATGATCTGACCCAGTCGTCAATTACCTCAAATCCTTACACTTGCCCATTTTTCCTGCTTGTAACACGTCAATTTTTAGGCCAAAATGTTCACTTGCTGCCTAATAAATCTCACCCACTAACAGGTGCCATGCTGAAGAGATAATCAGTGTTATTTACTTCACTGGTCATAATGTTATAATGCCTGTTCGGTGTATATATTTAATGTAAGTAAATACACATTTGTTACGCTACATGGCCAAAAGTATGAAGACACAAGATCAGATTTTGATGAAAGTAAAAATGTTAATCCGAAAGTTGATGAAGTATTACATTATTGCCAGTCAGTCAATAGAACAACATCTGAACAAATTGTGTCAGGGCATGATTTTAATATATGTAAAAAACTTTCATGACTAAAATGGCCCTGAATCAAAAATATAAAATGTTAAAATTTCAGGTTTAACAGGCAATTCTAGCTCTAGCTATAAGAGTTATAGCTGTTCTGTCCATGACCAGGCCCTGACCTGCTCTCTTCCTGCAGAGGGTCTGAATGGCTCATGGAAGGATGGAGGATTCACCCCATCAAGTTACAGTAGCAGTGGCTTCTGGAGCTGGAGTGTGCCCAGTGACCAGTCCAACCCGTCCAACCCGTCCACTCCATCTCCGCCGCTCTCGGCCGACAGTTTCAGACCGTTTCGCATGTCCAGCCTGAACGGGCCGCAGGATGACACTCTGGATGAGCAGGATGCTAGCAATCTGCTGTTTGATGAGCCCATTCCCCGCAAACGCAAGGTTAGCTACCATCCCCATGTACTTCAATTTCATCTCATAACTCTCTCAGACCAGCTGGTTTATGGTCCGTTACTGGATCGTGATCCAGAAAAGAAACAGTAATATCTTTCTATAATCACATTTCTCGCTTCTTATAAGAGCAAGAAACAGCATGTTTATTAGCTCTTATAATACGGCAGTTTGCTGGTGTACGTTTAATCAACTTGTAGTGACTGTACATACAGTGTTATAGAACATCTGTAAATCAGGCTTATTCCTGTCATAACTTTATAACCTGCTTTTATATCACATTATAACAGCTAAAACAGTCCGGTTATCACTTTCTTGAAGGTACTAAGACAAGAAAGTAGTTAGTTAGCAATAAACCATCTCAATGAATACGGAACCAAATCGATAATTATATGTTAAATCACATGTTCTAAGCTGTTTATTATCAGACTGAAATTACGTGGAGCATTACACTATGCTTCCCTGTGATTTAGCTGTTTCTATAGAAACAGTAAAAAAGGCCTTGGAGATGCTATTGTCAGAGATGCTATTATAGAAAACCTGTCATTTTTTTTTTTTTTACTAATTAGAATCAGGCATTCAGCAGTGCTGTGTATCAAATGCAATAGCCGCTCTAAAATAGAGAGAAACACTTGTTTATTGAACTGAAGTTGTGTATTTGTGTGTTTTTTTTATAACAAGCACAATACTGTGTGGTAAAAGTGAGAGCTGTGTCTTCGTGTTTAAGCCCATGTTAATGGTGGGTGAGTGCAACGCCACATCCTGTGTTTGCTGCTGTTTTCTTCAACGTGTGAAGTTCTAGAGACCCAAGTGAAGCGGTTTTGAGATGCAGTGTGAAACAGCAATCTGCACCACACGCATACGGAGATGTTTTCTGTGATAGCTAAGCGTTAAAAGTCGCTCGCTCTCCTCTTCGCTCCACTCTCATGCTCTTCATCTCCCTAGTCTACGCACAGACAGAATGCTTGAAAAGAATGAATGCCTGCTTTATCTGCACTATTGTCCCGCTTATCACAGCCGCAGGAGTCTAGGACAGCATCAGCGCTGGGGTTTGTCATATCTATGTTGTCATAATCCTCAAATAACCCAGTCATCTGTCCTGCTTAATTACACCGGGAAAACATCTACAAATGCCTTCTGATCCAATAAATTATTTCAAATACCTCCCATATAAACAGTTAAGCCATTCTTATCCAAACTTTTTTTTTTTTTTAGATCAATAATGCTTCCAAAGCCAGTGGTTATAAAAACGGGGAAAAGGGGTTGCCAGGTGGCAGTGAAGCATAGCTATGAAGACTGTCATTTTTATTATTTTTTTTTTTATTCTTATAGTTGTTGGGTTAATGTTCAACTAGACATTGAATTCTTTTAGTATTTTACAAAGTTTTATTAGTTTTTGTCGGCCTGTATTTAAACAAGTGAATGTTGTACACATAGTTACCTGTTTGACTGCTGATTTGACACGTATACTATTTTGACTAGTATTATGTTAATGTGAATAATTGTATAGTGTTACATAGAGGTGGAATGATTAGCCAATCAGAGTCCTCTTTCTCGCCCATGAGCTCTGCCGCTGATTCGACATGCAGAATCAACCGAAAAACAGTTGAAGCCGTCCAACCAGACCCAATGGTGTGGAGAAAACTTAGGCCTAGGCCATTTTAGTGGAGAGCAACAAGTCTAATTCTTTTAGGACATGTGGCTTTACACGGTTACACAACATACAGCAGTTATCACTGAGGGTGTACTCACTTTTGTTGCCAGATATTTTGACAATAATGGCTGTATGTTGAGTTATTTTCAGAGGACAGTAAATCTGTACTGCTATACAAACTGCACATTGACTACTCTAAACTCTAAAGTTAAATTTCTCTAGTATTGTCTCTTGAGAAGATAAACTTAAATATTTGCTAAAATGTGAGGGGTGTACTTACTTCTGTAAGATACCGAATAATAATTTGACTTCTTTTATGTTAATTTGACTCATATTTTTTATACTTATATACTGACTGATTTAGCTCAGGACCACAGGTTGCATGAATTGATGTGCATTTACGCACCTATTACTAGACACCTCAACAATGTAACTACAATGAGTGGACATTTGGTCCAACCCAGATAAGTATGAGTTCTCTTTTGAGTCTGAGGAAGGTTTCTTCCTCAGACCATCTCAGGGAGTTTTTCTTTGCCACAGTCGCCACTGGCTCGCTCATCAGGGATAAACAATTATAAGGAGCTAATTTATAGCAATAAACTTACATATTCTTTAATATAACCTTATATTATCTGTGCAAAGCAGCTTTGAGACAGTGTACATTGTATAAAGTGACATACAAATAAAATTGAATTGAACTGATTTGACTCATAGGATACAAATTTGACTTTGTGTATACTGATTTCATTCCATTTATAATGATTTACTGATTTGACGTCTTTTATACTTATATACTTATTTTACTCATATAATAGTCATTTGACTCTGTGTTTATTGATTTGACTTCTTTTATATTTATATACTGATTTCACTCATATTATACTAATTTGACTCTGTGTCTACTGATTTAAATCCTTTTATAATGATTTACTGATTTGACTCATTAAAGTGATGCACTGATTTAATCTATATCATAATATTTTATATAATATCCCTTTATACATACAGTGGAACCTTGGTACTCGTGACTTCGATAGTTTGTGACTTTTCATTTGGAACTGGACTAAAAGTAACTCGCGAAAAATCTGATATTCCGCGAGAAGCCTCGAGTGGCTCGAAAGTCCAGAGTAACATTTCAAAACAGAGTTTGTTCAAATCAATTACATCAAAATGTTTGAAAAACTTGTATTATTCATTGGAAGTAGTAAATAAAACATTTATGACAAGTAATTCCAAATTTTTGTTGAGTTTACACTACAGTACTTGTACAATTCCGATTGAAAAAGGAACCATCAAAAGGAGAGTCAAAACCTCGACATTTTTTGTTACTCACGAGGGGTCATAGAACGTAACCCCCGCGAGTATCGAGGTTGCACTGTATATATTATTTGATGCATATTTTAATTTGACTCCCCTTATACTGCTTTGACTCATATTTTATTTATATACTTATTTGACTTCTTTTATCTCATATACTACTTTGACTCATATGATAACAGGTGTTCTAAACAAAAATGATCAATTCATTTAAAAAGCTGTGAGTTCCTGCTGTTTCAGATGAGTCTCTATGGGAAAAATTTAAATGGTAATGTAATTAATGAGCAGATCTAAAATACGGAAATAAGGAATTTAGTTTTATTTGTATTTGTGAGCAAATGATCCTATTAACAATCAACAACTGCAAAACAGAAATACAGAAAAAATATTGTAAGGATTTTTTTAGTATAACTGTGTTAATCAAAAATATATCTAGTAACATACCAGTGAGGAATGAAATCACAGTTGGATTTTTACATAAGGTTTTGGTATTTTTGGTAATTTGTATAATTGCAATGTTAAAAATGGTCCGCCTCTGCCATAATAACAATGAACTCTGACCTATTTAAACCAGCATCAGTGGAATGTGGGTGAGAGAAATCAAGAAACAAACCACATCCTTTGTGTTTTCCATCTCTCTATTTTGGTGTAATAAATGTTGATGTTCACAGCATGTAGAATGAGATTTACTATAAAACACTATAAACATTTCCCTGTCAGGTCTCTGGAGAATTTTGACTCCCAGCAACTTGCATAGTCTACAGCAGGGGTCACCAACCTTTTTTTGAAACTGAGAGCTACTTCTTGGGTACCGACTAATGTGAAGGGCTACCAGTTTGATACACACTTCTGAAATAAAAAAATTTGCTCAATTTACCTTTAATTATGTTATTTTTAATCATTAATGATATTCATCTATATCTACTCATCTATATATTAATATTGTTGTTTTCAAATTCACACAAATTTCGGTTTCTGGATTCTCCTAAATATGTTGTTTGCTGATTGTTTGACTATTTGCCTGATTTGGACATTGATTTTGTGGAATACATTTTGGGTTAGTTTGCAAGCATTTTAGTAAAAACTAAAGTTGCAGTTGCATCTGTCTGAGCATTCACTATAAGACACCATTCTGCTGTATACTTCATGTCTGAGTTCTTTAATATTCAAAGCTAAAAAAAGGAAAAAACTAACTAACTGAAAATATCTTAACGATTTAAATACAATTATCTAGAAAAGATGCCACCTGTAAACAGGAAGGAGGTTAAGAATTACTATTAAGAAAAGACTTATTAGTCTTATAATAAAACAAAAAGTCATCCATACTATACTGACAAAAGTACTTTTCATCCGTATGTTGTTCTTCCCCAAAACTGTTACCACAAAAAAAATGGAGCCACGCAATTGTATATTGTATGTCTTTGGATCAAGAAGTATTAAATTTTTCCTTCACTTGAACTAGGAGAGCCAAACCTGTTCCAGCATGACAATGCCCCTGTGCACAAAGCCAGCTCCATGAAGATATGGTTTACATGGTTTGGAGTGGAAGATCTACTTCTATAGAGCTTTGAGCTCAACCCTATCGAACACCTTTGGGATAAATTGGAACATTGACTGCACCCCAGGCCTCCACACATCATTTACACCACTACCTGACTTTACTAACAATCGTTTAATTGAATGAGCACAAATTTCCACAAGAACACTCCAAAATCTAGTGGAACATCTAAAAAGAGTGGAGCCTATTATAACAGCAAATGGGGACTAAATGTGAAATGTGAAAAGCAAGGACAAATCTTATAGTGAGGTGTCCACAACCGTTTGCTAATGAAGTGTATATCATTATGTGATTTTTTTTGTTCACAGTGTATTATGATAAGTGAATGTGTTTTGGTGTTTTTTTTTGATGAATAATTAAATGTAGGCTGTTGGCACTGGGACTTGTTTTATTATTGTTCGTGCTCTCAGAGGACAACACTGAAATTTTGCACCAGCCTAAAACAAAAGATATCCTTATGGAAATAAAATGTGTGCCTTCACAGGTTAAACACGCCACGGCAAAATTATAATATTCTTCCAGGTGGAATCAAACATTACGAAATAAAACCTGACAGGACATTATTGGAAAATAATCAACACGAATAGATGTATGGTTACCACCATGCAGCTGATTTTTATTTCCGGGATGGTTTTATTTTTCTTATAACACAGTTAATGCACCAGTGATTCATTAATTATTGAAGGCCACGTCTTGCTTCTTATGTGTTTATAGTTTAAGCTATAAAAAGTGGATTTTTCTTAATAGCTTGATCTGCGGTCAGAGCTTCGGTTATAGAAAATGCTAGAAAATCCACACCTTGTGACCAGAATAAAGAATGCAACAGTAACTGTGTAATAAAAAAAAAAAAAAGCCATTTTATTCCCCAGTGTCTATACAATCAGTGTACAAAATGCAGGAATATTTTCCCCTAATTAAAAATGTCCACAGATGTATCTGTGTGACAGATACATTTAATTAAATTCGATTTGTATTGCACTTCAATCAATGGATATTACACATGCAAAGCAGCTTTGTAGAAAGAAATTGGTTACGAATATACATTTTTACCGCATCAATTTGTTTATCCCTAAAGAGCAAGCTTTCAGCAACAGTGCTATGGAAAAACTTCCTGAGTTGGTATGAGGAAGAAAAATTTCAATCCAGAACTTAAAGCGAACCCATCCTCATCTGAGTGACACCATATGCCCATTTAATCTACTTCCATCACTGTCGAGGTTATTAACTGTTCACTGATGGAGACTTAAGTGCAAAACTGATTATGGAAATTGTAGTCACCTTTCTGGTCCTTGAGTGGCCTCTATAGTCTTTAAGCTGTTCATCTGGAATCATCTTAAGCAGCAGCGAATGGTTTCTAAATGATGAGAATTTGATTCAGAGGAACAACAGGAAGTAACAGGCAGGTCTGGGAAACAGAAAGAGAGAGAAACACTGGTACCTCAGGAGCATGTGTAAAAAGAGAAGGAGAGAAAGAGAGTGTCTATGGAGACTTTTAGACAAATGTGGTTTGTGTGTGTGTGTGTGTGTTTGTGTGTGTGTAGGTTTTTTACCTTAGGTTTTTGTTTCTTTGTTAAGCTTAACATTTAATTGGAAAAGCAGAATGGATTAGTGATGTCATTGTGTCACTTGTGTTTCGTGCAGAACTCCATGAAGGTGATGTTCAAGTGTCTGTGGAAGAACTGCGGCAAGGTTCTGAGTACTGCAGCGGGGATCCAGAGACACATCCGCACCGTCCACTTGGGGTAAGAACACTCAGAATTAAACAGTTAATCAAATTATAACAAATTATGGATAAAATATTCTCTATACAGATAATAGATATTTCAGCTGAATCCTGAACAGCATTTTATTACCTGAGAGTAAACACTACATATGGTTATAATCTTAGCATAGGTTTCTATTTCACAATACGCCTCTGGAGGATTCCAGAAACATTTATGAACTTTAGTAGACGCCCTTATCCAGGGTGACATACAGTTTTCTTATTTATAAAACTAAACTGTTGAGGGTTAAGGGCCTTGCTCAAGTGCCCAGATGTAAGTTTCTTTGGTTTTGTTGGGGTTTGAACTCAAATCCTTTTCGATCAAAAGTCCAACGTCTTAACCACTGAGTTGCTATTTTCTCTATGTAGTCTAGCTATCAATATCTTTCAGATGTGCCCATGAGTACATACACTATATGGACAATATTATTTTGGGCACTTGATGTTTCCAGCCATATGTGATTCTTTCCCAAACTGTTACCACAAAATATTTTTTTTCTTACTTCACTTGTTCCAGCATGACAATGTCCCTGTGCACAAAGCCAACTCCATGAAGATATTCTTTACATGGGTTGGAGTGGAAGATCTTGCGTGACCTGCTATAGAACTCTGACCTCAACCCTATTGAACACCTTCGAGGTGAATTGGAACACTGACTGCACCTCAGGCCTCCTCACCTCATCCTACAACAGTACATGACTTTGGCTGAATGAGCACAATTTCCACAAGCACACACCAAAACCTATTGGAACATCTTACAAGTTATAATAACAGCAAACGGGGACTAAAAGTGGATTGGGATGTTCAAAAAGCACATAAATATTATGAATATAAATATTATGGTCAGGTGGACAAACATCTGTCCATATAGTATATAATGAATATCACGAATATTCAAAACCTTTCGAACACTGAAATCAGTTCTATAGAACATTTCAAACAAATAATAGGATGTGATTTTAACGATTGTGAACAGCAATTATGCCCGATAGCTTTATACAGTCAGTAAATTACCGAAATTAAAATAAGTACCATGTTATGCAGATGATGTTCCCTCAGGCCAGGAACTAAGTTGTTTCCAACAAAGTGAAGAGCACCAGCTGGATACACAATAACTCCAGGATCTGCATTGCATGTTTTATTAGAAATTTTATATTAGATATATTACACACTTAAAAGTGACAACGCACTGTAAGTCAGCAACAAGCTGTATAAGGGTGTAGCAGGCATTTCAGACCAGAGGTCTACATGTCATATGCTGCATAGGTGAATTCTCATCTGTATTATTTATTATTAAATTTTTCAAGTAACTAAGCAACCCATCAATGCTATACATGTACAGCAAGATCTTGCAAATTTCCTCTTCCTTCTTAGAAGTGACTCATGCTGAATATGTCGAAGTCGTAGCTCAATGGTTAAGATACTGGATGTCTGATTGGAAAGTCATGAGTTTAAAACGCAGCGCTGCCAAGCTCCACTGCTTGGCCCTTGAGCAAAGCTCTTCCCCCCTGAATTGCCCAGTTGTATAAATGATATGTATAAATGGTGTGATCCAAAGAGAAGACAATGAACCCTGTCAGGTTAAATCACTTCGGTTTTAATCTGCCGAAAAAAAAACAGTTTGGTCACATTCTAGTTTGAAGGATAAGGCAAAAATGACACTTTTCATCTGTATATATTGTATATCTTTGCTGTTTTCTTCTCAGGAGACTTTTTAATTTTGGCATTTAAAAATGCTGCAATTGCTATAGGACACGAGCAATAAGGATTTTGAGATCGTTTGCCTTGGTATATTATGGACGGTTTTGCATAAAGGCAACATCTAATCAAAACCAAACAAGAGGACACATGTCTCCTGCTTTAAAAGCTATTGTCTTCCACATGATACGCCGGTGCAGAGGCAAGTGTGGTTAAAAAAAAAAATATATAAATAATATGTGCACATTTTGCTTTAACCCAATGTGTCAAAACATGGTAGACTGACTGCAGAAAATTATTGTGATGATTTTAAATGAGTTGAAGAACGTTTGATGAGGGTCAAAGCAGGACCCAATTTCTACTTCAGCACACACAGTGAGATGTAATAGATAATTACAGAAAGGTTTCATGAGTTCAGTCAGGTGTATTAGAGCAGAGACAGCACTACAGCACTGAAGTAATGACGGGTAAGGTAAATTGAATTATATCCTGTAGAATAACGATACTGGGAAATGGAACCGAAGGTCATTTTTTTGAACAATGTTGGTGGGTAAAGATGAATTTATTAGTATAAACTACAGCTTCATTAGAACCTCAGAAAAATCTGTTGTCATTTTGGTTGCACAATGAGTTAAGTTTGAAGTTGACAATTTTTAATGAAAAGAACATAAGGAATAGGTTCAACTAAGAAATGGTTTCCCTTTTATTTTATCTAGAAGAATCTAGATGTAACTGGAGAAAAATTATCTGGATGGCTCTAACCATGTATATGTCTTACTTACAAAATCTAATATCAACTGTCTATGCTTTTGGTAACTTATAGGCTTTTTTTTTCCTGATTATGATACGTATCCATTTCTGACGGAGTTCTGTGAACACAAAAATCAAGACCACCTTATTTTTGTTATGTGGTGATGTAAAAGTAATTTGAATACAGCCTGAGCTGCATTTCCCTAAAGCCCTAAATGATTTCAAACTTTGGAAACTTTTTGTCGTTTTTTTTTAGCCTGAAGCCACATAAAAAAAAAAAGTTTGCCTAATTCCAGCTTTTTTCTCATACAAATCCAACATTTCTGGTGCATTCACCAGTAACTATGTTGTTAGTCTGAAGTTTGAAGCTGTTGGTGTATAAATGTGGCTCCTCCGCTTCATCTGTCTTGTTCCGTCTCCACCAGAGCTGATTGTTAGACAGGGTTTTCTCCAGGGTTTGCAGCCTTAGTTTAATACCATGCGATTCTATTGACTGTAGATTGATTTAATTTTCAATCTGTAAAGCTTTTTGGAGAGGGGAGAAAGGGGTGATGCTGCTCGATTGGCCAAAATCTTTTCAAAATTGCGAGAAAAAAGTCGGAATTAGGCAAACCTTTTTATTATGTGGCGGAAACGGGCTTCCATATGAAGCTTCTCCTTGCCTCTCTGTTTTCTCCCCATTCCTCTTTTTTTCTTCTCATTATTATGAGTCTTCTGTGTTTACCTGTCCAGAGCACTCCAGAGTTAAGCAAGTGGTGTCTCAGTAATAATGATCCGTGGGGAAACACAACGCTCCAGAGGAATAAAGGAATCATTGTAGCTTGAATCTGAATCAAACAATAACATTTGTAATATGAACATAACTTAATAGTCATCACCGTCTGCAGGATTAAAAGCTAATATTGTTGTATAAACATAGAGCACATTGACTGCCAGCCTGTTTGATGGTTTAATGGACATTTTAAGAGCTTTCTCTTGTGCTTAAGGCACATGACAGATTTTCTTTCGAGTCGTAATGAAATATTCTGCACATTACACAGCATTTGTAATTGTATTTGCATACCGCTCCTGTTAAACTGACATTAATTTTCAAATATTTAATAGATGGAAGTGCAGTTCTGCTCCTCAGAGTAATTAGAGCAATGCAACCAACTGAATCAGTATGCTAATGGGATGGTGTCAAAACCTTTCCCTGTTTCTCTCTCGCTCTCTCTCCCCTGCCCCCAGGCGGAACTGCGACTCGGAGTGCAGTGATGGAGAGGAGGATTTCTATTACACCGAGATTAAGCTGAATACAGACTCGGTGGCTGACGGCCTGAGCAGTCTGTCCCCTGCGTCTCCGTCTGTTCTGTCTCCTCCACCTGGTGCCGAACACAGGAGAACCGAAACCTCCAGCAGTACCAGCGGAGCCAAGAGCGAAAGCAGCAGCTCCACCCCTCTTAGTCGCTCCGCCCCCAGTGCACTCTACCTGGTGCACACTGACCACGCCTACCAGGTACCACCCACTCGCTTTTACAAGCATTTATCAGGGATAACATTCGATTACATCGATAATATTCTTACAGTTCTCGAGTTTGATCTTTTGAGATAAAAGTATTAGAAAAGCCCACAAACATATTGTAATTGAAGAAGTTGGCATTGGCATACCACAGAAATTTCACTCACACATACCATTGCATCTGATGTTGAAGCCTTGTGTAAATGTAGAATTTTGAGTAGTCCTTGAAAGAGCAAAAAAATCTAACAAAAAGTTTTATTCAAGTGTTTATGAATGGCTTTTTATGTTGAGAACTCTTTAAGAAGCTGTAGCAAGGATTCTGTACTTATGAACAAACTGTAAGCTTTGTTTTATTTTATTTTATTTTTTTTAGTTCACATTTTTATAATTTTAAAAATCCTGTGTTTAGAGCACACATGCATGTAGATTACAGTTTTACTCCCATCATTTCAATTTCACTGCAGTCCGGGGTATTGTATATCTGCACATTTACAAGAATAAGTTACATGTTAGTGTGGGAGGCTCATAGTATAATGGCTTTCACATAAATCACGGTGAAGAACCTACTACACTTAGTCATTAGTGGGCTATAGTAGAACAGATTACATGTTTGTGTGGTAGTTTCCTCATGACCTCTATGTGTCTTCAGCAAAACATAAAGGTTACATTTGAATACACTGACTATATTTACATCGAACTGCTCTTTTAGTGACTTGAGTCATTTTAGGATGCTTGGTTAAATGACTCATTTGTTGCTGGTTGTTACAGTTGCATGGTCTGCTCAAAAGAACAACCTGATCATGCAGCCATTGAAGGCTTGAGCTGTGGTTACATATAATCTACTTGTAGTTCATGTGTTTCAAAATATAAACACCTCATCCATCTTATGCATGCACTGAAGTATTGGAAATGAACCCAGATTTAACCCTTTGAATGTAAAAAAAAAAAAAACACTGGCAGATGATCTTTTAATGCAACATTAACTAGATTTGATCATGAAGTGTTTTACACGAAACTGTTTTGCACCTTTCGATTTCGCAATCGCAAAGCTCGTCAGCTACAAACGAGCGAAGGAAATGACGTGTCTGTGATCGATATTTAGTCATTCACACAAAGGCTGAACTGTTACCGAATGAAACATGTTTAAGTTATGCACAGAAGTAATAGATATGCTCTGCTCATTTACTGCTGACACTCAATATAAAGCACTTTGTATCAGTTACAAGTGGTATTTCACTGCCAGCCCATCAGACCACAAGCAAACCTGTGTAAAGCGGGAAATTCCCCCTTAAACTCAGAAATAAGTCATCAAGTGTTTTTTTTCAGTTTAATCCCAGGATCCACGGCAATCAGTGTCTTGTTTTACTGAGTCAGCTGTTTCATTTCAGACAGTCAGTTTTTTTTTCATTTTGAAATTTATTAATGTTATATTTGCAGTTGTATTCCTCTTTCTCTTATCTGATCACATATTTGATTAAGAAATACACAAATCAAATAATAATAATAATAAAATTGTAAAAAAAAAAATACAAAAGTAAGCAAATTGAAATTATAAAAATTTTAAATTATTTAAAATCTATACACTATATGGACAAAAATTTTGTGGACACTTTAACCTAAGAATCGCATATGCTTTTAAACATCCCATTCCACATTTAGTCCCCATTTGCTGTTATAATAACCTCCACTCTTCTTGAAAGATGTTTCTGTAGTTCTGTAGGTTTGAGGTCAGAACTCTATAGCAGGCCACGTTAGATCTTCCATTTTAGCCCATGTGAGCCCATGTTCATCTTCATGGAGCTCTGTGTGAACAGGAACATTGTCACAGTGGAACAGGTTGGAGTCTCCTAGTTCAAGTTGAGGGAGAATTTAATGCTGCATATTATAGGATAGAAAAATCAGGTGCCCCAATGCTTTTGTTTATATTGTGTATGATTGGTGTAATATGAATTTATTTGAAAAAAAAAAGCTTTATAAAATACTTAATTAAAAATAATTGTAAGAGTATCCCCTCCTTGAACTGCCACCTCCCCTCCTTGAACTGCCACCTTAACGTGGTGGAGGGGTTTGAGTACCCGAATGACCCTGGGAGCTATGTTGTCCGGGGCTATATGCCCATGGTAGGGTCTCCCAAGGCAAACAGGTCCTAGGCGATGGGTCAGACTAAGAGCGGTTCAAAAAACCCCTTATAAAACAGAATAGATCAAGGACCGTGACGTCGCCTGGTATGGCGCAGCCGGGGCCTCACCCTGGAGCCAGGCCTGGGGTTGGGGCTCGTATGCGAGCGCCTGGTGGCCGGGCCTTCCCCCACGGGGTCCGGCCGGGCTCAGCCCAAAGGAGCGACGTGGGGCCGCCTTCCCGTGGGCTCACCACCTGCAGGAGGGACCGTAAGGGGCCGGTGCGAAGAGGATCGGGCAGCAGTCGAAGGCGGGGGCCTCGACAACCCGATCCCTGGACACGGAAGCTAGCTCTAGGGACATGGGATGTCACCTCGCTGGCGGGGAAGGAGCCTGAGATTGTGCGTGAGGTTGAAAGGTTCTGACTAGAGATAGTCGGGATCACCTCTACGCACGGCTTGGCCTCTGGAACCACACTCCTCGAGAGAGGATGGACTCTTCACCACTCTGGAGTTGCCCATGGTGAAAGGTGGTGGGCTGGTGTGGGTTTGCTTATAGCCCCCCAGCTCAGCCGCCAGGGTCGTTTCCCTGCACCTACGGGTCGGGGATAGGTCTTTCACTGTTGTGTGTGCCTACGGGCCAAACGGCAGTGTAGAGTACCCGGCCTTCTTGGGGGTCTCTGGGAGGGGTGCTGGAAAGTGCTCCGACTGGGGACTCCATCGTTCTACTGGGAGACTTTAATGCCCACGTGGGCAGCGACAGTGACACCTGGAGGGGCGTGATTGGGAGGAACGGCCCCCTGATCTGAACCCGAGCGGTGTTCAGTTATTGGACTTCTGTGCACCATGTTCAAGCATAAGGGTGTCCATCAGTACACGTGGCACCAGGACATCCTAGGCCGTAGGTCGATGATCGACTTTGTGGTCGTTTCATCTGACCTGTGGCCGTATGTCTTGGACACTCGGGTAAAGAGAGGGGCAGAGCTGTCAACTGATCACCACCTGGTGGTGAGTTGGATCCGATGGCGGGGGAGGAAGCTGGACAGACTTGGCAGACCCAAGCGTACTGTGAGGGTCTGCTGGGAACGTTTGGCCGAGTCTCCTGTCAGAGAGATCTTCAACTCCCACCTCCGGCGGAGCTTCGACCGGATCCCGAGAGAGGCTGGAGATATTGAGTCCGACCATGTGGACCATGTTCTCCACCTCCATTGTCGAAGCGGCTGCTCGGAGCTGTGGCTGTAAGATCTCCGGTGCCTGTCGAGGCGGCAATCCCCAAACCCGGTGGTGGACACCGGAAGTAAGGGATGCCGTCAAGCTGAAGAAGGAGTCCTATCGGGCCTGGTTGGCTTGTGGGACTCCTGAGGCAGCCGACGGGTACCAGCAGGCCAAGCCAACTGCAGCCCGGGTGGTTGTGGAGGCAAAAACTCAGGCCTGGGAGGAGTTCGGTGAGGCCATGGAGAAGGACTATCGGCTGGCCTCGAAGAGATTCTGGCAAACCGTCTGGCGCCTCAGGAGAAGGGAGCAGTGCCCTACCAATGCTGTTTACAGTAGAGGTGGGGAGCTGTTGACCTCACCTGGGGAGGTCGTTGGACGGTGGAAGGAATACTTCTAGGATCTCCTCAATCCCGCCGTCACGTCTTCCATTGAGGAAGCAGAGGCTGAGGGCTCAGAGGTGGACTCGTCCATTACCCAAGCTGAAGTCACCGAGGTAGTCAAGAAACTCTTTGGTGGCAAGGCACCGGGGGTGGATGAGATCCGCCCTGAGTACCTCAAGTCTCTGGATGTTGTGGGGCTGTCTTGGCTGACACGCCTCTGCAGCATCGCGTGGCGGTCGGGGACACTGCCTCTGGGATGGCAGACCGGGGTGGTGGTCCCTCTTTTTAAGAAGGGGGACCGGAGGGTGTGTTCCAACTATAGGGGGATCACACTTTTCAGCCTCCCTGGGAAAGTCTATGCCAGGGTACTGGAGAGGAGAATACGGCCGATAGTAGAACCTCGGATTCAGGAGGAACAGTGTGGTTTTCGTCCAGGCCGTGGAACACTGGACCAGCTCTATTTCCATTACAGGGTGCTGGAGGGTTCATGGGAGTTTGCCCAACCAGTCCACATGTGTTTTGTGGATTTGGAGAAGGCATTCGACTGTGTCCCTCGCGGCGGCCTGTGGAGGGTGCTCCGGGAGTATGGGGTCCGGGGTCCTTTACTAAGGGCTGTCCGGTCCCTGTACGACCGAAGCAGGAGCTTGGTTCGCATTGCCGGCAGTAAGTCAGACTTGTATGTTGGACTCCGGCAGGGTCCCTTTGTCACCGGTTCTGTTCATAATTTTTATGGACAGAATTTCTAGGCGCAGCCAGGGGCCGGAGGGTGTCCGGTTTGGTGACAACGCGATTTCGTCTCTGCTCTTTGCAGATGATGTTGTCGTGTTTGGCTTCATCAAACCAAGACCTTCGGCAGTCACTGGGACGGTTTGCAGCCGAGTGTGAAGCGGCTGGGATGAGAATCAGCACCTCCAAAACCGAGGCCATGGTCCTCAGTCGGAAAAGGGTGGCTTGCCCACTTCAGGTTGGTGGAGAGTTCCTGCCTCAAGTGGAGGAGTTTAAGTATCTTGGGGTTTTGTTCACGAGTGAGGAAAAGATGGAACGGGAGTTTGACAGACGGATCGGTGCAGCTTCTGCAGTAATGCAGTCGATGTACCGGTCTGTTGTGGTGAAGAAAGAGCTGAGCCGCAAGGCGAAACTCTCGATTTACCGGTCCTACTCTCACCTATGGTCATGAGCTCTGGGTCATGACCGAAAGGACAAGATCCCGGATACAGGCGGCCGAAATGATCTTTCTCCGCAGGGTGGCTGGGCGATCCCTTAGAGATAGGGTGAGAAGCTCGGTCACTCGGGAGGAGCTCAGAGTAGAGCCGCTGCTCCTCCACATCGAGAGGGGTCAGCTGAGGTGGCTCGGGCATCTGTTCCGGATGCCTCCTGGACGCCTTCCTGGGAAGGTGTTTCGGGCACGTCCCACTGGGAGGAGACCCCGGGGAAGACCTAGGACACGCTGGAGAGACTATGTCTCCCGGCTGGCCTGGGAACGCCTCGGTGTCCCCCCGGAAGAGCTGGAAGAAGTGTCTAGGGAGAGGGAAGTCTGGGCATCTCTGCTTAGACTACTGCCCCCGCGACCCGGCCCCGGATAAGCGGGAGAAGATGAGATGAGATGAGAGTATCCATATTATGCCTATATTTTATTTGATTAAATATTTTGATTCTGATTCTAATCGGATCCACCATATGAGTGTCCTCGCGTTTGCACAAGGAATAAAAGTATTTCATATTCACTGAATTTGTGTCAAACTGAGCAGCGCATGACATGACATGTCATCATATGTTTCATTAAGCCATTAATTATCCTGATTGGTAGTTCCATGGGCACAGATCTTACGCACATGACACACGCTGCCCTACTTTGTATCACCTTCCTGGATGATGAAATAACACGTAATGGCCAGAAAAAGTACGCCAGGATTTAAAAACTAAAATTGCTATTCGGGTATTTGTTATGAGCTCTACAAGAAGTCAGAAAAAAAAAATCTAACATTGAAAATAGAAAAATTTTAAAGGCAAATCTGGCAATATCATTATGGCGCTAGAGATTAGAAGGGCTGAAAATGTTGCAGGAGTGGGTGGTTTATACTCTCATGAAACTGAGAGTCAAAGAGAGATTACACATTTCCATGATCTTAAAAGACTCCTGAGAGAAAACAGGTACCTTTGGTTACAGATATATATATATATATATATATATATATATATATATATATATATATATATATATATATATATATATATATATATATATATATATAACTTTTTTGTCTTTTTTACAGTTACTGGGTTTTCCGTCTCATTATTATAAACAAGCGCAGCCATTTTTTTCACATAAAGTTCAAATAAATCCGGTAAAATTTTCATTAAGGCGCAGCATCTGTTTCATGTATTTTGAACTTTAAGCAGTGCCAGAGCACACACACTGCTGCAGTACGTTTATAGGCTGAAATATTGAGCTGACATTCAATATAGCGTTTGCATTTGTGCGTGTAATATTCCTCTATATTAACATCTGTAAAACACAAACACATGCCCCACCCACATAAGGAAAGTTTCACTGCTGTGAAAAATTACACCACACTAAAAATGGTTTTCCCCTTCTCTCCTACCTGTTACCTAAATAGCCATTTGTCACCTCGAATATAAAAATTCTGGCAGAAGTCCTACTCTTTCGATATATAAACGGAGCATTTATAAGCTTTTCTTTGAACAATCACGATGACAAAACGTTCATCTGCTTGCTTTTGATGTTATCCGAGCGACCTAGGTACAGTTTAAAAACAATGGGACCAAGGACAGCTCATAAATTGTTCAGATACACAGAGGAGCACTCTGAGACCTACTCTGAGCCATTAGTGCTGCTCTCTCAGCTGTAACCTGTTTCAGTGTAATGAGTGTCCACTTCATGTGTGTGTTTTCCTGCTGTCCCTCCACAGGCCACAGCTCCAGTCTCCATCCCCTCCACCAGCTCAGCTCGCTTCACCCCCACCAGCAGCAGCAGCTTCAGCGTCTCCTGGCAGTCCCCACCCGTTACCTTTACCGGAACTCCAGTGAGTATACATGCACATACATATATACACACACACACACACACACACACACACACACACACACACACACACACACACACACACACACACACCGTTGCAATTAGCTTATAGAGTATGTTTCACAACAATACAGTACACAAAGCAGTGGTTTAGTTAAATACAGTGAGACACACACATTCAAACACACACAAACACTATAATTTTGTGTATATACACACTGACAGTAATGCCAGCTCTTTTCTAAGGAAGTTGCCAAGCTTATTTTTCTAGTCATTGTGTTTTCATGGTCACAGAAAATTTACTTCATGCAGAAATACCTGTTTGGTCATAACACCATACAGTAACTACAGTATTTAGGCATATAATAACAATATTTTGGAATTATATTCTCCTAAGTCTATTGAGAAAGCATGAAGAACAAAGAAGAGAACAAAAGCGATAGACATTGAAGATCAGTAATTGGTTGTTGGAAACAGTGCAGATCAGTAATTAGTTGTTTTGTGCACTGGAAAGCTGTATCAAGTGGAGGACAATCACACATGTCTGCTTAGAAAGGCATTCGATTAGTAGGTTCTCTGTCAAAGACACCAAAATGGCTCGACATCTCACAGCACTGCTCAGACACATCTATATGAGTTTACACAGAAAAATGCGAAAAAAGCTTAAATGGTTTGCATCCATGTGACTTTATGCAGCAAAACATGTTAGTATTTTGAGATTGCACTTAAATCGCACTTGAAAATCATTTAGTTTAAGATTCCCTTTAACACAATTGTCGATATGAAGTGGAGAAATTTACAGTACATGTTGTTTCCAAGCATAAATTTTGTGTCATTCAGCAGAATTCTGATCTCTGATAGCAAACAAACAAAAGACACAAGGCTTATTATAATTCTTGAAAATAATGTGACAGTTCATTCAAAGGACATGACATCGGTTGCGTCATTTTTGCTTCCATTCCAAATAATAAGATAAGCAAAAAGTGCGAAGGAGATGAACTGGCTGATTTCTTCTTCCATCTGTTTTCTATTAACCGATACAGTTCATGTTCATGCACGTCACATCAAGTCTTGACGAGGACGTGTTTTTTCATTGATAAAGCAGAATTTTAGCTGAATACCATCGTACAAAAAAAGGGTTTTAATGGCCATTCTATAGAAAAAGAAAGAGCATAACGACCACATGATGCAAAGTCGTTATATCTGTCTGAAGTTATCAAACAAAGACTATTATTTGTAGATTGTGCGTATTGGTGTGTGTAGTAAACAAGCTGATTTGTGTTTCAGGCCTCTCCCACACACAATCAGACGCAAGGCTTTAGTGAGCAGCGCCCTCAGACCACCACAGTGCTCTCGTCTCTACCCCGAGCCTCAGGCTCACTCAGGTACATCTGCTTCATTTTCGACGCTCATTACCTGCCAGCATATCATGGTTGATTTTCCACCAGTCAGGCCTCAAAGGCAAATATGGAAGACTCGGTTGGGGTGTGTGTATGTGTGTGTTGGTAATGGTGCCTGTGCATTTGTGTGTTTGTTGGTTGGTGTAGCAGGAAGTCCCGAGGTGAGGGTAAGAAGTGCCGAAAGGTGTATGGGATGGAAAACAGAGACATGTGGTGCACTGCGTGCCGCTGGAAGAAAGCCTGCCAGAGGTTTGTGGACTGAGCTAGGAAAAATGGGCGGGGCTTCCTTCGCTTGCAAAACTTCTTCTGCTGCGCCTCCTGTACCACAATTCCTACAATCCTCCACTTCCTGGCCTGGACCCAGGATCTGAAACAATACTCTTCAAACATTCCCAGTGCACTTGCCAAAAACTCGGAGAAAGGCGAGTGTGCTATATTGCAAAAAAATAAACCTTTTTTTAATCTTGGGCTGTAAAATATTCGTCTTGAATGGACCAGACACATCACTGCCCAAGTTTTGTTTTCTAAAAAAAAAAAAAAAAACAACAAAAAAAACACATTGTGCTACAAAATGAAGTACAGACTCAGATCCTTGTTTTCCATGAACGCTTTTCCACTTCTGCTTTTCAGCAGGGATAAACATTAGAGACTGTCCACCCCTTTCGCTCGGAGAGACTGCGTGGTTGTGGTTGTGTGTTTAATCAGGAGTGTGCCCCCTGGTGAAGAAAAAAAACACAAAACACAAAAAAAAAAAACAATCTTCCGTATTGTCACAAGCAATTATACTCACAAGGGACAGGTTTTCTATCTCTGTTTTATACATGTGTCATTTCTTTCAGGGATGACGCGTTCAGCGAAAGCAAAACCAGCAGCTATGTTTAAAAGCCGACGAAGGTATTCTTTTTTATTTCATAGTTTTTTCCCTTTCTTTTAAGGAGACGTGTAGATCGTATCTACCTGCAACCAAAAAAAGGATTTTCTGTGCCATTCTTTTTGTTCTAGTTTATTTTTTTTGTACTCCATTATTCCCCGAGTTCTATGGTAATAAACACCACGCAGCTGTGTCAAACCGAGCCACACTCACTCAGACGAGCCTGCGTCCAACAACTTTGTCCCTTGTTTGTTAAGTCACCTGCAGAGCATCGTCCAAACGCTTTAAGAGGCAGCGAGTTTACAGCCTCCTTCTGCACTTGTTTTTTCTGACCTCAAATGTTTTCAGTAGGAAGTAATAAAAGGATCGAGCACTTATCCCTGTGTCAGCCCCGGGAGCTCACGCAAGTTTGCACGAGCTGGAAGCACTCGAGTGTGTATTGTTTGTTGTCTGTCCTTGACAAGATTGTGTAACTATGCTGCACCGTGAACACATGAGAAGGAAATGGGATTTTTGCTGATGCAGGTGACGAAGACTGGACTGTGTTCGCCTCCTTCTGGGCTTCGTCGCCGTCATGACTCCAGCAGTGATGGACTTTTTATGCAAGAAGTAAACAGCGGGCAGTTGTAAGTTTCTGGCACTGTTTTTGCCCCTTTTGATGCAGTATTGTATAAATAAGTATCCAACACCAGTGCGTGATCTCTCACACACACACACACACACACACACACACACACACACACCCCTCATCTTCTCATTTATTTTCTCCCTTCAGGACGTTTATGTATGTAAGTGTACGCTAAATTTGAAAACACTGAGAATTGTTTTAGCACTTCACAGAAACCAAAACACAATTTACACATGCTTGTTTCCTGCTTTTTGTGGATCAGGATGA
This sequence comes from Silurus aristotelis, assembly GCF_946808225.1. Classification (NCBI taxonomy): domain Eukaryota; kingdom Metazoa; phylum Chordata; class Actinopteri; order Siluriformes; family Siluridae; genus Silurus; species Silurus aristotelis. Next base: position 15,165,016 of record NC_139594.1, read on the forward strand.
GATCCGGATCAGGATTATTTACACAAGGTGTAAATGCAGCTGAGATGCATTTTAAACGGGATTACATCTGATTTCTCAAGAGATCTGAGACTGCGCTATTGGAATGTTCAGGAAATGTTCAGCAGCTTCTTCAAAGACCAGTTCAGAAATAACAACAACAAAAAAGCGTTCCTGCAATGTTTCTCTCACAACACGAGCGCAGTGAGACGCAAAACAAAACCTGCCAACTAGGTTAGCACGCTGCAAATGTTGCTGCAATGTGGTAGGGATGTTTCAAAGTTCTCAGAACACCTGGAATAACGGTGTGTATGTGTTTTAGAACAGTCAGAAAATGCTCTGCTGATGTTAAATGGTTTGCTGGAGAAGACCCATATAAGGCAAGTGTAAAAAAAAATCCTATCTCCAGGCCACATTCGACAATCAGGACACGTTTCAAAACACTACACCACAACACGACTGTGACCGCCGCTACGGGGTGTTCATTACGCGATATAATGTACAACTCAATAAGAAGGATTTGATACAAGAATATTGCCATAACAAATTATCTTATGTTAATATTTCATGTATTGATCTAATATGATCGGGTTCACCACTGATCAGATTCATTACACGTCCAATCCAATATGATTTAGTTCAGTTACATTTCGCGTGGCTTGATAGGACCTCCCTGGCTCGCTCTCTCTCTCGCTCTCTCTCTCTCTCTCTCTCTCTCTCACACACACACACACACACACACACACACACACACACACACACACACACACACACGCCTAAACCAGCGAGTGTACGTCCATTGTCGTATGCATCCATTTTTGACCGTGTTTTTTTCTTTTTCTCCTTTACAGTTAGAACAGGGTCAATGCTTGTAAATTATAGATTATTTGGTTGATATACACCAATCAATCATAACATTAAAACCACCTGCCTGATATTGTGTAGTTCCACTTGTGCCACTTAAACAACTAAGTTGTCCTGGACCTCCCAAGTTTTCTGAAGGTGTGCTGTGGTGTCTGGCACTAAGACTTTATGTCCTTTAAGCTACGACGTAGATGGACTTTTGTCACAGATACTTGATCAGACTAAGGTTTGAGGAATTTGAAGGCAGAGTCAGCACATTTTTTGCAGTGTAATGGGAATATTATTGCATAAAGTGAGTATATTTATATATATATATAAGTATTGAGTATATATCAAATCCCACCCATGTGATTGGTGCCATTGAAACAAGATAATTAATGCTATTCCTGTCACCTGACAGTGGTTTTAATGTTATGTCTGATTCCCAATATGCTAAATTTTTCTTTACACCCCTATTGAAGTTGCCACTTTAACAGTATTTCAAAATTCAGTGTAAGACACGAGAAACAGCACAACATGCTGCAGGTGTTTAATGCGCTGAATAATGCCTGTTCCACCCAATACAGTGATCAGGTCTTAAATCATTTCACATATTTAATACCAGATGTAAATGAGTACATCTAAAATCCTCTCAGGACACCATCCAGGTACAAAGAAGCATGAAATGCCCAGGTGTAAATGTGGATAAATATGTGAAAATCTCACAGAATGTTAACTTTTTGTTTTCTTTTCCTAAAATCCTTGTGCTCCCTTTTTTTTTTTTTTTTTTTGTGATGTTTCTACAGAGTACAAAGTACTTCAAGGTGAAAGAAACTGCCATTATATGTCATGTGAAGTTTATAGTCTATTAAAGAAAATGTAGAAACGCTACAATTTATGTTCATATTCAATTTTTTTTATTGATCTTTTTTTCTATACAGAAATATTGTATATCAGTATGTTCCTCTGAGCCTTGACTAAGTTTAAATCACACAAGTGACACTGCAGCTGAAAGAAAGGATCATTACAGCTGGTTTAGGCTTGTAAGTAGAGCTGGGCGATAATAGAAAACAGACGTTTTTACAGAAAAAACGGATGTTGAATTGACATTTTAAAAAAAGAAGCCATTTCTTAATATCATGGCAGCTGCATTTCCAATGTTCAACATAGGCTGTGTTCAAAATGTCAAACTTGTATACTTATTCCCTGCATAATAATATATTATGTCCTTTATGCTTCATACTATTTTCCACAGTCATATTCAGTTTATAGGAAGTTTCATCTGATATACAGAACATTCAGCCACACTTTATTTTCACATTTACTCTAAAAAATAAGTTTGATTTTGGTTCTTCAAGCCAAAAAAACAATCTCCTAAATTGGAAATAAAACATAAAAAATAAAGAATTATATATATATATATATACACACACATACATACACACATCCATTTTTATACTGCTGATCCTACACATATCAGGGCACATCCTAAGTGGGGGGGGCAAATACATTGCGGGGCACAATAACACACACTTACAGGAAATTTGAAAATGTCAATCAGCCTAAAACTGGAAACTGGAGATACCCAGAGGAAACACCCAAAGCATTCGCAAAGCAAACTCCATGCACACAGGGCAGAGGCGGGATTCAAACCCCTAACCCCAGAAGTGAAAGACCACTAATCCACGTGCCCTGATTAGCTAGAACATACAGTTCGTTTTCTAAAATTACTTCACAAGCAAAAGATTTTTTGCTCCTGCTCACCTTCTGCTCTGCGATCTGGTTGCTATAAAAAAAAAACACTTGATGTCACTTCTTGAATTATGACTTTCTCTGCGTTTTTTTTGTTCAGTTTCACTTCTAATTGGACCTCCTCCATATCGCTCAGCTTTACTTAAAAGTGTTAAATACCGGTGATTTTCTATAGTTTAAATGTGAATGTGGGTCACTTTAGGAAAAAAAACACCTGATGTAGGTTGATATCTTGAGAGCTACATCCTAGACCCTAAAAGCTACAGCCTGTCCAAACCGGCTTTCTGGTATCTTCTGAGTGTTACTGTAAGGGGAAGGCTGGCTAGCTGGCTAGCTTTGTTGTTTACACAAAGAAAAAAAAACAATGTCACGATTACTAAGAATTTATTAGGTGCTTTTTGTCCTATGTAGACTAATCCTGGCAGCACTTGTGGGTGATTTCCTCATGAAAATAATGCAATATAAAGAGATGTTCTACAAAGCGCTAAGTGACATCATGGTGTTTCTTTTTTACCCATGCAACTTCTGATTATTACATTATAGGACAGTTGAGTAAAATCCTGGAGCCATGTTGCTGCCTTTTTTTCCCTCTATACTTCCTGTTCTGTAGATAAAGTATTTATATATAGCTACACATCGAAACAGCCGTATTTAGGACACAGAGTTCTTGGTGTACAGTATAAAACCTGCATTGTATAAACAACAGCTGATAGACTTCTTAACTCAGTCAAGCTTTCCTGTTAGAATATAATCCAGTATATTAGCCAAAATATAACCGATCCCTTGACTGTTTATTTGATCTGACTATGTGACTACATTGCTGTATGGATGTGTAACACAGTTCAAAAACACAATTCACTCTTGCTATTTTTTTATATTTTGCTTTCAGGAATGATCTGGTTTCTACCATGCATACAGATAAAACAGTGTGTGTACGCGTGCGGGTCGTTCTATAAATGCCGGAAAAGGCTTTCCATTCTGAAGCCTAATGCTCTTGACTTTAAATTAGAGGCACCAAGTGTTTTTTCAGTTCTTGTTTATGTTGGTTGTTGCTGTATGTTGCTAGAAATGAGCTTCTTGTGCTGAGTTCAAGGCAATTAAGCATCTTTTAACAGGGTGTTAGGGGAAAAATATCATGGATTGCAATGTAGGGCAGAGTGTAACAGAAGTGCTCAGTGCTCGCAGGAATGAAGTGCTCTCGTATACGAAAGTTTCCCTGCATGCTTCTCACAAAATTTCGATGCTCTCTATTAAACATATTTACATACAAGGTTACAATTATGAGGAAACGGGCACCGGTATCTGTATGGATGCATTCCTACTGTAAATAAGCATGTGGGTAATAATATCGGAATATGAAACTGTGGTTCAGAGTTTGGAATGAAGGCCGATCTTTAGAAATAAGCCAACATCACGTTGGCTAATAATAAAAAAAGATTTGTGGTGGTGGTTTTGACTCATAGCTGTGATGGGATGGTAGTGCCTTTAAAATAAAAGGCAGAATAGGACAGAAACGAGTTCTGCAATGCATTCGACCGACCAACCAACCAGACTTCAGGTCCCTAGAGGACACTCAGAGGGTCTGAGTATTTTGTTGCTGTGCTGTGGAGCAGACGTGAGTCTGTGCTTTCAGGAATGTAGTGTTTAGGGACACACTGGAGCCTGACTGTGCCTTGGTGAGGTGTGTGTGTGTGTGTGTGTGTGTGTGTGTGTGTGTGTGTGTGTGTGTGTGTGTGTGTGTGTGTGTGTGTGTGTGTGTGTGTGCGCGTGCGTGTGTGTATGGATAAGAACGTCTATAGAAAGCAAAAGGAATGTATCTGGTGTCGGTTTATCTGAGTTCTCTGGGTTTTTTGTACCAATGAGCATGGCTATCGGAGCCGTTTTCCCTTCTCTTTCGTTTTTTCTAGTGGACGTGTTTTGCTAAGAGGTGTTCTTATTTCCCTCCTAACTGTATTTTGTAAATGACTTTTAAACAGCAGTACTGTAGAACTTTTTGTCCTTTTTTTAAATCTGTTTTCCAAAACATGGATAGTTCGTTTGGTTTGTTATGTCTATGTTTTGGGAACCCAAGAGCCTTTTTTTTCTATACAATGCTACATCAGTGAGATCATTCATTGCAGTCAGAAACACAAGCCTTACAAAAAACGCATATATATACAGGCAATGCCGTTTGGTGGAAAATTTCCACAAATGGCAACCCAATTTAATTAAAAAAAATAAATAAATCCTTCATTTGTGGATCTCAAGTCTATATATTTTTCCGGTTTGACAAAAGCACTTATTTGGGACAAACTGTTTGCATTGAATTCCCACTGGGGTTAATGATATTAAACGATCTATAACGTATTGCTGAAATTGTTCTTATGCGTTATGACCCCGAATGCTAACAAGCCCCGTTGCTCTGTAATGAATTATGTCACTGCTCGTGTTAAGTAACGACCATGTTAACCTCAAGAACTCGAAGACTGTCGTGCTGGATTTTTACTCTTTCTAAACCTATACTCTGACTGTATTTTTAATACTGCATGTGCATGCTTGAAAAAAGAGGGGGAAAAAAGAAGACCTGAAATATGATCTGAATTTATAAACGTGTATATTGTGTTTTGTCTCTCAAAGCCAGAGGGCAGGCAGGCTGCAATGCATTATGGGTTAATTAAAAGGACAATGTGGCGCGAAAGGATTTTCTGTGTTTCGGGTCATGGTCTCATCTGAACGCGTTTGATTTTAGTAGCTGCATGGGAAGTGGGAACGCTCTGATTGGCTCAAATAATTCATACTTCATATGCTACGATTTGTCCAGTCTGGGAAGAAAGCCAGAATTCCCTGGGATAATATTATTATTTTTTACGCTCTATATTTAGCAGGCGATACAAATTGGGAAATTTTATAGCACACGGAGGCAGAAGGACGAACGTGGCAGTAAACAAATAGCGTGGCTGCCATTAAAGTCTGCAAATGGCATTGATAAAAGATGAGAGTGAAGAGAAAGTACATTGGCGCGTCTCACTCGTGTGCAGCAGATCAAACACAGAAACGCAACATGCAACTTTAATGGCAACTGCCTGCTCGTGCTCAGTGTGCTTTGTTTTTTTTATTCTGTTCTTGCCATTTCTTTTCGGTAAAGTGTAATAAGTGGTTTGGAGGGTTTATATGACCTGCTCACAGAGGTATACTGAGTATACAACAAACGGAGGTGAATTAAACAAGGTTTGTCATTACTACATGATATAGTTGTTGCAATAGAATTTTGAAGCCATAGAAGATGGACAAAGTTGCAAATGATTTACTGACTTTCCAAAAAACATCACTCGATTGAATTTTATCACAATGATAGCATGCATCGGGTTTTTCTTTGTTTATCTGCTTTGTTTTTTGTTTTGTTTTTGCTGGATGCATTTCATCTGGACACCATATGTGTGGGTCATATTTCTTTAAGATGGTTTCATTCAACCAGCAATGAAAACTTCTCAATTCTCCAACACTGTCAACTCAATATTGTATTGTATTTCACTCCTTTATAAAGCTGCAAACACACTTTTCAGAAGTCAGAATCAAATTCAAGGGCAGTGGGCGAGTGGAAACCCCTAAACCCTGAACTTAACTATTAGGCAAAATATGACGATGTTCGTTTCAAAATCGTTCACAGCTGTAACAACGACAACAGCTTCTTTTTTATTTTATTGCTGCTCAAGGAAAGTGGTGGAAACAGACTTTTCAGTGCTCCTCATTGTATTCGACACAAACATTCCAGTTTCGCATCTTACATACTGTACACACGTGCCGGGGTTTCATTTTTATTAACAATAATTCTTAATAAAATATTCATCATAAAATAGAATCATAATTAAGTAAATATAGAATTGTAATTTAATGATAATTGTTGTCACATGCTACAGTTTTCTAGAAAGCTTAGAAATCCCATCTCTCATTTCTCCCTGATTTCTCGAAAAGGTTTCAGAGATCTGAAGCGTCTGGTGGACTTTAAGTGACCCTATAGACCAAACTTTTGTACACTATGGATAAGTTTTGTTTTGAATATTTTTTTCTAGACCAGCTGATACGATGTGTGGTATAGACACAACCCACTATGTTTTATTTTCATTATATATATTCAACCAATTCTTTTACCAATTTGTACCAATTCTCTGACAGTACCGGGTCATGACCCAGTGGTGGGGAACCTCTGATGTAGACTGCAGGAAATAGGAATCGAGGAATAAAAAAGTAAAAAAAAAAAAAAAAAAAGGTAAAATATTAGGCTTATTATTGAAATGTGTTTCATTATGCTCTGGTTGTTTATTGGAACTAAAAAGCTTTTGAATTTCCAACTTTCCACTGACAGCACAATGTCAAGTTAAAAGGATTTATAAAGTGAATTGTTTTGTTTTGATTTTGGATTCAACCTCATGTGATTCAAATGACCAGTTAAATCCCTGTGAGAAATCAATAACAGATATAATAGCGTTCATAATAGAATCATAGTCTTTTTTGGACCCTTTTGAGTTTTCAGACCTCAGTTTAATAAAAGAGCTAAATTAGAGTTTTGAGGTTGCACTCACTCTTATTGCCAGAATTCTCGTTTTGGCATCTGACCATTAATCTAAGCTGAAAGTGATAGCAGCTTGGGAAATCTGGTGTTCTCTCGGGATCGGTGGTCCGCCTTCCTCTGATAACTCTCCATACGCAGACACGTAAACTTCGACATCATGTGACCGACAGGTCGACATTCACACACATGCTGCTGGGGTCCCTGAGGAATCCAACAGTCTCATTTCCCTCCTTGTCATTTCTTCTCGTCTCTTTGCTTTCATAATGAGCTTACAAAAGACATATTTTTTTATTTTTATTGATGACATTAACTGCTACTGAAAGCTACTAGTGACAGGTGACCAAAATGTTTACCGCTTCATCATTGATCTTAATCCAGACAAAATCCTTATGGCACTACATCACTTTTCCACCTCTTTCTGTTCCACGCAATTATGCAACGTTGCGTATTCAGTGCACATGCAGCCGCACAGCGACGCCTAAACCGTTAATACTTATAACGTTCATGTTATTATGCAATTGGAACCGCAGACTAATCCAGAGGATTAAGTGAAGAAAGAGTTGACAGTGTGAGAGACGCTTATTTCGTGATCTAGGACGATTACGGTGAACGCAATACCCTTTTTGCAAATGGAAGCACTTGCTATTATGTGTACAGTGTCTCAGTGTTTATTGTGTTGCAGCGGTTCCCAAACTGAGCCAGGGATCCCCCGGGATTTACACAGGTCACTGACAAGAGGTGGGGATCAACAGCATAAAAATGAAATTGTGGTTCAAATCTCTGTCATTTTTTAAAGTTTTCAATCGTGAAACTATTCCGTCTGAACTACTCGTGACCTCTATTCTTCGTTTCTTTACACATTTTTGCCTCTTGAACAAGGAGTCCTTGGTGTTAAATGTTTGGGAAGCCCTGCCTTATTGCACCTTTTTTCCCCCTCTTCTCTTCCTCTATTTATAGAGGACAATCCTAGACTGTTAACTTCTTCTCACTGCTGTTGTTTTTTTTTGTTGTTGTTTTTTTTAAACCGTGTGTATATGGAGACTGTAAAATTGTGCTACAGTGACAATGTCCTGGTGCTCGTCAGTGCCGCTGTTGATGTTTCCTTTAGTGTAAGTTTGATGTTTTTCAGTGACTCTCTGAATTAATAAAGAAAATGATTTTTTTGGCAGCTGTTTACTAAAACCTTGTGTGTTCCTGTTTGTTTATTTATCTGGAAATGAAGGCAAAATTGTGTGCTGATTTAATTGAGATTTTAATATTAATATCTTCACTGCAGGAGGGAAAATAATTGCATTTTATTCGCTATTGTGGACCAGGTTCAGTTTCTGTTGAATACAAATTTTTCTATAATTGACTAGCAAAATTAATCCCTTGCAATTAACCAGCCGATAAAATAATAATAATTTAAAATAAAATAGTCGAGAAGAGAAACCTAAAAGGTACAACAAAGTGTGTGTGTGTGTGTATAGATAGATAGATCGATAGATAGATAGATAGATAGATAGATAGATAGATAGATAGATAGATAGATAGATAGATAGATAGATAGATAGATAGATAGATAGATAGCATGGTAAATCTAAGTAGATACATTTTACTTTTTTCTTTGTAATCATTTCACCATAAGGCACATTAATCAACAATTATTTAATTAATTCATTCATACATTAAAGGCAAGCAAGCTTTTTAAGAACCACTTTTCAAACCAGCTAATGTGCAAGACTTTTCCTGTCTATTGATTATAAAAAATAAAAAAAAATACATCTTTACATTTATTTGTTTTTGTCTTTTTATAAAAGAAAACAAAGAAATACATTAGTGACTGGAATCATTTAAAACATTTCATTCAAGTGAATAATTTATTCTTACTGTTTTTTAAATATATATTATTAATAATACTACAATTGTTGTTCCATCAATAGTAGAAATAGAATAAAATTAGTTTTAATAATATTGATGATAAAAAAATGGGGGGGGGGTTTATAGCTTATACAATGGGGAAAAAAGGCAGGCATTCATTTTTTATTATGTGTTTTAGCTGATACTCCATCCTGTATTCATTTGTTCACATTTTTTGACTGGATAAAATGATTTATTTATTTATTTATTGGAAGCCATTGCACAGGCAGAGTGTAATCATGGCCACCAGAGCCTTGAACAGAAATCCTCATACATGCTCCCTAAAACCCTCCTAATTTCTGTAGTACTTCCTTGATTGTCCTTCTGTTCTTGAGAAGCTGAGAACAGTGTTTTAATATTTATTTTTATTGAAGCTCGGAACACTGTAAGCTTAGACTAAGAACTAAAAGAACCATAGATGAACCCTATTTTAAGGACTCCACAGTGAGCACTGATACTTAAAAAGATTGTATATTATCAATTGAAGGATAACCGAATTTATGTACATGGCTGAAGGCAGACGTTTGGGAAAGTTCACTATAATACTGTACATTAAAAAAAAGTGGGGCTACCTGTAAGCATTGAGCTGTTTCACACTGCCATCTAGTGTTTATCAGATGTAGTGCATCACAAACTTGGAACATGAACAGAGTCATACATTTTGGTGCTGCTGTTACAAGCATCTGCATTTGAAAGTGCATCATTTAAAATGATTTTCTATTGATCATGATCCTAGGGGGGGGGGGGGGATTCCTTTATTCCACGTGTCTATCCAGCTCTCACATTCCCATCTCTGTTTGCTCGACTCTGGTAACCTGTGAATGTAATTCTTTTAGTATTCGTTATTAGTTTAAATTCTTTAGTTTTTACACTCTTTTAATGCAACAAGGTTTTTAAAGAATTTGGAAACATTTCTTAAATATAAATAAAAAAAACCCTGCAAATATAATAAGCTTTATTCAGGAATGGATATACAAAGAAACTAACAGCATTTTTGAATTTAGCAGTTTACATCGTGAATCTAAGACACTGCGTGATTTTGCAGAGAATTAGAACAGTTGGACAGGGTTTATTAGGTGTAACTTTATCTAACAGGTCATCTGTTCTACAAAGTCATTAGTAAGTTATATTCTGGGACGCATTGAAAAATATCATTGCTACTGCACATGAATTTTACACAGAAGAACTGACAATAATTTTTCTATGCATTTAAACACTACCTTGCAATACAGCAGCTTCTAAACAAAAGCCATTAGTGTTACAGACAAAAACAAAAAGCCTGCCAGCATTAAGCATTAAAGAATTAACTATATAATAACCTCTGCTTTATTACACATTATCTGATATTTTGTACTTTTTCAATACAAAAATACCTAAATAAATGTTAGGAATGTCTAACAAGCCAAGAAGATCAGTCCAACCTGTCCATGAGGTGCCTTTTATTCTGAGATTGATCTTTAATTCATTTCTAATCTTTCATTTTGATTCTGTGGGGCTACAATTTAGACATAAAAAGTCAACAATGAGAGCATTAAAAAGCAAAAAGTTCTGAACACAATAACCCATCTGAGCCACCTACACCATAAAGTTTATAGATCACGTTTACACGCAAGCGGATTAAGGGCTCGGACATGATGTTAAAAAGAGGATTTGCTGAGTCCTGGAGTAAATCTCAAGCCTTGTTTATTAGATTATATACAACCGAATGGAAATTTGCTCCACTTTAAAACAAGCCAGAAACCTAGGAGATCAAATGGAGAGCCTGGTTTTCTCTCGTATCAGCGAATGTTTGCTCGAAGGCCTCGGAATTGAAACGTGACAATTTGCCAAATGTATGAACGCATTCAAGTGAAATGAATCGGCTTCTACCACAACTCAGGTCAGTTCACGTCCTAATGCTGAGTGGACTGGAAGTTCTGTTACAGCAGCTCTGACAGGACAAATCGCATTTATATGAAGGCACTCGTTCATTACGTTATCGTTTCTATCGTAACAGCGTAGACGAGGAATTGTATAACAGTTGCTCCAAATAAACGGATTTAAAAGGTTATATTGTTAACATGGTTACATTTTCTGTAGTAACAGATTCTAAGATGTGAAATTTTCAAGACGGTGCGCTTCTCAGTACAAGCTGCATATTCAGTGTTATAAGGTTTAAACAGAGGAAAAAAGCTGGTATAAGAACAGCAATAACAGAAAATAAACCAGCATGTTGTACAAACACTAAAATAAATGTGTAAATGGATTAAAAAATGTTTGGTTCTTTCATGAATAAAAAAATCAGCTGTAGTATAAGAGAAATAAAACGCTTGAGGACATGCTGTAGTAGGAAAATGACAAAATTCAACACGCTCTTACTGACATAACGGAATGCCCTGTTTTATTCTTCTTTATTCGAAACAGAGAAGCTACAAGAGCTACATGCAAATAAGCACAACGCTTTGTTTCACTGTATAAATTGTTCTTGGTATTTAAATACATAATTAAGTATTTAAATATCTGGAACCATAAATGTTCCTCAATCAATTCGCGTGGACTCGTATAATGTTGGCGAATACTTTCGATGGACCTCCTCCTCACTAGATCATCTGAACAGAAAAGAAATTCCACACAATTCTAATTTCATCATTTTGGATATTTTAGAACAATTTGTTAATATAGAGAAACCTATTTTTATTTACATTCTATAGAGTTTTGGCAACTACAATCCAGCATTTTTTTTTTATCTAAATGACAGAAAAATTGTCAGATAAGGCTTTTGTTCAGAAAATTGTTCACACTATTTTTTGGCATTTGCATTGTTAAAAGACCAAGAGGCAAAACATTCAATAGAAAAAAAAAGATGTATTTTGGGGAGGGAAACGTTGTAATGAGGTGCTAAAAAGTATGAGATACTGTTTAGAACAGCCTCGAAGTGCGATTTTATGAGTTCTATTTCGAGGGAAATTAAAGGAGTACATTATCTGTATGAAAATTTATGTTTGACCTTCTAATGGCAGTTTTGTCTCTTAAAGCAGATCTGCATATAAAGGTCATCCGTGGGTTTGGGCTACCAGTGTAGATCTCAACCACTATGAACTAAACCCATGAAGGGCACACTGGTCTTATGTGTATCCTACATGTTTGGGGAGTTTTTTTAGAGGTTTGGGGGGTTTAGAGGGAAAAAATACCAAGTAGACTGATCAGGAGTTTATATAGAAACTGTGTGAAGCCCTAAGTCTTCATACATTTCATTCAACTGACCTGAGATCAGCTCCAGTGTTCTCCTACCACACATTCAAGATACCAGACTCGTGCGAACATACGCAAGATTATAACGGAATTTGGAGGAACGTGAACCCATGTAGTGCGAAAATTGAGAAAGTGAGTGGTTTTAGAAAGCTGGTAAATCTTCTCTTATCTAATATTCTTGTGTCCAACACATTCTTTCCTAACTAGTTTGAGGGAAAGAAAATGACCACAGAGCATCGGTTTTGTTTTTCAGCTATGTATGATGATAGGAAGGAAGAAGCGGAAGGGGTGGAAGGGTGGCAAATAGGAAGAGTGGAGTGAAATGTAGATGCTGTTCCTCAGTGTGCCTCTGGTGCCAAAACACTCGTTCCTTCTGGCTGCTTGACCACTGGCTCTTCAGTCTGCATCGATTCTGACTCGGTCCCAAGTTCAGTGGATGATTCACTGGGGCTCACCTTGGTCTAAAATAACATTGGTGGTTATTTCATGATTTCTGACTGTAGCCTTAATGAAACGCAATGCACATCTTACCTTTAAACTCTCCACTTTCTCCTCGAATGACTTGAAGGTAGGAGTGTTCCTGCAAGACATCAAGTACAGCTGGTATTTAATACAGATCGAGTGTTTAGCTGTTTCTGTCACTGCACTGCATCTTAAAATCCGAGTTCAAGCTACGAGAGAAATACAGATGATTCTAACCAGCCACCTTTCTGGGAATAGTCACTCCCAACATACTAAAGGCTTACCTCATCATAGGCATGCTAGTGGATTGCTGTATGGAGCGTATACTGTCAGTCAGCAGTGAGGAAGAGGAGAGAGAATGCAGTTAGACAAGACACATAGCAGCGATGATTTGAGAGAGAAATGACACGTGCAGAACATGCACTTACACATTTAGAATATGGGGGGGGGGGGGGGGGACGACACATCTCTGAATTTTTCCATACGAATCTTTGTTATTGACTTATTGACTTTTAAATTAATTACATTTGTGTATATACAAAATTTTCTCTAGGTGATAAAAGACATCTCACTGGTGCGATTATGAGGTGGTAACAAAAAGTAGTTCTGTAACACATCAACAAATGGCAGCACAAGGCTGCACACACAGTCACGGGGAGCACCGACCTTCATAATGTCAGTGTGCCACAAGACATCGTCCTGTGTACATTAGTGCTATTCTGAGCATGTGGGTTAGCACGTTTGCGATTTAAGTGCGAAAAACTGGAAGCTCCACAAAGACACTCTCCTCAGACGCGAGTTTCTCGCTGGAAATAACTACTCGGCAGATTTGGCTCCTGTGAAATTCAACCTCTCCCCAAAGATGAAGATCCAGCTCAAAGGTCGTCGTTTTGACACTATTGAGGAGATCCAGCACGAATGGCAGAAGGAGCTTGGCACGCTTCGAAAAGACATGGACAGGACATATTCCAGAAGGACCGCTGGGAGAACTGTATTTCTTTGCACAGGGACTATTTAGAAGGTGATAGTGTGCAAACATAGATAAGTAAAGTACTTTCTTGTAAACAGAGCTAGTTTTGAAAACTTTTGATACAACCTCTTAGTGACACTCGTTCTGAATCTCACATCCCGCTGTGCCCCACACAATATATTTTACTAGATGCACTTAATATCATGCAATGAAAACCTAAAACCTTTTCTTATGCAGGCATGTGAAAACCTTTATATATCCTTTCTGCTTACTGCACACACACACTCATCTTACACCTAAACATCTTAACATTAATACACTTTATGGTCAAAGGTTTGTGGACACCTGACCATGAGATTTGTATGGGCCTTTTAAACACAATTAGTCTTCATTTGCTGTTATAATAACCTCCACTCCTCTGGGAAGATGTTCTACTAGATTTTGGAGTGTGCTTGTGGAGATTTGCACTCATTCATCTACAAGAGTGTTAGTAAAGTTTGTTTTAAAACATTTGTCCATAAAGTGTGTCCCTTATGGGATGTGGGATGTAAAGGAAAACACAACAGCTCACACCCAAGCCCTGATTAATAACAGAGTGACTTTGCTGAAGGGGTAAACACCATGTGCTACATCAGAAACTTGACTAAATCATTGGAATTTATGTACTGATTGTAACAGTGTTAATGCACCTAATCCAATTTACACACCCCATTTTTTGTTATGTTAGACACCACTTTTTAGCCTGATTATTTAGGTTTCTAATTTTCAGACACCTGAACGTTATCATACGACATTATCTGTATTAACGGTGTCCAGAAGCACCGGAAAGGTTTATTGCTTCTGGTTAGAGTACATAGAGATAAAATAAACCAGAAGAACACACAAGGACATGTTCATTTAGAGGATCACGAACAAGCAACATGGCCAGCTGGAGATCTAAAAGAGAAAGATCAAACCCGACTCGCAGGGATTTACACCAGACTCAAATAGTTTATACTGAGCTTATATGTGCTTAAACACACACTCACAGAGTCAGACTAGCAGGGTTTGTGTTTGGAAAGTTACTGAATTCATAAGAAAGAGAGAATGTGCAATGGAAAAATCCAGGATATAAAAAACTCTTCCTAAAGGGCAATTCTACTGTCAGTTTCACATCTAAATGCAAACGGTTATAAATTATTACTGAAACACAATTCAAACCATCAACAATACAAGCGAAACAAACAGAGAACGGACATGCATGAACATCAACATGCTACTTTACAACACAAGCAGTACAATCAATTTCTATACAGAACCAGATACACAAAGTTGATCTACAATAAATCTGAATGTTGATAAATGCAGCATCTAGAACACCTCACACTGATGGGAGTATCTGACCTATAGAAATTGGAAAATGACTGTAATTTGTAAAATGTCAGATGGCATTAGCAAACAAACAGAAATGAAACTAGCAGCAAAGACCTTTGTGGGCTCTGAATTAGTCATTTGTCATTGGGTTTAATAAAACCCTGTGCTTACACTAAGCCAAAAAAAAATCGTCAGATGTTTTTCTACATCGGTGTGCGTCACACATCTGCAAAAAGTGCATGTGAAAAAGGGACAAAAACTAATGACTAGGTCATAGGTGAATTCATAGGGCCAATGAGGATTGTGTTGTCCTCGAAAAAACTCTACTCTCGGGGACTGGTATCCAGTCAGTCACACTGTTAATTACTTTTCGTGATTTACCATTATATATATATATATATATATATGTATATAAACACCAATCAGGCATCACATTATGACATTATAACATTATGACCAGTAAAGTGAATAACACTGATTATCTCTTCATTATGGCACCTGTTAGTGAGTGGGATTTATTAAGCAGCAAAGGAACATTTTGTCCTTAAAGTTGACGTGTTCGAAGCAGAAAAAATGGGCGCTTGTAAGGATTTGAGTGAGTTTGACAAATTGTGATGTCTAGACGGTGGGTCAGAGCATCTCCAAAACTGCAGTTCTTGTGGATGTTTCCAGTCTGCAGTGGTCAGAATCTATCAAAAATGGTCCAAGAAAGGAACATTGGTGAACCGGCGACAGGGTCATGTGTGGCCGAGGCTCATTAATGCACGTGAGGAGCAAAGGCAGGTCCGTGTGGTCCAATCCAACAGAGGAGCTCCTGTAGCTCAAATTGCTTTAAGTTAATGCTGTTGATGCTCGACAAGTCAGAACTGTT
The DNA here is from genome assembly GCF_946808225.1 of Silurus aristotelis. Lineage (NCBI taxonomy): Eukaryota > Metazoa > Chordata > Actinopteri > Siluriformes > Siluridae > Silurus > Silurus aristotelis. The sequence continues at coordinate 15,180,943 of NC_139594.1, forward strand.
AACAACACAATATTTGGACGATGGTCATAATGTTATGCCTGATCTGTATATATGTATGTGTGTGTGTGTGTGTATATATATATATATATATGTCAGGTATTGATATAGGCTAAGGTGAGGAGACCTGTGGTGCAGTCAGTTTTTAAATTAATCAAAAAGGTGTTCAGTAGGATTGAGATCAGAACTTTATAGCAGGCCACTCAAGATGTTCCACTCCAGCCCATGTAAACCATATCTTAAATTTAATAGTTGAAGGAAAGGGGAAACGGTAATGCTACCACATCCAAAGACATCCTATGCTATTGTGTGGTTACAGTCTGGGGAAGAAAAAACAAGTTAAATAAAAATGTCAGGTGTCCGGATACCTACTCGACTGCTGCTACTGCTGTTTTTGCACTGCATTGTGTTTGTTTATATATAAAACTTTCTTTTCGGCTTCTCCCGTTAGGGGTCGCCACAGCGGATCCTCCGCACGTTTGATTTGGCACATGTTTTACGCTGGATGCCCTTCCTAACGCAACCCTCCCCAATTTATCCGGGCTTGGGACCGGCACTAAGAGTGGCTGGGGATGGTTCCCTGACCGGGAATCGAACCCGGGTCGCAGCGGTGGGAGCACTGCATCTTAACCACTAGACCACCAGGGGACCATGTGTTTGTTTATATATACTCTCGGTTATAGTCTATATAGTCCTCTTGGCACAATACTATATCATGTGTTATGTGTATTGTCTTGTGTTGTCTGTCTGTACTGTTTTTTTGTCTGCACTGTTTGTCTCGGTTATAGTCTATATAGTCCTCTTGGCACAATACTATATCATGTGTTATGTGTATTGTCTTGTGTTGTCTGTCTGTACTGTTTTTTGTCTGCACTGTTTGCACTAGGTTGCACTCGATGCACTTTATGCTTTTTTTAAGCTTTGTGTTATGTGTTGTAGCTCTATGTTGTTTAGTGTAGCACCAGGGTTCTGGAGGAACGTTGTCTCGTTTTTACTGTGTACCACTGTGTATAGTAGAAATGACAATAAAAGCCTCTAGACTTGACTTGATAGATACATACATACATACACACACATACATATATTGTAAATGATTTCAAATAAAGCTAATATTAAATGTGCAAAAAACATTTTGGTCAATGCCTTTCATACAGGAACATTAAAAAGCAGAACACCATTGACAACAGTAGGAGCTGTTCGCGTGTGAACAAAAACAAATTATTATGGAACAGTGAAAATAGAGGTTAGAGAGTTAGTAGCTGTAAGTAAGAAGTATCATCTATTTGTTACTAAACAGAAAACAGACTTTAGTCTAATCTACAGATAATAAGGTGTCTGTTTATTGTGTTACCTGACATCCTCTAGCTTTTTGGTGATGGCTGAACCCACATTAGAGAATGCTGCTGTGGCTTTCTGTCCCGCTTGGCTCAGTGTTTCTGAGGTCCTCCTATACCTGCATGCACAAGGCAAAATTCAGAGATTCAGAAACACTCCGGATAGACAACTAGCTGTTCTGAAATATGATATAACAAATGCTTAAAATCAGCCAAAAACCAAACTAATTAAGCAACCATTAGGATATAATGGCCTCTGTTCTACTCAAAATGGAGGCAGAATGATAAAGATGGTACAGGATGTAGAGTGTATGATGCAGTGACAGATGGAGCTGTTCCTCCAAATCAGCAGGAGGAGAAGCCCACAGGGCACAGGTGGCTATGGGGCACATACGCTGTAGATGTAGTGACTTCCTGCCAGCTTCGGCTCAGGTTCTGCTTGAGCTCGTTGAATGGAGTGATACCCAGCTTCTGCTTGATCTCTGACAAGTGCTTCTCTTTGGAGGCCAGAACTTGAGTAAGAGTCTGGATTTCCTCCTCTACCTGCAGAGTGCAACAATCAAGATCTTACCAAACTGTAAAATTTATACACACAGAGATATGAGTGATACAGACACGTCCCTGCTGACTGTCTGTCCCTACAAACATACATTTAGGCAATTAATAGAGGTTTCCTAGGTCCTTCTTTAGTGATGCTCAGTAAAGGTTTCCCCATAGTCCTCACAGGATTCTCTTTACAACACGAAACAAAGGAGTTTGGATCAAAAATCTGCCTAAAACTGAGTCAGTCTTCCTTTTGCAAACAAAAGCAACTTCAATAGTAACTCTGTAGTTGAATCAAATAATTGAAAAAATCCAAAATGCACTGCTTTGTTTCGGATTTATTCTTTGGATTTATTCAGTAAGGAAGATTGTTTATTTCAGACTTCTTTATAAAAACAAAATAGCTTTAAAGCAGATCTGGCAAGAAGTACAGAGAGTCATGTTTTAAATACTCTGGTAAAAGTTGAAGTACTGACTATTTTATTAAGTATAAAGTATTTACTTTTTAAAGTTTAAAGACGTTTGGGCTCTGACATGTACTTAAGTGAAAAGTAGCCGTTACTACTACCTGTTTTAGTGACAGGCTGTTAACTGGACCTCACGTCATATTAATATTAATATAATATATACTGTACAAAGTTTTATAGTAAACTCTCTAATCATACCTGACACACAATACTGTCATTTGCACTACCATGCACTCTCACACTTTATGTACATTACTGATCTGTATCCCTACCTAATACCCACACTGTCTATACTGTCTCACATTGTCTGTATTGTCTTGTATTGTCTGTTTTTGTCTTGTCTGTTTTGTCATGTATAGGTTTTATTTATGTCTGTACTTTTGGGAGTCACTAACAGCTGGAACCAAATTCCTTGTGTGTGTCAACACACTTGGCCAATAAACCTGATTCTGATTCTGATTAGGGCTTTAAATCGATAAAAATATTTAAATACGATTAATCGCATGATTGTCATTAGTTAACTCACGATTAATCACAACTTAATCGCACATTTCTTTTTTTAAATGTACCTTGAATTAATACTTTTGAAATTTTTAATACTCTAATCCAGCGGCCCACAACCTTTTTTGCGCCACGGACCAGTTTAATGTCAGACAATATTTTCACGGACCGGCCTTTAGGGTGTGGCGGATAAATGCAACAAAATAAAATGATACAACCAGCATAAAACTGGTATTTTCAAAATATAATAATAAACGTGAATCCACCGTGTTGTTTTTTGTTCATTTTGCTCGCTTGGGGGTTTGAATTGAGCGGTAATGTATTATGTGTTAGCGGTCGGAGCCCCTGTAAGAAGGTAGAGGATGGAGGTAAGACATGTGACCGAGGTATCATGACATGCATCAAGAGTGAGAATCTGGTAATTTTCCAAAATAAAACATCGTTTAGAATCAGATAATAAATAAAGCGTTGGGGGTTGGGGACCACTACTAATCAAATATTGATGCTTTATGCAAATGTATGTTTATTATCAGTAAAACCATATTCAACATGGAGCATGAAGACAAAATGTAACTTCCACACAGATTACATAATCAGAAAATATTTGTTTTCAGTTTGAGAGAGAGAGAGAAAGAGAGAGAGAGAGAGAGAGAGAGAGAGAGAGAGAGAGAGAGAGAGAGAGAGAGAGAGAGAGAGAGAGAGAGAGAGAGAGAGAGAAAGGGGGAGAGAGCGCCCCCTAACGGTTTTCTTTATTTTACAAAATCACATCGTTTTGTTGTTACTATGAGAGTGTACAAATAAAAGCAGACCCTTTACAGATTTGAATGATGTATTGCTCTTACCTGTACAATGAAAATTTACAGATTTATACGTTACGTTACAATCTCTGATGTATGTAAGTCAGAATCTCTGGTGTACGCTAATATATGACCAAATAATCACCAGAAGTTTGTAGCTACTGTATCTTATACAAATGAACACCAAACCACGTTCAAATGTACATCATTTTTATTAAAAGTGCAATTCTGAAACAGTGCAAAGTTAATCATTTATAAATTACATTTTTAAACTGTAAATCTTCAATCCTACAGCAATAGGAGGATTGTTTATGTGCAATTCACCAAGAAACTACAAAACAGAGCTAAAGTCCATTGACAAAAACGCCTTTCGGTCATGCCCGCATCAATACGTTTTTATTGGAAATCGCATATTTTTCTCTCCGTGTTGGTTTTCCGTCCACACTGAGATGTTTCAGTTTCAGTCAAAGAAAAGGTAGCTTTTTGAAAACGCTGTCCCAAATGTGAGAAAATCTGAAAACGTCGTTCAAAGGTCACAGTATGAACTTTGAAAAGGAAACACGATGACACATTTTTTAGAAGTTCAAAGAGCCGGAAAATGTAATTGAAGGCAGAGGGGAAAGAAGCGTTTCGCTCATGCGAAGTACAGGGACGTGAGCATTCAGACATTTTGAGTAGGGATGAGCAACTTTTAGGAAATGAACGAAAACGAAAGTGTGCGAAAAACACTGAAATATCGGTTTTCAAATATATCCAGATTAGTGTAGTGTAGCCTTTTTTTTTTTTTTTTTTTTTTTTTTTTTTTTTTTACAAATTCTTAGTTTTATATTTTAAAAAAATGTATAGGTCAATAGCACAGAAATGTTAAGATTTTTTTAATAGTGGCGTAGGAACCATGTGGCTCAGTAATATAAATGGTATTCATTTCATCCAGACCTGTATGAGGAAACTTTGATTCGCAAATCCTGTTCCTGATTTCAGTCATTTAGCGCCTGAAACAGTGATTTGGTTACCTTTAACACAATGCGAGCCTAAACTATTATAACTTAAGTACAGATCTGTCCCTAGGCTTTTAAATTACATGGTACACTCTCAAAAACTTACAAGTAGGTCAGTAAGAAAGACTGACATTGAGCTAAGATATCAGCGTGACCTTGAAAAGAAATCATATTGCATCCGCTAACGGCAATCCTCAACCCAGTGCTCCATGCAAGGCACAGAAGAACACAATTAAGATTAAGTAGCGTAGACGAGCATGTTATAGACCGCTGACCTTCACCAGTTCAGTGCGAAGCTCCTCTTGTTCCTCCTCAGTAAGGGTTGGAGCAGAGGCGGGCTGCACCATGCCCGCTGCATCTTCCCCCACTTCTGGGGTGGAGTCTAGTCCCTGAGCACCTGCACACACACACACACACACACACACACACACACACACACACACACACACACACACACACACACACACACACATATATTACATCTTAGTGATACAAATCTCAATCTGTGTAGAAGAAAAATACCTAGAATGGTCCAGAAGCATCATTCAACCCTTCATTCAACTTGCTTTCCTAGCTTAGTTCCCTGCCAGCAAACCAGTTCTCACACGTCAGAGGTAGAGACAAGCGGGATTTCAATACGCGAGTATCCTGGTTCAGTCCACACTAGCTCAACACAAAACATAGCTCAAAGCCAAAAAGAAAACAAAAAGCAAAACTCACAATGTTTTGTGATTGGCTCATGCCGCATTGCACTGCGTTGTGATTGGTTCAGTGAGCTTTCGTTGTTTAAACAGAGAAGAGTTCATTGATGTGCCTTGTTTCCTTTGTCTGACTGATGCCGGTGTCTTATAAGTCACGTCCTTATAATTCTGAGTGCTAATGAAAATTCTCCAGACAAGCCTTTGTCCTCTTTTTATCAGGTAAATCAGACCCTGTGTAAATCACCTTATGAATAAAGAAATCTTTCTGGGATTTAAGGGGGAGTGGTGGCTCCAGCGGTTAAGGCGCTGGGTTGCCGATCGGAAGGTCTGGGGTTCAAGCCCCGGTATCGCCAAGCTGCCAGTCTTTGGCCCTCTATGCTCCGGGGGTCCCTTACGAGGGAAATATCAAGGTCCGTGACGTGGGGCTGCCTTCCCGTGGGCTCACCACCTGCAGGAGGGACCGTAAGGGACGGTGCTGTGAGGATTGGGCAGCAGTCGAAGGCGGGGGCCTGCTTAGACTGCTGCCCCCGCGACCCGAATTACGGATAAGCGGGAGAAAATGAATGAATGAATGAATGAATTTCTGGGATTTAGGATTAATTAAATAAGATGCATTTTTAAATGCAGGAAAAAAGAAAAACACACCCTTCAGCATACAGCTTTAGACACAGAAAGTTGGCCTTCAGATGACTGACAGTTACTCAAGTACAGACAAACAAAGCAAACGCAAACACACTCTCTCAGACACAAGGCATGTTTCCCACACACACACACACACACAAAATTCAACTTAGACAAGTTACATATCTACTGCAGGGGTAGATATTTCCAGCAGCAGAGCTGGTGCATTCCCTACTTGGCATTTATTTAAGAAGGGACTCATAAAGCTTGCTGTGAATCGGAGGTGAAGCAAAAGATTTGCCTGGCAAAGCAAAACATTGTTCCATCGTTTTACATTTCTGGCATTTTTATATATCGACTTATCGTTCGATTAATAGACATGATCTCAATCATTTTTGGTGATGCAATATACTGCCTATTGTGTTCACAATAAAGTAAATGTCTCCAACATTTTCTTAGATTTCTCTTGGTGCCAGTGAGGGAAAGCAGAGCTCAGGCAGCTCCTTCACTGGTAGGTAAAGCAAAGACCTTATTTGATGCATTATTTAGTGTGTGTTTTTTTATGACCAATGGCAGTTTGGGAGAATAAATCCAAATGGGTTTCGTTTCAAGGACACAAATCACAGCTCCGTTGTGGGAACATGAATTAGAAAGGTGAGCCAAATGACATAAATGAGCCAGTGTGTCTTAAAAACAGTGGCAGTGAAAAGAGGCAATGCCACTAACCTAAAAACTCATCTAAAACAGAACCAGAGCAACATGTAATTATCTCATTTTTACAGATGAGCAGCTGAGGGTTAAGGCCGTGCTCAAGAACCCAACTGTGGCAGCTTGGTGTTGCCGGGATGTAAAATCCACTCGATTCCCTCGGTAGATAAGAAACTTGGGAAACCTTCCCCTTTTTAAAACCAACTAGGTGTTATGAAAAGCATTTCTCTCAAACGTCCATCTAAAATTTATTGCATAAAATCGATGCTGGTAGAGGTCAACTGAATTAATAGTTGATTGGAACTATTGTCAAAAATTCATACCGATAGTTTTTCCGGCTCCCAGTCCGTTATCATTACGATAGCGGCCACTAGAGGTGAATCATTTATTACATGTGCTTTTTGTTTTTACACGTGAGACTGTGCGCCGCACAGAGAGCGCTATCTTATATTTCATATTTAGCACGTTCTCATGATTTATTCCTTTTTTTTTTTTATATATTTTTTTGTAATAAAGTTCGGTACTATTTTACATGGAGTGTTATGTTCGTTTTTATCAATCCAGTATCCATTTTAAATCGGTTGATTAATCGGCTATCTGCAAGTATTATCCAACCTTACTATTGGTATCTGTAAAATTCTTAGGCCTAGAAACGCATTTTTACACAGCTGTTATTTTGGGACTGCAGGAGGGCGTATTCATGATCACTTCCGAATGCACCGCAGATTGCGTCTCAGCCACGTAACAAGACATCTTATTGCGGAAAATAGCTCATGTTTCAAAATGTGGTTGGAAGTTAATGTTGTAAGCTGATTACTGAAAGAAACAGACAATCCAAGGTTCCCACCTTAACCTCCCACCACATTCCACCAATCCTTCTGCATAAGCAAACTCAACCTCCCGTTTGTAAAATGTGAGAAAAGGCAGGGAGGGGAAGCATGAAGTATAAACAGCTATCAATGACGCTGCATGTGGAGAATAAATCTAAAAGATCATAGACAAGAAATGTTGGGTTTTTTTTTTTAAACTGTACTTAGTTTTTACCCTAGGTTTCACGCTTACTTTTTTCATTGTTATGTGAAACACACCTTTTAGCTCTACAATGGTCTATTTTTTGATTTCCACCTATTAGTTCACACAATACTGCTTTTACTTATTTTTTTTATTTCTTGCTGTAATTTCCATCTTCATCCATATTTATTTATTTAAAATCTGACATTGTTGTGATGTGTTGTGATGATGGCTAAATACTGTTTATTCAGTGTACACTCATTTTATACCTGCTCATTCATCCACTTATCCTAATTTAGACCCTACAACTTACAGTGGGCACAGATTTACCCTTAAATTTTAACTTGAGTTTGTGCCTCAGATTCTTGGTTTCTGTTGTTGTAGCTTTTTGTTTTTTGCTTTGATGAGGTTTGTCTGGAGTTATGTGTAGCCTTCCTGTCCGGTCAAACCAGTCTCGCCATTCTTTTTTTTTACTTTTAGTCAACAATGCGCTTTGTCATTGAAGTGCCGCTCGCTGAATGTTTTCTTGTTTTTCGTACCATTCTACGTAAACCCTAAAGTCTAAATAAACAGCAAATCTCTTAACTACACTCCATCCAGCCAATCTGGCACCAACAAGCATAAATGTTCAACACTATATACACTGAACGCCTATATTAGTTACACGATTACTTTAAGTTGCAGAAGAATAATTTTGGAAAGTGGGTGGTGCGGCAATTGCGATAAATTTCATGCTCTTGTTCCCTCCATGTGCAGCACCAGGAATTTCATAATGACACGCATTTAAATTTCCGAATAATTTTAACCGTGCAGATTTCACCCAGAGTATTAATATTGTAGTCACCCACAGCAAAACCATACAAATCGTGTATTGCCTTGATTCAGAAGAATCATATTTCACAGCCATTGTTTGCTGGAGGTCCGATAACAGGATTAACATTGCAGCGTGAATCACATCGAATCTTAAAACCAATTTAATGCACCGAATCTGATTATTCAAATCCACCTCCAACTCTCTGCATACTCATGTAAATTCTGTTGTAAGTCTGTTAGCAGGGGATGCTACACTCGACACTCGATTTCATTAATAAGCATCTCAATGAATTTCTAGTCACCGGAGTGATCAGGACAGTGAGTGTCACCATGCTAAACAGGTCTCTCACATGGCTCTAAAAAACAGCATTAAAAGACAGTGTTAAAGTGTTTAGCAGCACAGTGAAGTCACCAGCTGGCTGTCATGCGGTGCTGACAGGAACTGCCAGGACCAGAGCTCAGCCAACCTGCAACTCATTTTTTGGTTTTGTACACCCGACCGTTTGCTACCTTACATGTCACTCACACATATGAAACTTACCTAAATTAATTTGAGCTCACAATTTTCCAATTTTGTATTAATCAAACGGCATGATGGTGAATGATTACATCTCATTAGGCAAGAGGAAAAGCAGAGATGTACAGCCTTTCACACCTGGCAGCAATTCATGTGTCTCATAAAACTTAAGTTCAGATTTCAGAAGTCATGGCAATTTATTGTCCACCGCATTCTTTTTATTTTCAGGCAAAATTCTTCAGGGATTCAATCCATTGATGGAATGATGTTTTTTTTTTCTACAGGTTGCTTCAAATCCCTTGCATTGTCTGTTCAAGTCAAGAGGTTAACAAAACCTATAGACAAAATCAGCTGCTTTTAATTCTGCAGTTTTATAGACACATTACCCAGAATGCTGAATGTTAGCATGACAACCTGCACAAAGCCATCTCCCAGAACATATGATTTACATGGGTTAAAGTAGAAGATCTTGAGTGGCCTGCTATAAAACCTACTAAACACTTTGGGATGCCTCCTCGCCTCACCTACATCAGTACTTGACTTGATTAACACCCTTGAAGCTGAATGAGCACAAATCTCTACAAGTATATTCCAAAATCTAGTGGAACTTCTTCCCAGAAGAGTGGTTATTATAACAGCAAATGGAGACAAAATGTGGAATGGGATGTTTAAAAAGCACATACGAATCTTGTGGACCATTTGTGTCCAAGGCCGGATTGCAGTATGCATTTGACCCTGTTCACACTTGTACTTGGTGCAGTCCATGTTAATGTCATGTGTAAACAGGGCCTATGGGACAAAATAGACCCCTCTGATTGAAATGGCATTTCGGTTGTTCGGATCCGTAAAAATCGTTTTCTTGCCTGGGCAAAAAAATAAAAATAAAAAATCTGTTTGGTCTGGAACCAAGAAGCAGTAATATTAAATTAGTCTTGCAAACCAGACCTCCAGTATTCACGAGAGAGTCTGATCCTGTTTAAATTACATTACATAGGCAAGATCCACCTTTCACAGAAAGAGGCAATTTGACACGGCAAATGACCAATCGGAGACCTTTTCCTGTAGACTGCTTGTAAACACACAATTATCTTGTGAAATTAAATAAACCAATTTTTCTTTCGGTTTGCTGCTCCAGAAAGATCAGACGGTAAATCAGCACTTCATCCTTCTTGATTGTAAAACTAGGTCAGTAAAGATATTAGATGTTCTGTAAACCATGGTCATTTGAGAAGAATCTTTTTTAAAAAATGTTATATATATATATTTTTACTGTGACCATGTACCAAGGGTGCCAATAATTCTAGAAAATGCTTATCTGGGGAAATTTGGGTCTCGCTAATAAAATTAGTTTACAAGTAAAATGCTAATAGATGTTCGCCACAGTGCATCAGCACAACTCGAGAAAACACAGAAGAGCAGCATTTCCAGTGTCCACAATAACAACATGCTGAAAAACATGATAACACTGTCAATAAGCTGCATGTGTGTAGCTACACACGGGTTACCTCTGCATGGCAGTGCTGGGGAGCTGGGTGGAGTGAAGCTTTCTTTAGGGGACAAGTAAAGGTAGCTGGTGTTGAGCCCTTCCTCAAAACTGAAAGGGGATTTGTAATCCTCCATGGGATCCATCCTGGATATCTCAGGTGCCCCTGAGCTGCTTCTGCATCATATGACAAACAGGTCAGAAGTGCTAATCGGTTAGCTTTGTGCTGTGCATCGTCTGCGACAGCTAGCAAAACTACGAGCTGAACGAGCGTTTTGGCTGAACAAGCATCGTTATCTTCTATTGGGCTCTGCGTCATGCCCTTCCCCCTCCGTTTCTTGGCTTCCAAGATAAATGAGGATCCATTTGTCTGTTGGTCATGTGACACTGTAGGGATGTAATCTGCAGTGGCCCAGATTACGGTTCTCTAATCCATCTCAGACTGCCTCTGCACTAAACACCAAAGATGGGGTCGGCTGAAAGAAAGTTTAACACTGTTGGAGAATCAATGAACACTAAGGTGAATAAATATGCCTGTGTTTTTCTACTGCCCAGAAATTAATTCCCGAGAAACAACTGATTAGGCCAGAAATATTATCTTGTATTAATTGATTAAAAGTGTTGTGTTAGTGTGCTCACAAGTGACACAACAGAAAAGCTTTGACTCAGTCATTGGAAGATTGTGAGTTCGAACCCTGACAATGTCACAGCCATACAAGGTGGTATCAAACAATTTCAAGACAAGCGTGCTACAGATCCAGTCATTTTCGCCGTATGACTTCCCTCAGATGCCTTAAACCCTGGAAGTAGAACTAGTTATTGAAGGTCCAGCCCCCTGGGGACGAATTCTTGTTGCACAATGCCGCGATGAGCATGCACTTGGACCCGCCTCTCCTTTTTCGGTCATGGAAATGATAGGCTCTTCCACTGTGAAGACTGTTGCTTCGGCTCAGAGCCATACACCCAAGTTTCGTCACAGATGGTTCACGCCACTCTGACGGCGTTCTTGGCAGACTTCGACGCGGTGTTCCTTCTGCTACTGTGTCAGCAGCCTGGGATCGAACTTGGCACCAACATGGTGCATGTATAAATCACACATGAGGATTGCCTGGACTGTCTGGTATAACACACAGACAATGGCAGCAATGTGGATTGTTTTCTGACAATCATCATGCACAAGTTGCTGAATGGTTTCGAATGGTTGAGCTCGTTGAAGGTCTTCCCGGTCTCCCGTTTGCCTTCCGGTGACGTTCTTCCGCTCTTGAAGCGGCCGTGACACTCAAAACACCTCGAACGACTCACTGCAGCATCGCCGTAAGCTTGCAGAGTCATGTCATACGTCCATTCCAGATTTGCCCAGTTTCATGCAGAATTTCACATTTGCTCTTTGTTCTAACTTGCTGTCCATGATGAAATCGCAGACGTGGGTAATGCACGTGGTAAAAAAATATCACCAGTTGCACAACTGCCAACTGACAAGCAGAGAAACTTGTTGCTTCCCTGGTGAGTGCACTGGAATTCACTGAAATACAATTTACTGATATGTAAATCTGGCATCATTTATGGTCATTTATGCATAGTTAAAAAGAAATCTAGGGAAGTGGTAGCTCAGTGGTTAAGACAATGGACTGATCTGGGGGTTGTGAGTTTAAATCCCGGCACCACCAATCTGCTAACCCCCAAATGCTCAGTGTATAAATTATAGAATTGTAAACCTGCCAATTGCTGTAAATGGTGGGATGTGGTTTAAATGTTGGACTTCTGCTCAGAAGTTTCAGAGTTCAGCACAATAAACAGGACAATTAAGCTGCCACTGCCAGGCCCCTAAGCAATGCTCTTAATCTCTATCAACTCGGGGTATACATCAGGTAACTAAGTTTCTCTGGATAAAGGCGTCTGCCAAATGCTGTAAATGTAAATCTATCCATTGTAGAATAGAATCGAATCGAAGAGCCTTTATTTGTCACATATACATTACAGCACTGTAAAATTTGTGCTTCGCATATCCCAGCTTGCTCAAAATCTGGGGTCAGAGCGGCGGGTCAGCCATGATATGGCACCCCTGGAGCACAGAGGGTAAGGGCCTTGCTCAAGGGCCCATGAGTGGCAGCTTGGCATTGTAGCTGTTCAGTGGCATTTTGTTTATTTCTGAGGCATTACAGATATCATCGAATTGGTTTAATACAATCCTTAACTCAAAAAGAAGCAACTCCATAAATAAACTTGGACCTATTGTGGTCTGTCAGTAGATAATTCAGAAATAAACAGCTTTATTGCTCAAATATCAAAAACATATATAGTACTAATATACTAAGAAATGGATTATGTATGTTTCAAGCTTATTTTGGACTGGGGGATGAAAAACAGGCCAAAACAATCATAAAAAACATTTCCATCTCTTCCTATAACTTGTGTTTGCCGGATTCCAGATTTAGCTGTGACGCAGACTTGCTTACAGTATCACTGCATTAATTCTGCAATTTCCTAAAACATCACATTTTAGCTCATCGTATACACAAACACACACCTACACAGCCTGACACTGATGGCAGTAATAAGCTGGTGCTTCAGCAGAGCCACTGCTGTGTGTGGGTTTTTATACACCCAGATATTTGCCTTTCAAACAGGTCCGTGATGGCTCGCTGCCAGATCGTGTATTGCTCAGCCTTCGTGACAAAAGAGGAGTACACGTACACACATGCGGAGTCGGTGACACACCCAGAGATTTATCCGTCCCTGCTTCACCCTGATTGCATCTCAATGCACAAATCCTTTAGCAGGTATGAGAGTGAATTACAGGTCCACTGCTTTAGTACGAGCCCAGGCACGTGGCTTTTGATTACAGTAGAGGCGATGAGGAAATGGAACAGGAATACCCTCAACTTCATCATTCAGGGCCACTTCTGCTTTAAAGAAGAAGTGGGCATTACAAGAGGAACTGAGGCACAATCATGGTATTGTTCCAGTTTGGTCTTTGCTTTTAACACCACAACTTATTTCCCAAATGAATACACTACATTGGCAAAAGTTCTGGGACGCCTGACTTTTCTACTCGTATGTCGTTCTTGTTCAATGTATTACCACAAACATGGAGGTACACGATTGTATAGGATTTATTCGAATGTAGTAGCAAAAAATTACATGGGTTGGAGTGGAAGATCTTGAGTGACCTGATATAAAGCTCTGACTTCAACTATCTATCTATCTATCTATCTATCTATCTATCTATCTATCTATCTATCTATCTATCTATCTATCTATCTATCTATCTATCTATACTGTGTATGTATGTCTTATGATATACACATACATATAGAATACACATAAGATCATTAGATATATCTTATATATAGTTATGTTTATCTTATTTAAAGTTTCTTACTACAGACAACAAACTCACAACCTAGTCATCAGCCATGATAATCAGTCATGAGACAATCATGACCCATGGAAAAAGACAGCTGGGCAGGATCACACGTTTTTTTTAAATACATATATTTTTTCTCTTTTCCAGTGTGAAAACAGAGCATTGGGGCATTTATTTTTTTTTTTTTTAATATCGCTTGATTTTCTATGAATGCAGTTTTCATATGGATGTGTGGTCAAAATGCAGGGACGAATATCTGTACATGTGATCACTGACTGATTAAAGTACAGAAGCCTGTAAATGACCTTCTCTCCTGAGATTCGTATGACTTTCATTTAGATCCACTCAGGAACAAAGATGACCCACAAAAGTCTTAATAAAGCACAGTATCTAATCAATTAGCATATTATTCCCTGCACGCCTTATCACATGATTTCCCCCAAAATGAGAATCATGGGACGTGATGCTTTCCAAGATCGAGGCCACTTAGGCAATTTGAAGGTCTTCTTGCGATGAGTCTTCACAGGGTGGCTGCAAGGTTGGCATAAAATACAGAGCTCATACTAACCAATGTGTTCATCCCTATTACTTACTAAACAAAGTGAAATTAAGTGCAGGATCTAAAGCGTGATTAACGTTATAGCCAAGCATAAAATGTATAAAAAGAAAATTAAAAATTAGAAAATTCTCCAACCTGAACACAAAAATGCTAATTAGAAATCAAGCTCAAAGTTGAAAAAGGGGTCAGGACATAAAACGATTATATCTGGGCTCAACATATGGTTTCTGTGCAGATACAGTATCTTACAAAAGTGAGTACACCCCTCAACCCTCAGCAAATATTTTTGTATATCTTCTCAAGGGACGGTAGTATAGAAATGAAACTTGGATACATTTTAGAGTAGTCAATGTGCAGTTTGTATAGCAGTACAGATTTACTGTCCTCCAAATAAAACTCAACATACAGTCATTATTGTCAAAATAACTGGCAACAAATGTGAGTTCACCCTCAGTGATAACAGCTGTACGTCGTGTAACCATGTAAAGTCACACGTCCTATTCATCATGGTTATGTTTTTGATTGTCTGGACCATTCAAATTTGTGTATCTTGTATTAGAGCAGTTAAAATCTGGTGCTGTGAGTCTATTTCTCTCATACTGATCACTGGATGTTCAACATGGCTCTGAGGATTTAAAAATAAGAAATGTTACAGTACAGTGGTCAGGGTCATACAGAGGATTTCCTAGAGAGGTTCCACTTGGAACAGGCCTCGCAAGGGTCTATGAAAGAAGTTGAGAAATGCTGCGAGTCAGGTGCAGAAGCAGAAGGTCCACTTGACACTGCTCAGACCAGAGTTGCACACTAAAACAAGTCAGTTTGCATGGCCGTCATCCCAGAAGGAAGCGTCTTCTGAAGCTGGCTCACAAGAACGACCACAAACAGTTTGCTGAAGACAAACTGTCCAAGAGTATGAATTACCGGAACCATGTCCTGTGGTCTGATGAGACTAAGATGGTGAGAATGTGAGGAGTACCTAAGAAGGAGTACAGTTTTCAGAAGACAGTAAATCTGTACTGCTATACAAGCTGCTTATTCACTTATACTCTAAAATATAGAAGTTTCATTTCTATAGTATTGTCCCTTAAAAGATATATTAAAATGATCGCTGAAATGTGAGGGGTGCACTCACTTTTGTGAGATACTGTAAATACACAATATGGACAAAAGTATTGGGACATGTGATGTGCACAAAGCCAGCTCCATGTAGATATGATTTACATGGGTTGGAGAACAAGATCTTGAGTGGCCAGCTATAGACCCCCGACGTCAACCCTACTGAACAACTTTGGGATGAATTATGCCTCCTCACCTCACCTCCATCAGAGCCTCACTTTACTAATGTCCTTATGGTTGAATGAAACAGGCACACTCTGAAATCTATTGGACCCTCTTCCCAGAAGAGTGGCATTTAATATTAGAGCGAAAAGGGACTAGATGTGGAATGGAACGCTTTAAAAAGCACATATGAATCTCATGGTCCGGTGTCCACTTTTGTCATTAGTGTATATTGGTTTTAGAAAATTCCAATTTGTACCATAACGTATTAATGTGTGTTTTCCAGCCTGGGAAAACCTCCGATGTGGTCAGTACAACGATATGGTTTGGAAAACTACACACTTTCCTACCCTAAAATGTTTCTCTTTAGATTTGATTTGATTCAACTTAATTGTCATTGTGCAAGGTACATGTCCAGAGCCTGGTTAGTTAGCATCTAACCAGAAGTTCATACAATTTCATTCCATTTCCACTGAAAGTTGCAGCACCAATGTACAACCTGATTTACCTACAGAAACACAACATTACTGCCAAAGACACTTTTGCAGTGACGTGAAAGAGGTTCTGCAGAAACATCTGCCACCTTATTTCACAACCATGTGATTAGCTGGTAAATTTCAGTTCAAAGAAATTCTGACTCGAGTACTGAGATTACTCAAACACACTCGTAAACACACATGTGCGCACAAGCATGAAGGATTAAAAAGAAGCTGTTAACTATTTAAGTAAGGATGACAAATGTCTCAAGTTCCGTTCCACATCTAGTTCCCATTTGTTGTTATAATAAACCTCCACTCTTCTGGGAAGATGTTCCACTAAATTCTGTGAAGATTTGTGCTCATAGAGCTACAAGGTTAAAGTAAAGTCAGGTAGTGATGGAGATTCAGCATTCCAATTCATCCTAAAGGTCTTCAAAAGGGTTGAGGTCAGAGCTCTATAGCAGGCCACTCAAGATCTTCTACTCAAACCCATGTGAAGCACTGTCATGACAAAACAATTTGAGGTCTCCTTGTTCAAGTAAATTGAAAACTCTGGTCATTGGACGCATGCTCCCCTGCTGTCAGTCAAGTTCAAAGACAGGCTCACTCCAAATAGAAGATCTACTCTTCAACTGTCCAGTGTGAAACCTGATGTTGTCTGTAGGAGCCCATCCACCTAAAGGTTTAATGTTTTGCGCATGAGATGATTTTCTGCTTGCCATGACTGTAAAGAGTAACTATGAGTAAATATATCTTTTCTAGGACCTTAACCCAATCCAGTTTTCTCTGATCTCTCTTATTAACAAAGTGGTTCCTGCCACTCACAATGTTTTGGGTTTTTTTGCTTTTCTCATGAAACTTTATAATACTATTACTACTATATACTTGTTACCCAAAACTCGTTCTGTACCTGCCTGCCTTAATGCCTTAATTTCACTAATTAAAAACATTCGGCGCATCATAAAATGAAAAATACAACAAAGAAAACCCAGGACCGTTTTACAGCTAGAATCCTGCATCAGACACAAATTGGACAACATTCATCTCCCAAAACTCCAACAACTGGTTTCCTCAGTTCCCAGATATATATGTACTGTTGGTAAAGGATAAAGGGATGCTACACAATGTCCCTGTACCAACTTTTTTAAGCTGTATTATAGAAATCAAATAAAACATTTATAAATGTATTCCTTTTAATGGCACATTTCCTAAGTTTAAACATTTGATATGTTTTTCTATGTTTAAATAAAACCTTTTTTTTTTTATAAGATTTGCAAATCATTGCCTTCTGATTTCATTTACATTTTTCTCAACTTTTTGGAATCAGAGTTTAAGACCTAGTATACCTATATAAAAAATGCAAGATTTAATTTTTGCACTGCCATCGAGCCTTGTCAATTGCATCCAGTCAAATGTTCACATCTCCACCACAGGGCAGAAACCCGAGAGTGGAATTTTCCACCTGCAGGAGTTCAAATGGACTTGCTGGTAACTAAGGGCAACTACCATAAGAAGCCATGGGGTTTGTTCTCTTCACAGCAGCACACAGTAACACACCACTAAGCAGCACCGATAAAACACAATGGCTGTGTTTACATTTCCGCTCGTGTTACAGCGAGGCGTTGAGTCACTACTCTGCTTCTGAAGGAACACAAGTGTGATCGCTTTATTGTGCACAGATCACTAAGATGGTCATGATTGCTACAACTTTAAAAATAGTGGATTATGTAAATACCTGAAGCACACAGCTCTTTGCATCAAGCTGGAACATGTACACACATACCAGGCTCATAAAAAAAAAAAGAAAAAAAAAGAAAAGAAAAAAAGGAAGCCTCTGCAAAAGCAACGCATGTTGATTCAATCACGTTACTCAGCATGTGGAACTTGCAGATCAGATGAAACAAATCCAATACCAACGTATTCAAAAGAACCCAGAATTTTCTCTCTGGATTGTTACCCTGGTGTGAAAATAGCTTTCAATCTGCATCACACAAAATGAACTCAAAGCTCAAACAGGCCAATATTAAAAATCTACTCTAAAATGCTTTCCCATATACTCCCCTTTAGTATTTAAATAAAAACCCGGTCAAATTTAGTGAGAACACATAGGAAGAACCAAAACAACCAGGAAGTAAGCTCAATATGCTGTATACATTGGATCACAGGCAACATTTTTGCGAATCCGACAGGGTTGTGAATACAGATATTCAAAACATATTTCAACCATCGAACAAAAAGAGAAAATGAACATTTGATGCAGGACACAAAATAATATGAATAGAATGATCAACATTTGTGTCAGCTCCATGTTCAGATGAATGCCACCTACCTATGTGTTACCAATGAAAGAAAGAGTCAGAGTTCGTTCCACTTACAGCTCAGCTTGTCTTGCTGTTTGGTTCATTTATCCATGTGCAACGTAAAACCAGCCGATGTAGCTCACTTTGTTCTAATATCTAGAGCACTCGAGTGCCTATGAAGAACTGGACAATATTTTATATCTTGCTGCGTTTCTCCGTTCCATTCTCTTTTTTAGCATTTGTCTAATACAACAGTTTTCAAATGTGATTTACTGCGGCTGAAATGCTTGTTTTCAATGTTTGTATATTTATGCATATGTAATTTAATTATTATACAACATTAAATTCATTACATACATAATTACATGCTTAAATCTTCACGACTCCACAAAAGGGCTGTGCATTTTTTCAAACAATTTTTTTAAAACCATGTTGTATTAATTTTATATAGATTTTTTTTAAGCATTGTCGTCAACTTGCCATCTACAATTATCATTCAAAAATGTTTATTTCTGCATTAAAACCCCAAAACAAAACTGCATTTGAGTATGAAAGGTTAAGCAATTTTTGTAAATTAGCATTTGTATTGGATTTTTTGCAGATGGCAAGTTGACAACCTGTTTAAAAAAATCGCAATAAAATATAATACATCATTTTGACAATTTTGACAATTATATTTAATATGCATAAATTAAACGTACAAACATTGAAAACAATAAACGTAAATCAGGTTTGAAAACAGATAAGTTACTGTTGCAGTAGACCAATGCTATAAAAAGAGAATGGAATGGAGAAGCACAGCAAACTAACAGGCTTAAATAAAAAAAATTAAAAAAAAGGAGAAAATAAGAATTGGTGTACAAAACCACAACAGTGACTAAAAATGTAATCGTTTACTGCTGCTGTTATTTGCTGCTTTTAGATTTACTGTTTGTTCGCACCAGTTGAAATGATGTACAGTGTATATATATATATATACACACACACACACACACACACACACACACACACACACACACACACACACACACAGTGTTGTTTGGTTGCTGTTATGGTATTTATGCATTCATACAGGTGTTCAGAGTGAATGTAAGAGATGGAAGCATATTAGGATGCATCATGATTCTAATAAATACTTATAAGGCTGAGAAGAGAAATGGAATTATAAGAGAAATATTGGTGGTTTTTATAATAACGTACAAAGGCTCTGCTATGCTGTACGCTTCCCTATAATAGCTTTGCTCTGCCATGCCTAATTTCCTACATATAAGCCAGACGGAGGCAGTTAGGACAATCATGTACATTTTTGCATTATTTTATCAGACTCCAGACCAGGATGGTCCACAGCATTGCACCAATTCAATGCACCTAATTTAGATCTAATTCTGAAATGACCTGAATGTAGTGTTAGTAGGAAGGAGAAGCAATAACAGTAGGAGAAGGAGAAGCAATAACAGTACTATTAGGCAGCACTATTAGGCAGTGAACGGTATTTTGGGCAGATGGCTTGTGCCTTTAAACACACAGCAGCTCTTCAGAGCAGAAGTTGTGATAGTGAGGTATAAATGCTGCTGATAGAAAACACATTCTGCACAGTATACAAATCAAGGCTCCACCTTGCTGTTTAAGTAAGACGAAGACATGACTCAGGAGTATTCACACATGAGGAATGGGTGGATGGCTTCACTGCAGGACAGATGAGAGAGAGAATATAGCTAGCAAGGTTTGCCGAATGGCCATCATTGCAAGATAGAAATACTCGATTATTCAGCTGTGCTCTAAATCCTACAGAAAACATAAGTTCGCTGACGTATTCAGTAATACTGCTTCATCACTGCTGAATGAAAGCAAAAATAAAGGCCTCATCGTTTTTGCTGTTGCTCTCCAACTAACACTAACAGACGTGTGACTAACGGCTCTCCATTAAAGGTCAAGCTGAAGCACTGGAAGTTCTGGATAGGAGGAGCTTTGTTTGCATGTACAGGGGGAGAAAGGGGCAGGTTCAGTGAGTTGAAGAAAAAAAAAAAAAATCATCATTAAGATCTTATTGAACTCCACCAACTGAACTATACTTAATAAAAGATCATAAGCAGCTACACTAGACATTTAAATAGCAACTGGAAGTGAATTAGTAACATTAATACTGAGTTTTGAGATTCACAAGAACTCACATTATACCTTTCGGTAAAAAAAAAAGAAAATAAGACCACATTTATAAATGTGCACGAATGAATGTTAGAGATTAACATCTTACAGCAAGCTTTCTCATAACAGTGATCACACACACTATGAGCTGTTACTGCAGAAATGAGAACGTGTTAGAACCGGCTGCTTTTACAGAAAATGAATCAATGCCTTCTGACCAATCAGAATTGAGAATTCAGCAGCTGAATAAAGGTTTTAGTTTGCACTGAAATTATTAATTTGTTTCTATAAAAAAAAAAAGAAAAAAAAGAAATCACCATATTTTAGCCTGTGTATCCGTTTATTTTTATACGTGTAATCCTTTAACCTTCTGCCTGGTTTTGTAAAACTGTTATTATTAATATTATTATTGTTGTTGCTATTATTAGTATAAAGGGTATAAAGTAATTACGAGAAAAAAAAAAAAAAAAAAAAGAGTAGCCTGAAATGTATTTTTATATTTTATTTATATAATCTGTATTTGCATTTTGTTGTAATACGGCAATTGAATGGGTTTAGTTTTCACAGATATTCTTGTGCGTGATTTCAGCAATAAAATGTTAATTTTGCTTAACAAGAAACAAATGACTTGTTAATTGACTTGTTAATTGTTGGAATAATCGGTAGAATGCTCAAATACTAAATTAATCGATAGCTATTGGCACAAATAAGCCTCTCCTGTAGTCTGACTACATATTAGCCATCTTGTTACTACCAGTTATACAACACCAGGATCGAAACTATTCAAATACGAGATATTTGTACAACAGATAAACACTAATATACATAGAATTTTAAATCTCTAATAAAAGATCTGATCAAAGCAGGATATATTATTTAAAAATTTGCTTTATATGTTTCAGTTTTTTCCATCTACAGGCTGCTCTGTAACTAGCGGTAAGAATCGCGCCACATGAGCACATCAGAGTGATAAAATTTATCCGACCAGTGTTTTCTGTTAACGTCTTTACCCACATGCATTACGAGCAGCTCCAGTTCATATCTTAATTGTCTCTACTGTGTCTGAAGATGCTGCAAAGTTTCACACGGTTATTTACAGACTTCGCTTGAGGTGTGATGAGCTCAAATACGAATTTGCGTACAAATGTACGTATAAGCAGGGTGCAGAAACTGGCCTACAGTAAAAGTTCTGTGATTGCAGGCTTATAAGGGCTCAGTGTGGCATTAGTGCGACTAGTTGGATTGTAGTTACCTTCAGATACAACTTTTCCACAGTTAAAAAATGTATGCCAAAAAATGTCTCGTAACTTAAAACTTAACTTAAAATTTTACCTTAGCCGTTTTTTGGAAAGCATTCTGTGGAGGAGAAGGAGAGAACGCTTTGGTTTTTTTACTACAGTGTATCACAACTAGCATACAATAAAAGCCCATCAGGCAATACACACAATATTCTCTGAAAAATGTATTATTACAGAACAAATAATAATATCATATGATCATATCCCCCACCCCATGTCTAATGCAACCAAATGCAGATCACACAAAGTCACTCGCCCATTTCCTGTTCTCACTGCAGCAGAACTTACAGTTAACTCAAACTCAGGCCAGAGTCATCAAACACATGCAGTACAAGGTACAGAATTTTTAAGGGAAGCAGCATGCACTGTCCTCCATCTGTAGATCAGGATATATATCATATATCCTGATCTACAGATGGAGATCAGGATATATGATATATTTTGTTTTTTTAATTATCCAAATTATACATACATTGTACATGGGTTACTAAGCAGAAGGTCAGAGGTTCAAGCCCTAGCACTGTCACTGTACTTGACCCTCTCTGCTCCAGGGGTGACCCTGTGCTCTGACCCCAACTTCCTAATCAGTCTGAGACATGCAAAGAAAAGAAATTCACTATGCTGTAATGAATCAAATAAAAGCTGTTTCTTTTGTAGATAAAGATATTTGAAATAAACGATGTCACACTACATCTATAATACATCATCGAGCTCATAATATAATTGTATTCCACTTTTTCAATAATAATAATAATAATAATAATCAGACTAAATGCTGATGTCAGGACTTCGTGCCTAATCTATAAATGTATATATGGATACGTTTCTTTTTTTTAATAGTTTCTATATAAACTTTTTTTTTTTTGGAAAAGCAACACTACTGTATAGCTGGGAAATTGTTTGCACACCTGTACTTCACGATACGGGTCCCTTATGGCGTGAGATTTTTGGTTATATAACCAGATCCCAGATTTTGTTACTGGGGTGGGATCTTAAAAGGGATACGGTTTTTAACTCCTATATGTAAATATGTGCTTTTTTTTTCTCTGGGGAAAGTGTCTGTGTAGTCAACATCCAAAACTAAAAACTTTTAAAACTTCCTTGCATATTAAATTATTTCTAAAATAATGTGTCATCTAAATCTAGAGCAGAGATTCCTGAACAAGGGATTGTGGGCCAAAGCTGGCTGTTGGTGACCTTTGAAAAGGTTATTTAAAAAATAAATTAATTAATAAAAAATAAATAAATAAATAAATAAATAATAAAAAAAAAATAATAATAAAAAAAAAATAATAATAATAATAATAATAAATGCCACTGATGCAGATCTTTATTTCCAATTTAACAAAATAATCAAATGTAACATTTTAGCTTTAAGAGAGAATATAAATGATTTTATTTCTCATTTAATGTACATGTTTACTTTAGGGTGCAGGTACAGCATTTTTTTTTATGACACTCAACAAATCCCTAATGAAGGAGTGATTAAAGCACACAGACGTGAAGTCGCCTGCTGTTTAGATACGAATACGATATTTATCTTCATCATGAAACAAAACATTCTTCAGGTTTCTCGCTGTGTGTGTGTGTGTGTGTGTGTGTGTGTGTGTGTGTGTGTGTGTGTGTGTGTGTGTGTGTGTGTGTGTGTAAGAGAGAGAGAGAGCGTTTACACTACATTTCCTTTCAAAAGATTCCCTTTCAGACCATGACCCTGATCTTCTGGGACTTCTGATCTGTATATTAGGCCTGACTTGATTTTTGGACAAATTTATGTGTATAAACTACCAAAAAAAACCTTTGATTTTATTTGTGATGATGTTTTGAGTGCCAAGAAAAACTTGACTCCAACATGATAAACTCCTGCAGTCTGACTGACTCCCATCTAAACCATGGAAGAAGAAGAAGAAGAAAAAGAAGAAGAAGAAGAAGAAGAAGAAGAAAAAAAAGTGAAACATTTGTTATAAGCAAGACGTGGTAGTGATGTTGCGAAATGTCACATAAAAGCAGTTTGAACTTTTCCTCCTGCAACCCCTACATGGTTCTTTCCAACATCTCAGCAGGGTTTTTTTTTTTTTTTTTAGTTGTGAAACTTCCTTCCTTGGTGTATTCAGTTAATCATGTAGTTCCTCCTGTCAACAAAACAAACAATGCAAAAGCGCACTCAGGATCGGTATAAATCCTCCTTCTGACATCTACACCTGGACTCTATGGAAAGCTGGAGCAGATAGCTGTTCCACAGTGTGCTAGCTGAGCGCTGCTAACTTCTGACAGCAGAAAGCAAACACTCCGATTTTATACACGCGGGTTTGCAACACGAAGCATTTCACACATTTCACTCACCTTCGTTGTAGGTCTCCATGTATTCTGTGGACTCCTGGTTTAACACCAAATACTTGTCCTGGTTTTGGGCAAAAAAAAATCTTCTCAGCAACAGTTTGGAGCACTTTGGAGCAGAGACACGCTGCAGCTGAGAGGCGCGCGCACGATAGAGAGCGAGGCGGGGCCGCGTGTAACGTCATCGCGCACGGAAGGCACGCACGCATAAAAAATATTATTATTATTACTATTATTTTTATTATTTTTATTATTATTATTATTATTACACATCATATATATATATATATATATATATATATATATATATATATATATATATATATATATAATTTTTATATAAATTTTTAGTAATGTAATGCATGCATACAAAGCATTATTATAATAATGATGATGATGATTATTATTATAAATTATTATATATATTTAAATATATTATTATATATTATAATAATATATATTATAATAAATTATTTTATTATATATTATAATATATATTATATTATTTTATTATAAAAAAAATTATTTCTATTAAATTTTTTTTATTTGATTTTTGGATTTATATTTATCCAATGTATCCAATGTATAATTCCACATATAAGGATGTTAAATGACAATAGAGGTGGAAGTCTTATACAATGCAATGTACATGCCTTTTTTTTTTTTTTTTCTTTTTTTTTTGTTTGGTTGTTTTTTTTTTTTTTAGTAAAGTAACTTCCTACCTTAAAAGTAAAAAAGCTTTTACATATGAAGTAAAGTGAAGTGCACTTCTAAAAACTAGCCCCAGTCTATTTACATTTTAAATAACAGTATATGTACATTTCGAGGTCACAAACATGTTACAGGTAGAAAAGGTGTTAAGAGTATTTTTAAGAGTAAAGGTCAGTTAAATCATTATTTACCCTGATTGTGCCATATTTTTAGAACATACAGTACATTAGAGTTTAAATGTATAAAAGCTATAACAAGACCATTACATTAAAGCCACCTGTCTAATATTATACAAGTCCCCATACAGCTCAGACATGTCAAGGCCTGGACTTAGCAACAGATCAGTTAAGTATATGAGGTATGAGACAAGGTGTTCAAATGTTCGCTTGTTTGTTACCATAGATGCTTGATCATATGTGATATGGCAGGGAACAGTATCCTTCTCATAAAGCCCACTGTTTGTCAAAGTAACAATACACATTTAATGAATTTAATTTACTTTATTTGCATAGTATTTTTAACAATGGACATTGTCCCAACGCAACTTTACAGAGATAAATAGATTATAAAATATAAATGTATACCTAAGCCTATACGTTTAGTCCCTATAGGTTTATCCCTTATACATTTATCCCTACATGAATGCCAGGACCCAAGGTTTCCTAGCAAAACATTGCCCAGAGCATCACACATGCTCCACTGACTTCCATCTTCTTCCCAGAGTGCATCCTGCTGCCATCTCTTTCCCAGGTAAGTGATGTGGCTATGCAGGCTCATAAGTGTGATGCTCTGTGTGCTCTGACACAGTTGCTCTTCTGTGGGATCAACCCAGAAATACCACATGCATTAATGAGGCTTGGGAGCATATGACCCTTTTGCCAATTATTCTACATTGAACCATTTTCAGTGGGTAGTACCCATGTACTGGGACCCACCAGCCTTTTTTTTTCAAAGCCACTCAGACTGGCTGAGTTCACTATATAATAATTAAAAAATAATGGAGTAAAATGAATAAAAATTTCTGCAAAATACATTTTATTTTTAGAATTATTGGATAAACGATAAACCTCTCCAAATCTTTTGATATATATCTGGCAAATTCACGTTTTGTGAGTTGAATTTATTGTTTTTAAGTTTTTTAATCTAATGTCGCGAATTAGCTCACGAAAGGGAAATATCTATGAGTAATTATAATAGGTTATAACGAATTATAAATATTTAGATTAATTCTTTAGATTTATCTTAAATTGTAATTTAGCGTACCAGTGTAGATTTATTCACTGCTAGAGACTAAAAGGACTAGAGACTAAAAGGACAAGGGCGATAGTTATCATTATAAAATGCTCATAAATCTGTAATGAACATTGCTATGTATTGTATAATTAGCTAATTATAGGAGCAATTTGCATTTGACCAGACAGAAATATTTTGTTTGTTGGAATAAATGCATTCATATAATCTGTCAACAAAAAGGAAAGGACAATTCATTATATCTAATGTATACTGTGT
Source organism: Silurus aristotelis (assembly GCF_946808225.1). Taxonomy (NCBI): domain Eukaryota; kingdom Metazoa; phylum Chordata; class Actinopteri; order Siluriformes; family Siluridae; genus Silurus; species Silurus aristotelis. The sequence goes on from NC_139594.1 coordinate 15,207,414, forward strand.
TTTTTCCAAAATATTTTTCAATTTTAAAGATAGATCAAATAAAATCAAGGTAGAATAAAATCAGATATCACAGATATCCACACATGCACTAACATAAAACATTTATATTATAAAGAGGTCTAGTACAGAAATAGCATAATCTCCAACAAGATTTCCTCAATTCACATACAACAGACTGTCTTAAATCGCATGTAAAACTGAATAAATCCATAGCCTTGGGGAGTGTCTTACAGACATAGAAATTAATTAATAACAAATCCATTCATAAGAATCTGAATTTGACCTGAAAAACCGTCACCTGAACCAAAGGTTTTAGTCAGAAAAGTGCTGCAAATCCTTCATGTCAGAGGAATGCAAATCCTTTAACAGCTTTAAATCCTTAACCTTTTGTCTGATCTGTAGTCTGGCACAGGTGAGCTGCAGGGTGTGGCTCTGAAACAGCAAAACACATTTTACATACATTAGCCAATAGGGGGCTAAACAAGTTTTCTTCTCATTTTATACATATTTGTATCTATTTATAAAAAGAAATAAAAAAAAAATACAGCATGTGTACTTTTAATTCTTTGCTCACCTTTAAGTTAAGAATGTACATGAATTATAGTAAAAGAGGGAAAAATACAGGAGGAACTTTAATCTTCATATGATTTGGGATTTTATGTTTCACCTATTTGTGTTTCGGGCTGCTTTAGAACTCATTTACAAACAATTCAAAGAGTAATAAGCTGCATGGGAAAAAGCAAAAGATGCATGGGGGGAAAAATATTTTTAGTCAACCTTTATGCGGGACAAATCCCTTCAGTGAGATGATATCTGATTTTACATGTGGTTTAAGACACACTTCACATTTTCACTTTCACAAATGGACTTTTTAAATGGTCATTTTTCACAGTTATGGAATAAATTACAGATACTGAAACCGAGAGGATGTCGATACTCACGCTTTTTCTATATATAATATAGAAAAAAAAAAAATATATATATATATATATATATATATATATATAGTTACAGGATCAGATTCAAGGCATCGAATTGATCGGATCGATGTGTCTCAAATCATTTATTTATTTCACATGACTACCTCTCATACACCCAGACTAAAAAGCATGACATCATTTGCCTGTAAGAGTAGTAGTAATGCTATAATGACATTAGTTTTATTATTTTCGCACCTATGTAGAGAATAGAACGGATATGAGACATATCTCCCTAAAAGAAGCACAGCTGGGTAATTTCTCTTGTTCACACAGTCTCAAATTCCCCAATCAGGCGACAGAGAAGAGGGAAATCCTCCAGAGACCACGGGTCTCATTAGTAACGTGACAGCGGGCGGCACCGACCTGATTGTGTACAGAGAAGAGAAAGAAAGAAAAAAAAGAAAGAAAGAAAGCACGCCACCCACTGGGCCACGAGACCCTCCATCTCAACCTGCCAGATCAATAACACACCTGATACAAACAAACAAACAAATACAAATGATTTGTCAATAATAAATAAATTGAGGTAAACGTGTCAGTAATGCTTTATTCTTCAAATACTTACGATTTGAAATTGAAATGAAACAACTGGTTGAATTCTTTTACAAGGCATAATAGAAATTATTCGTTTTAGGATTTATTCTAGTTTATTAATTGCGATTTTTTTTTATTATTGCAATTGTATCTAATTTTATCTATATTTGCCTTTTAAACCGCGAATTTAAAAATATATATAAATAAATAAGGTAAAAAAAAAATAAATAAATAAATTAAAAAAAAAACTTAGCTGGAAGGAGTTTTTTTTTTTTTTTTTTTTAATAAATGATTTATAACCCTTTGGGCTATTGGGGTTTGTTTTTTTTGTTTTTTTTGTTTTGTTTTTTATGAAATACTTAAGTCATTCTGGGGCAGGAAAAAGCACCTGTAAATATACACCTATGTAAACACGCCCCAGTCTTCTCTCTCTCTCTCTCTCTCTCTCTCTCTCTCTCTCTCTCTCTCTCCCTCTCTCTGTACCTGCGCTTTGTTTTTCTCCGTGAAAACAAACTCGGTGCGCCTGTTTTTTTAATGCCAGAGCCTCAAAAAAGTGTGCCGGAGCAGGAGGCATGAAAGCCAGACAAGGACTTACAGGTTGAAGACAAGCAAATCCTGAGATGAAAAGCATGCGGAAAATGGGTGCAGTCACCAACACAAAAGATCCCTCGCTGCTTGTTAGTCACCCCCCCATCTTCCTTTAAAGCAAATGCCCCACACACACGCGCGCTCGCACACACACACACACACACACACACCCCGACCCCCCTCACTCCAGCCGAGATGCATTGTGGGGAAAGTCGTTGCCATTCGACCTCTGCAGGGCCTGCGCGGACGCAGCCAGAACCCTGAAATTCATTATGCCTTTAAAACCCCTATTTATTTCCGCATAACCTACATACTCTCACCAGGAGGCCAGGGCGAGGAAACCCGGTCATTTAGATGCGGGTTATTTATTTCTGAACAACTACAGAATAAATCGGGAGCGGTTATAATAAGTAGAATTTGTTACGGGAAAAAATAGTTTTGTAATATATATTAAGGGGGAAAAAAGAAAAAAAAAATATGTCTGGAGAGCGAAACCGCAGGTCGCTGGCTTTCCGAGGAGGCGGATTAGCCGCTACGGGCTCCAGTGGCGTACGCGGCAGCAACGGGGACAGCTGCGAGGCCCAGGCCTGGATGGAGCGACGATTGAACGGTAACAGGCCGGATCAAGACGACGACAGGGATCTCGGTGCGAAAACGGGACCGTCGCCCGGGCAAGTAGAGGGCGGAGGGTCGGTCAGCGACAGCACAGAGCCGGAGGCTGAGGAGGAGGAAGACCCGGAAGGGAGCAAGCGCGCGGCCGAAAGAGACTCTGCCAACAGCCGTGGCTGGACCGCCGTGACGCCCGAGACGACCAGCTGGAGCGCCGGGAACGGGATGAACGGGGACGACGGAGCCGCCGGCACGGTGGACGTGCGACGCGCCAGCGACTCCAGGAAGCCCTTCGTTGAAATGAGACCTCAGACGCTCCTTATCAAGCACTCGCTCTTCCAAGCCGGCTGGCTGCACGAGTTTCCCTGGCTGAAGTTTTGCCACGAAACGGGACTCATGTCGTGCTCGTGGTGCCACAACATCGCCACCAACAACAGCGACGAGCTGGTCAAAGGGTGCCGGAATTATAAACGCGCCTTGCTGCTGAGACATCACCTGTCCTCCGAGCACGGCCGGAACGACCCGACCAAACAGGTACGTGAAAGGTGTCAAAACCCTGCCTCGGAGTCTCACCTGACAGCCGCTAAATATCCCACACAATACCATTTTCTCCTCCGGTGGCTTAAAAGTAAGACTTTAATATTGCGCTGTAGATAAATTACAACCTTTTATACTGAATTATTTTCCCGACGAATGAATTCGCGCTAGCAGACTAGCCGGTTAGCCTACGTAGGTTAGCCATAGCACTTGCTAGCGACGTTGGTTAGGGCAAAACTGGCTAATGTGCCATTTAGCATGTAGGCTAACGATGGTCCTCCCAGCTGATTAGCTCTGTTTCTGTGTACATCACTGACAGTTCTCTTTTTTTTCCTCTCATCCTTTTTTAGTGTATAAACTCAGATTTACGTGTCGTTTGCCCTCCTGTATCTACATCATTAAACATGTCGTGTCAACTGGTGATTTAGGATTCATATCTGCTTGTGAGATGTGTCTTGTGATGTTTTGACTATCAAACCCAAGATAATTCCTATCCAAGTAAAATGATTAACTCTAAGGTCTCTTACAAATGTACTTTTTTTTTTTTTTTTTTTTTTTTTTATACAGGGTCCATGATTAAAACGTGCCCTAGATCCAGACTGTCAGTTCTAACCCTTTTCCTTTCATTTGAGCAGCTTCACCCCCCCCCCCCCACACACACACACACACACACACACACACACACACACACACACCACACAATACACTTATTGCACTGTAATTATCAGCCCTTGTTGCCTTGGAACCTCAGTTGATTTCTACAGAGGTCATAATGCTGAGAGCTTGACCCAGCAGGCTTTGGGGAGCCACAGCCCAACCCATTGCCTCCCAACCCCCTCCTCTGCTGGGGGGAAAAAATGACCTCTGGTACATCTCCGTCTTCCCCTTTAGGGCTTTTCAATCAGCCTTTGTGCCAGATGAGTGTTCGAGAGATATCTATACTGCTTATATCTCTGGACCGTCGGTGCTCCCGAGACCTAAATCACGATCCCTGTGACAAGCTGTACTTGATTTGCAGAATCCGGGGATCAGCTCATCGCATTTCAGTAAATTTCTCTTATGACCTTGTGACCTGGTTGTGTAACCCCCCCCCCCCACACACACACACACACACACACACACACACACGACCCCCACTGTAAAGGGTCTGGAGATCAATAAGCGAGCCTCTGATCATCTTCAGAGCTCACGTATGGACATGCGATGAGCCTTAATGCTTAATGAATCTTTAATCTCAATCAGGGCAAAATTCAGAAGAACCCCCGACCGTGTGTGTGTGTGTGTGTGTGTGTGTGTGTGTGTGTGTGTGTGTATGTGTGTATGTATATATATACAATGTTGTTAAAGGTATACAGCATGTGCCAAGTTTATCATTCATATGCTTCACTTATTATTGGAAAGAACATTACCATTTTTTTTGCTAGCCTCTGTGGCTTTAAAATATTTTTTAACTAATTGACTAATTGTTGCATTTCTACTGGTTTTTAGGAAGAATGGTGGTCATATGCTACAGTCTATGTAAAAACCAAAGCATCAATACAGGATAAATTAGCACGGACAGATGTTTTTTCCAGTAAAATAGATTGTGTTCGACAGAGATACAAGCCCAAGTGAGCTGCCTAAAACAACAGACTACATTTCTTTGCATGTGCAGATGTGACTCTGTGAAGCAGGGGCCGTAACTCAGTTAACCAAATAGGGGGTATCTGGGTTGCTTCAGTCTTGTGTCTGGACATTGTCCTCAAAGTTGCCATCCCTGGTTAGAGTGTCTACAGAGAAGACAGTGGCTCCACCCTTCTCCTGTCTGCCCCATGTGAAACGTAGGTCTGTGTGTATTGGGGAGGGGGGAGAGAGGACTCTGTGGAATTCTCTATCGATGAGCTCTCCACATTGTTGGGAGGCCCAGAGCCTGGTGTTCTCCACCCACACCTTGGGTCAAGCACACTGCTACATTGTTCATGCATCTGCGAGAAGGGCTGGGTGAGGGGACCAAGCACTGGCCTCAGGGCTAGGCTGGCCTAGGGTGGGGTTTACACAAGAAAAACAAAACTGCTGTCCCTGCTATCTGGGGGACAGTGTTATTCCTCTGAGTCACCCTGCGTCTAGTATGTGATTGCATCGCACAGCTTGAGGTGAATCCCCAAGCTAAGAGTTTTACGGTTTGCTTGCACGTGCTTGTTTACAATCAAAGTTGAAGGAGCCTTTTGGACAACATCGTGAGCAATCTGTAGCGTCACTAAGCAGCACATCAGCAAAGGTGATATCAGTGGTGGTGGTTGCGATGTGTTCCGGTTCCACATCAAAACGAAAGTTTGAGGTGTGAAACCAGAACGTGAAAACCACAGCGGGTTTCGTGTCGCTCTTTCAGAGCGTATTTACAACGCTAGCTTTAGTTGACTTTAATACAATAGTTTCAGTATTTATTTTTTTTGACTACTCCTGACCAGTCTATTGGGGTTTTCCAGCCTTTCCATGCTGTGGTCAGTGTTTGTAAAATTATTGTTTGGGTTAAAAAAATAGGCATTGGCACATTCTGACAAGTATGCACATACGACTCATTTGAAAAATTGGGGCTTTTCTGAAAGCATCTGTTCTTCAGCTCTGTGTTAACACGTGGCACATCTGGAGAAAGGATGAGTCGAGCTGGATAGACTGTGTGAGAGAAATAGACAGAAGAGCATTTTGCACCATTGTTTCTTTTCCTCTCGCCGATGACAGAGATTGTTTCTGTCTCTGGTGAGGTGCAGTGTCCGAGCTTCTCCCTGAAACAAACACATGCTTGAGAGAAAGGAGGAAATAATCAAGAACAATAAGACACAACAAGCTGACACTCATTCCCGTATATCCCCCCTCTTCTTTCACATCCCCCTATTTTACTTAAACCCGTGTCCATCTGGCTTCTTTGGGTTTTTCACATAAAAAAGCACCCGCACTGGCTAGATTAGCCACTTTATTTTAAAGTAATTTGGCACATATTGCGTTCACTCTTTTGCAGTCCGTGTGGCTGTCGAAAGCACAAAGCCTCAGTGTGCCACGCAACGTCAGTGAACAATGAGCCTGGAGGAAAGGACTGGCATTGTGAGGAGAAATGGGGTTGCCCTCTATCTCTCCTCTCCATGTCCGCTGGCCCGCCGCTGGAGCCATGCTACCGTAATAACCCTATCCGCCCGGACAAGGGCTGCAGTGTGGAGGAGGCTCGGATGGCCTCCGCCCCGAGAAATGGATTTAATCTAAATTACTCGAGCAGAAAACACAGCTGTGTGGTAGGAGGGGGAAAAATTCTAGGCCTAAGTGGTATAAATGACTCTTTGGATTAGGAAATCTGCTTTGCAATCCAGAAAATTTAGCACACAAGTACTCCCTCTAATAGGTACCAGTCTGTTCTACCTCTTTTTTTTTTTTTTTTTTTTTTAAACCCAAGAGGCAGAAGAGTTCTCAACCACCACTGAGTACAGGTGTAGGGAAAGGGTGGAGGCCCAGAATGAATCTCTTGGCTTAAAGAGGCTTTGCCCAGTGAGCGAAATGGTTTGCTTAGGGTGTGGCTTGTGATACAGTTTCTGTTTGAGTGGGGGGTTTCGGGATAGATATACAGTTCCCACAGAACTGCAGTTTGAGAGCTGGTTGAACCAGTTCTACCATTGTGGTAGTGTCACCATATCCCCACCATGTTGAGTTTACACTGTGCATTAACCCTGTTTGCTTTTTTGTTGTTGTTGTGCCTTTTCTAGGAACCCGAGAGTCTACAAGACACAGAGGGCACTGAGGTGGAGGACTACAGGAACAAGCCAAACGAGAACTCGTACTGCTACCAGCTGCTCCAGGAGCTGGACAAGCAGCGCAAAAGTGGCATCCTGTGTGACGTGAGCATTGTGGTTTGCGGGCAGGTCTTCCGTGCACACAAGAACATCTTGGTGGCAGGAAGCCGCTATTTCAAGACCCTCTACTGCTTGACCAAAAGTGAGAACCTTGACCAGGCCACAATCACACACCTAGACGTTGCTGCCGTACAGGGTTTCTCGGTCATCCTTGATTTCCTGTACTCGGGCAACTTATTGCTCACAAGCCAGAATGCCATTGAGGTGATGTCCGTGGCCAGCTACTTGCAGATGAGCGAGGTCGTGCAGTCGTGCCGTGCTTTTATCAAAGATGCTCTGAACATCAGCATCAAGCAGGAGGCACCTGACTCTGTGCTAGTGGACTACAACAAGCGTCGTGCCGTGCCCAAAGACGTCAAGAAACCTGGCAATTTCTGGGCCACCAGCATCCTGTCCAAGCTGTCGATTAAAGCCAGCGGACATGTGAAGGAGGAGCCGAGTGACGTGGCTGTGCCATCGCTGGGAACGTCGGCCTGGAGTGGCGAAAACTCTGTGGAATCCGGGGAGACGCAGACACAGGGATCAGCACCTGTCTTCGTCTGGAACGAACTACCTCCAGGTGCTGGGGCTGCTATGAAGAGCGAGGAGCGACACGAGCCCGGCAGCGGCAGGCGGAAAAAGCAGATTGCCAGACGCTTTGTCTACAACATCCCACCTGAGCCAGAGGAGGGCTTTGACGAGGGCATGTTCATTCAGCCGTCAGCATCCTACACCAGAGACGACTACTCTTATCTCTCAGAGAAAACAGGTAAAACCACTTGGATGTGTACTAAAACCGCATCTGTTTACTACGCGCAAACTTTACGTGAATAAATAACACCATTGCCCTCGACCGTCTGCTATTGGCTGCTTCATAACCACATCAGAATACCTCCCCATAGAGGTTCAACCCTATGAACTCTTTTTATAGCCATAATTGTTAGGCCTGAGCATACGTTGGCGCAGGTTGTCCACAGGGGTTGCCTTTCTCATAGAAATGAATGGCAACAGGTGCGTTTTAACAGGTATCAAAAAGCCTGAGGCTCAGGGGTTTATTTGAATAAGGTGGGAGCTTTGTTCCGAGTCATGACTGTGCTAAATAGTTGTTTCTATTCAGAGGGACCAAATGATGTGAAGAGTGTGATGCTTTCTGTTGTCCTTGACTCTTCTTACACACCAGCAGCCCACTATGCATTTCAGGATGTTTTACTATGATGATGAAAAACAGTCTGAAAAAGCAGTCTGTGTGTGATCTTGTGATTTTTTTACATTTTCACGTATTTTATCTTTATGGGAAACTTTAACTTTAGTACATTTTAACGTATAATATCTGTCTTTTTAACTACATTTCCGAAAAACATGCCGTCCTTTACTACATTGAAGTGAAAACATATATTGGTTTAAAAGAGAAGCTGTGGCGAGAGCACACGCATAACCCCACGGTTCTTGTCAGAGTGTGTGTGGGTTCACTCACTGTGAGTCTTTAACTGGAAAACTTTCTCCTTATAAAGTTCTGATATGCAGGAAAATAGGAGACAGAACTGCATCTATGGTTTACATAGTTTTTTTTTTTTATACACCACTACTTTTACATTTCAGTATTTAAGTCTACTGAAATGCAAGCACTTTTGTATTTTTTACTCAATTTAAAAAGGAGTTCATTTACTTGAGTCATATTTAATTCAATTCTTAGGAAAAGAGAAATAGGTTACAAAATACATTTTATTGTCATTAGTCCTTTAATAACTTTATTCGTAACGAACGTCTCTGTGGCAAAAGTGGAAAAACTCCCTGAGATGGAATGAGGAAGAAACCTTGAGAGGAACCAGACTCAAAAGGAAACCCATCCTCATCTGGGTCACACCCAGCATCCATTTATTATAGTTCCATCATTGTTGAGGTTCTTAACTGTTCACTGAATGAGACACATGGCAGCTGTTTATATTAATTACAGTCTAAATTCATCCTCATGGGTCTTGAGTTAAGCTGGGGCTTAGTACTTTCACTGAAGTTCTGGAATGACTGTGTTGAAATATAGTAATGCAAGCATCTTGGTTTTTCTGGTGACTAGTTATTCTATCTGTCTGTCTGTCCGTCCATCTAGTATGAGCAATCTGTATACGTCAGATCAACAACACATTACTGACTAATGTAACAAAGTTCACTATACGTTTTTAAGAACTTGTTTGGCTTCCGCAAGAGAATCCATGGCCATCATTAGTGATTTCATATGAAGGGTTCTCTTCCTCATCACACTAACAGAGGCAGGATTAGCATGAGTTATCTAGCTTATGGTCTAGCTACCTCAAACAGGCCATGTTGTTACCGTAATCTGAAATTCATTACCTGGAAGTAGGGCGCGTGCTCGAGTTTGACTTGACTCCACGGGTTCTCTAAAAGCTTTTCTCGCGTGACTGATTAACCTGGATGAACCTGAGCATGGAAAGAGTATTTTGGTTTTGCTCTTCAATGATAACAGCTGATGGTCCCACCTACACCGGTGGTTGACTGTCAGTTAAGTATCAGATGCTTCCATAATCATCTGAGGTTCATCTTAATACCACACTTGCGAGTTTTGTAAAAACTTCCATATTTCAGTGAAATAGCTGTTTTGACATTGAAACAAGTTTGCTGTCACTCGCTCTATGGATTAGCAGTATGTCATGGTTGCTGGCATTTTCCTTTTTATGGGGGCATCTGCAATATTGCCCAAGCACATTCTGGGACACACCCTCATAGTTGTGCCCTGACCTTTGCCTGTGGCATTGTGCCAGTCATGATCTTACATAAAGATTGCTTTTCTACTCGTCCGTGTAGCTGGGTGTGTAATATGCACGGGCACGAGCCATGTCTTCTTTTAATTAGATGTCGAGCCGGTGAGTCTGTGTCCTTATTAAACTGGCCGTCCTGAGATCACACAAACCTGCATAATCTTCAGCCAGAGGAGCCGTCAAGCCTTACGATACATACGGCAAGGCGAAGCATGAAATATCACCACGCATTGAAGTGGTGTGGAATGAAAGTAAACCCGGGATTTTTTTTTATTTATTATTATTATTCATAGATCTGTAAAGGCAGTCTGGGATCCTTGGACCTAAACCTTGTGCATGTGCTGACTGTTCTTCAGCCCAAAGCTTTCTTCTTTCATGCAGTCAGTTAAAGGAATTCTCCAGTGTTTTATAACCAGATCTCTGCCTACCACATCTGTAGCTTATAAGCGATTAGCACAGTCAATATCTCTGACACCTTTTACTCTGAAAAGAATGGAAAAGCCGTTTTCTCCAAGCTCCTTTATAATGGCCGCCTACGGGCAGTTTGTGAAAGCGTTTTATGTAAATAAAGGTCTGTGAATGAGACAGGTATGAAAAGATCTACTAAAGCTGTTTGTGGTGTTCCTATTATGTATTTATTAGCAGGTGTGTATCCACAGTGTTGGGTTTATTCAAGACCACACATTTTTCCATTTCTAAAAGTAATCTACTTTCATTAAGCAATAGATTTATATCTACAGGTGTATTCTCGGATGTAGAGATGTTAACGGACTTTCGTTAACGCTCATTTGGGCAACATTTCCAGGCGATAAATCGAGTTACAGTTTATTATTCATGTACTTATTTGAATATATTATAATTTCTATAGTAACAGTCATATAGGACACAATTATAGAGACATGGTATAGTATAATGGACGTGCCACAATAATCTAATTATAACAATAAACCGATTCTATTTAAAATGATCTCTGGAAGGAGATGTTTATTTCAAATGCGAGGAAAGTGTTTCTGGTTTCTAAATGCAATAATGAAATGGTGCTGCAAGCAATTGCACGACTTAACGTACCTCCGTTCCATTTTATATTGACAAATGCAACTATAAACAGCTAAAATTTTGATCAACTATTTCTTTATTTAATAAGGATTTGGGGGTATTAACTGTAACTCTTCACCCCACATTTGCTGTGTTTCTTCTATCTTATTATTAAGGTCTTTTTATTACATTCCTTTTGAGTTCAGAGTTCGTACAAACTGCTTTCACATTAGTGTTTTTAGTAAACATGTTTTCCATTATCATCTTGGTACAGGGAAAACATGCAAATTTTTGTCAATGGTAATTGCTTATACATTATAGATGTGGGTAAAAAAAAAAAAAAAAAAAAGTATTTAATTAGTGGTTGTTTTCTTTTAATGGCAGTGAGCCTGCTTTTATCTGCTGTGGAAACATGAAGGAGAAATGGTAGCACTGCATAGCTTTAAGATTCTGGCTCTACAGAGAACAGCGCAGGCTTCATTGTCGTAAATACTTGAATTGTGTTCAAAACGGGATTCGGTTGAGCTGTTTGCAGCTGCTGGTTGACTACACACACACACACACACACGTACATTTACTCCCCCCTCAGTCCTCGGAGGTGCAAAGCTGCCAGGGGTCATCCTGCCCTAATCCTCCCTAATGCAGAGCGCCCGTTGCTGCCTTTACAAATATTGACCCAGGCAGCACAGGCCCTTACAGTGGGATCTAATGGCTTACCTACCAGCCCCCAAAATGCACCCTGAGAAAGCTGATCCACTGCTGGCGTTCCTGACAATCATTTACACGTTATACCTTCTCGCCCACATGCCAAAGACACGCTGTCTGTAACCCGCGCACGTTCTTCAAGAGTTAGCCAAGTATTTATGACACGTAAGACGCATTTAATAATGAGTGCAGGCAGAAGCAGTACCGGTAAGTGCATTTGTCCTCAAGGGCTTTAGGGTAGTGTACAGATGGAGCAATTACTGGGTGGAGACCACTCAATCCCTCAGTCTGTTCTATCCTTCTCCCACCACAGAGCTAGCTCACCAACACCACCAGGAAAAGAGTCTGGGAGAACAAGTGTACCAGTTTTTTTTTTCCTTTCTCAAACTCCAGCAGCGTTGTATAAATTTTCTGAATCTAGTTTAATGATTAACTACGTCAAGTCATGTTTTAACAACAAGTCCGTTCGAAGGTGTGGACCAGACTAACATAGCGACGGGTTAAACTTTAATTTTAACACTGAATAACAGTAAGGCGTGCAGTCGTCTTCGGTGGTTCTTCGGTCCACCCACACAGTGGTTTTTGGGGTCTTTTTGAAATTCCCAGGTGATCTGGCTCTCGTCACTCCCTTGGCAGCCTGCTTAACGACTCTATTGTTTGGGCCATTTCACGTCAAATAAAGCTGCCCCCTTCGCTCTGTCACAGATCAAAAGACGTGTGCTGGTTGCTTAAGCACCCCTGTTCCAGCGGGGGCTCGGGCGTGTATTTTTCCTAAAGGATATAATATTTTCCTTCTGCTAAATGTCTTTAATGTCTTTTTAAAAGCCAGTAGAAAGAACTTGCGCTTTATTCATTTCTTCTTCCTTCAATTGGGAGAAATCACATTATAGTTAATGCGGTTAAAGGTTCTGGTATGAAATTACCACAGCAACTGACAATACTTCAGAAGGTTGCACAGCACAATCAGGAAGTAACACAGAACAGAGTGCATCTCTTCTCATCACCCACGAACATGATATCTTGACGCAATAAAAGCGACTACGCCCCTTACACTCACCCAGCTCTTTTTTTAGAAAGCATGAAAGTGCAGCTACTACAGATGTAAAGGAGAGGAAAAAAACTTAGCTACAGCCACTCATTTTCCACGATCAGCTGTTTGTGTGTGTTAGAGAAGCAAAACGAGATCGCAGACAATAACATCCAATGCTGAGGATGTTTTAAGAGACTGTCATGGCCAGTGCTCTCCTGTATGCTGTGGCATTCTGGGAAAGCAGGCTGAGAGTGGCAGACACTAACACACTCCGCTAACTGAGCCGCAAGGCCAGCGATGTTGTTGGGGAGGAGCTAGACTCTCTGACGACAGTGTCTGGAGGGAGGATGCTGTCCAAAGTACATTCCATCTTGGATAACTTCTCCCACCCACTACATAAAACACTGGTCAGTCTAAAGAGTAGGTTCAGTGATACTCGTACAACCACGATACACCACAGAGCACCACAGGAGATCATTTCTGCCTGCGAACTCCTCCTTCTGATGGTTGTTTGGCATAGATAGTATAGTTGTATTTATTTTTCATGCCACACTTGTATATTATTGATACCTTGGGCGGTTATGTGCAATAATAATAATTAATTACTTTTCTGCCATCTGGTTTTCACTGCTGCTAAAAATTACATTTCATGCTGCTACACATTTCTTTTATATATATATATATATATAAATAATCACACACATTAATATGCATATTTATTTTTACTTTAATCTTTTCCTTGATCTTTTACTGTGAGCAACTGTAACTAAATATTTTCCCTAGGGGATCAATGAAGTATTCTGATTCTGAGGTGTGTGTGTGTGTGTGTGTGTGTGTGTGTGTGTGTGTGTGTGTGTGTGTGTGTGTGTGTGTGTGTGTGTGTGTGTGTTTCTGGGTGTCCTAGGTGAAACGTCTGACACGGCCCTGAACAAGCTGAAGTGTCCCCATTGTAACTACATAGCCAAGCACCGACGAACACTAAAGCGCCATCTGATCATCCACTCAGGCGTGCGCTCCTTCAGCTGCGACATCTGCGGCAAGCTCTTCACCCGCCGAGAGCACGTCAAGAGACATTCCCTGGTGAGAAGACGCTTTTCACTCACCATGAATGCTTGTGTGATGTCCTTTTTTCAGACCCATCCCCATGCTCATGCTCTTCCTTCACCAGTGCGCTCTTTTGTTGTAGTTGGGTTGCAAAGGGGCTCCATGGGAACTTAATCTGGGGAATTTTGGAAATATTCCAAGTTGGAAACTTACTTGGAATTTAAGTGAATTTACAGGAATGAATTACAAATTTAGGGGAATTTATATAAACTGTATTATATACAAGCATAAATATAAACATTTTATTTGGTCATAAGCTGACATGCATGCAAACTAATACAGATTTAGAAAAATAACATTTAGACTTCGATTTAATGTTGGTTTAATTTTGTTGCACAATAGCTCACACACAGCACAAGGAAGTTTTAAACATAAACGTGTGTCGTTTGCATGAATGCTCACCAAGATGGAACCCTATTTCGTTTCATTTCCTTTAGATTTAGAATTAGCACAGTGTGATGATGATGAAGATGATGATGATGATCAAGCAGGCTAATTCACATTTAAAGATTTCTTCCCACTCCTAACAAGTTGCAGTTTTTTAAATTATAAAAATGCAACGTATCAAGTCTTAAATGTTTGAGAAATCTGTCCCCGTGTTTTTATTTCTTTCTTTATTTTTTTTTTTCTCGACTTCTGCCACATAATTTGGGGTGCTTTCTTTTAAGGTGGTTAAACAGGTTGGTCATGTTCTCTCCCAGCATGGTAATCTCGCCTTTGCATATTTTGCAAACAGCTGCCGTTTGTGCCATCGTGTAAAAAAACCCAAACCAGTTCTGTGTAATTGATGCATAGATGTTTAGACACCGGCATCTGTGTTATTAAACTAAACGACGATTGAACAGAGGTTCAGGACCTGCCTGCTATTGGTTATTATTGATTCGCTTGTGTATTTCAGGAACAGGAGCTGGACAAGTAAACCGACTGCATGTCTAAGCAGTTACAGTCAGTGTTTTTACAGAACTCGTGCTACAGAAGATCTTACCATCATTCTGTTTACCGCAGTAGTATGAAGCGGTAAAGCTGTAAAAAGGCAATTAAAAATACAGGGGACTCATTGCCTCGTGCATCATATCACATTACTGGATCACCATACCACTAAGAGCAGGGACAGACAGACAGACAGACAGACAGACAGACAGACAGACAGACAGACAGACAGACAGACAGACAGACAGACAGACAGACAGACAGACAGACAGACAGACAGACAGACAGACAGACAGAGACCACATTGGCAAAAGTTTGCGGACACCTGGTCATAAGTTTGGTATGTGCATTTTGAGCACCATGTTCCACATTTAGTCCCATTTTGCTGTTACAATTCCCTCCACTATTCTAGAGAGATGTTCCACTAGATTGATCACAAATGTTGAGCTATTTTATGAGTTGCTCAGTAGCTCCTAGTGTTAACCATAACACTGTATAAGACTGTAGAAAGAAAATTACTTATAATCACACACTCCAGTACTCATGTTAGTTCTCACTCTCCAGTGTTCTGGATTGTTGAAAGATTTATGATCACACTCTTGATGTCACCCAAATGAGGATGGGTTCCCCTTTTGAGTCTGGTTCCTCTCAAGGTTTCTTCCTCATAACATCTAAGGGAGTTTTTCCTTGCCACAGTCGCCACGGCTGCTCATCAGGGACAAATTCGCACCATTCACCTTCACTGTTAAATTTAGAAAAGCTGTTTTGAGACAATGTCTGTTGTGAAAAGCGCTATACAAATAAACTTGACTTGACTAGATTTTGGAGTGTGCTTGTGGACATTTGTGTTCATCAGCCACAAGAGTGTTAATAAAGTTAGGTACTGATGTAGGTGAGGCGAGGAGGCCTGGGGTGCAGTCAGTGTTTCAATTCATCACAAAGGTGTTTAGTAGGGATGAGATCAGAGCTCTATAGCAGGCCACTCAAGATATTCCTCTTCAAACCATATAAACCATATTATCATGGAAGGTTGTAGCTCAGTGTTTAAGGCATATGACCGGAAGGTCATAGGTTCAAATTCCAGCATCATCAAGCGGCTACTGTTGGGCCCCTGAGCAAGGCCCTCAATCCTCAACTGCTTAGTTGTAAGTCGCTCTGGATAAGGGCGTCTCCTAAATGCCGTAAATGTTGATGGAGTTGGCTTTGTGCACAGGGGCATTGCCATGCTGGAACAGGTTTGGGTTTCCAAGTTCAAGTGAACACAATTTTGTTATACCGCATCCAAAGACGTCCTGTACAATTGCGTGCCTCCAGCTTTGTGGTAACAGAACCACCACATACGGAAGAAAAGGTCAGGTGTCCCAATACCTTTTGTCAGCTTAGCATAGATAGATTGATAGATTGATTTAACTTGATCATTGCAGAGTACACGTACACAGCAACGAAATACTTTATCATCTGACAGAAGAGAAAATATCACTTGTGCAAATTGACACATGCAGATAAATATGTAAATAGATGAAATTCCTTTACAAAAAATGGATACAATGCATTCAAATTTTCTTTTAAAAAATCTTACTAAACCTAATCCACACGTCCTCACAGTGTACAGACCACCATACTGGGGTTTTTGCTTGACTAGTCTGAAAGGCATCGGGAAGCAGCCAGTTAAATTAATGCTCGGTTCATTTCTGGTCACCGTGGCTCCAGCTGTCACCGCTTAAAGTCCCCATTATCGAAACTGTAACGTGTTTCTGTCCTCTCGTAGGTTCACAAGAAAGATAAGAAGTACAAGTGCATGGTATGTAAGAAGATCTTCATGCTGGCGGCGAGCGTGGGGATCCGTCACGGCTCTCGCCGCTACGGCGTGTGCGTGGACTGTGCTGACTCGCACCAGGCCACACAGGAAGGGCTGGAGGCCATGCAGGAGCTGGAGTTCAGCCGCGACGAAGACTTCGAGGAGAACGTCGAGGGAGACGAGGACATGGGGGAGGAGGCAGACGCCGAGGAACCCAACGACAATGACCAATCCAACTACGAGGGTGACGCAGGTGCCACCCCTGAGGAGGACTAACATTAATGCAACTTAAAAAAATATATAAATAAACAACAAAAAAAAGCTGGGAAACAATCAACAACTCCAAAGTGCTATCAAACCTCACGGTTGCACAGTAGTGTGTATGTGTAAAAGAATTAAAAAACGCGTTTGGTAGATAGGGACTTGAAGATGTAAAGATTATGTGTGTGACAGAGTCTAAGGCCTGCTGCCTGTTAGAGAAAGAGATAAAAATGACGATATATGAAAATCAGGTTTTTCAGTGATGTATTTTATTTTTCCTTCTTCTTTACTAGGGTCTGATGGTGTACAGTGTTTTAAGTTACGATAGGCCAATCATCTTAAAGATATTATTTAATTTATGAAGAAAGTTAATATGGTCTTATTAAAATGATATTATTATTATTATTTTTCTTATTTTCTTTTCCATGTCTGATCAGAGAGGTTCCGTTTTTGCGGCTGCGCTTCCTGGCAAGTCTGAACTTCCACGACTTCTGTCTGTCCTGATTTTAATGACAGCATTGGGGACATTGCTTACACAGGAAGCTTTTATTTCCTTTTCTTTTCCAGTTGTGTAGATATATTTTAGTTGTCGTAAGAAGACCTACGAAGCTATTTTTCCTTTCCTTGTTGTTTTTTTTTTTTTTCCTGCACAAATCTTGGAACCAAAAAAATCTGTTTTGTGACTCTAATAGACCACAGCCATATTTATGATTTAAGTTATATTGGGGCTGTGCCATTGTGCCAAGCAGAACGCACACTGAGATTTGGCAGGAGGCGAACTACTGAAAATGCTGAGAGTAAACATAAAGCAGAGACAAAAAAAAAAAAGTAAAAAAAAAAGTATAATGGGAATATATTATTGCTAGCTTTATATGAATCACAGCGTCACCGTAACACTTTATAGAGCATTTTGACATTCACTTAAAGCTTGAATTTTTGCCAAATGACGGAAACGTTTGGTGCTGTAATGCTTGCTTTTTTTTTTTGTTGATGTTTTTTTTGTTTTGTTTTTTAATACTGGACCTAAAAGCTGTATATGATATTAATAATCGTAAAGCCTACTCAACTCAGATATTTTAATCAGCTCTATATGTAACACTGTTGTGCTAAAGAGCCGATCAGGTATGCTTTTGCCATTTTTATGTTTTATTTAATGCACATGCACACACATACATACCATTTTAATTTTATTGTATTTTACTTTCGAATCAAATCTACCGGCAGTACAGTAACAACGACCCAAAGTTTCGGACCTTTCTGATTTAGTGTGATGAGGTACTGAGCATACTGATAATCACTTGAATGCGTGCGTGCGTGTGTGGAAGGTAATCGTGAAGAATGCTGATTGGTTGGGATGTATGAAGTTTGATTTGTAAAAGACTTCATTTTCGTGCAAAAACGAACAAAAAAAATTCTATTTACAGCTATTTTATTTGACGCGACGTCGTGTTTGTCTGCCGAGAAAGAAACACTTTGGTCATGCTAATGTAAAGTGGAGCTCTATGGAGAGTCATAGTCCCGCACTTACTACTTTACATTCTTTTTTTTTTTTTTCTTTTTCATTTTTCTCCTTATTTCCCCAAAGCCGGTCTGGATGGAAATAAATATAACTTTGTCCATGTGCAAATTTTCTTTCTTTTTTTTTTTTTTTCTTTTTTTTGGACATTTCATTATTTAATATTATATATATTGATTCCAAAATGCAATCAAGACTGTTAATTTCTATTTGTCCTACCAAAATCATTGTTGAATTAATGTTGAATTAATGTATGAGAAAGCCAGGTAACCTGTTTAGTGTGAATCCTTGCTTGTGTGTATGTAATTGTCAGATTTAAATGTTTTTATTCAAAAAAAAAAAAAAAATCATTCACTTTACCCTAGATGCATATATTGTTTTTTTTTTTTTTTTGGTTTGTATTCCTTTCTATAATGTTTTACTTTTTCTATTTTCATTTCATCAAGCAGATTTTTCTATGAAATATTTGTGGTTTGAAACCTGGGAACAGCAGTTTCTGGTCATATGCAGTGGATATATTGAAGTGCTATAATGATACAAAGTATGTCTATCTTTTCCCTTTACTTCAGATGAACATGTATTTTGAAAGCTCTATAGAAGATATTCATCCTGTTTGTATTATTTACCTTCGATCACTGTGGGAGGGATATATTATATATAGAAATATATATATATAGGTGAAGTATATGAGATATCTATATATATGTATATATACACATAAATATATATTATATAGAGATATTTAAGTTGATCTGAATGATTGGAATCTGGGCTAAGCTTTTGATGTTCTTTCTGTTCATCTGTGTATTTGTTCACACACACACTTCTTTCACATTACGTCTGTGTTTCTGATGAACTTGAGATGACTTCCTCTTTACATTTTACGCTATATGTGGGTATAATCAACAGAAAAAAAAGCAGAACACTACAGATGAAGGGTTTTTCCAGCTGTATTTTTTTAAAGCCGTTTCAAAGATGTATTTTTCAACGCTCTTACAGTGGATGCAAAACGAGCCCACGGCTCACCTCATACACAAAAGCAAATCAGGTTACTCTTTTTATGTTTTTTTTTTCTTGTCCTTCCAATGTTTTAAGATGAATACATTTTCCTTTCTGTTTCAATTGTACTACTGTTCCTCTATAATAAATTTTAAAATAAAACTTTGATATTGCTCTAGTGCGGCTCCTCGTCTGAAGTGATTCATCTATTAAGTTATTAATTTATTTATTTATTCTTCCAGCTTATTTTTTTGTATAATGTAGCATTTAAAAAATTATCGAAATAAAATCTAACTTTTTTTTTATTTTTTTCCCCTTTTGGTTACACCTCTTTCTCATTTAGTCTCCTTCTGATGAATTCAAGATGACTTCATTCTTGCATTTCAGGCTGAATATAATCCACACAATATTCAGAATGCTGCAAATAAAGTGTTTCTCCAGCAGTGGGGTTTTTTTTATGCTGTTATATAATGTACATTTTAAATAATACCCAAATAAAAATACACTGCAACACAGAAGACCAAATTACACTATATGGACAAAAGTATTGGGACACCTTACCTTTTCAGCTTTATGTGGCTCCTCCCCAAACTGTTACCGCAAAGTCGGAGGCACACAATTTTATAAGTTGTCTTAGGGATGCAGTAGAAATAGATTTTCCTTTTATTTGAACCATAATCCCTAAGGGTTAGAGTGGAAGATCCCGAGCAACCTGCTATAGAGCTATTGAACCCTATTAGGATACAATAGCCCTTTGGGATGATTTGGAACACAAACTGCACCCCAGGCCTCCTTACCTACATCGGTATCTGACTTTATTAAAGCCTTTGTGGCTGAATGAGTACAAATGTCCACAAGCACACTCGAAAATCTAATGGAACAGCTTCCCAGAAGAGTGGAGGTTATTAACGGCAAAAGGGGACTAAATGTGGAATGGGATGTTTAGAAAGCAAATACCAATCTGATAGTCAGGTGTCCACAAACTTTTGTCTACACGGTGTTGCCAATGCTGTATTTAATTTTATATGAGAGAAAATCCTATTATTTGAATAATGGATTCAGGTACCAACATGTCTGAATCCTACTTTGATAAGGCTGGATCAAGAATATGTATCATTTTTAGCCAACATCAATGTAGATGACTGAATGCTGGTGACAACCTTTTCTGCCATTTAAAATACCAATACAAGGAAAATACACTTGTAACTATGCTCTAGTACTTTTCAAACTGAGGTACTGTAAATGCATTTAATGCCCAGAGGCCCAAAAAATGTGCTGAATAAGACCACACCATATCCCATTCAGTAAATAAACAGGTATCTGAGGCCATCATAGGCACAGATTTAGAGAAGCATTTAAGCTAAGTATGATGACTATCTTATGAATTCAGATCTTAAGGGTCATTCCCTTAAAAATGTGCTGAAATGGGGCCAGCATTGATACATTGCTGTGAACTCAGGCAATCCCTGGAGGTTTACTTTTACAAGCACTAACAACTTTGCGGTATTTGGAACAACAACTGGCTGACCGCTCTGGCATCCCTCTATCATCCCTGAGCTACTTATTGCCAGCCATACATGTTAGCATTTAATTAGGATGTCACCCCGGCATATCAAATTTCCCCTCATTCGCCGTGAACACACCGACATCGAAAGAAGGCATTTCGTAGCCATTCTGGTTTTGAAATCTAATTGCAAAAAAGTGACTGCATCCATCTTGTTCCAAAACAGCATCCAACTCCATCACATCAATATTTTGTTACAAATATTCAGCAGGAAATACACAAAAAACTTCCACACTCCTGAATCATTAAAATTTTGGATTCTTCACACCCTTATTTGTTTGGACTTTTCCTCCTGGTTGGCTGTGACTCCTGTCTGTCACTGTGCAGTTGGACTTATTTCAACTTGGTAAATGAGAACATTTGGCACAGCTGCCAATTCCCAACCCAACACCCATGACACAATACTGACTGCGAATTTCTATTATAGGTCTGTGAAGGGATTTGAGCAACTCCAAGTAATTATACAATGCAACAATTTTTACTTCTATTTACTACATTCATACAAAAAAAAAGACATTCTTCATCAATCATTATCAGCAGCAGCATTGTAGCTTTGAGAATACAGTTTTAAACACATCAGTAGTAATGTGCAAGCTGCAGATTAAACATCATAAACCTTAAATACATAAAATACCTTATAAGAAATCTTTTTATAAAGTATCACATGAACTTAATAGCAAAATGCTGCAAACTCTGATGGAAAATAAAAATCTCTTTTCTCAGTTTGGCTTTCTCTTTTTAACGCCTGAGGCAAAACCATGTCAAGTGCTGCCATCTAGTGGTTGAAACTTGTAGTCAACACTGGTTTTCTGGAATTTGTTCACCTGAAGGCTTTACACCAGAGGGGCCCAAGCTTTCTTCTACGAAGGGCCAAAAAAATCAAACCCGACAGTCCAAAAATAAATCTTTTACATGCATTATGCCCAACATTATATCATAATTAACGTTGGCACGGTTTTTCTCAATATTTATTTTATAATATTTAT
The DNA here is from genome assembly GCF_946808225.1 of Silurus aristotelis. Lineage (NCBI taxonomy): Eukaryota > Metazoa > Chordata > Actinopteri > Siluriformes > Siluridae > Silurus > Silurus aristotelis. The sequence goes on from NC_139594.1 coordinate 15,229,215, forward strand.
ATATAAATTGAAAACATGACTCTGACATCTGTTTGACTAATGCAGCTTATTCTCAAGGTTCTAGTTCAGTGAGATGGTACAATGGTACAATGAGAAACACAGTATAAATGCCTAATTCAGCTATTCAGTCACCACTAATGAGAGACATGATGCTGGTTCATATATGACATGGCAAACCAACTTAAAGAGCACCACGAGCTATCTTTGGCCTGCAGACCCTAGTTTGGGTATTTCTGCTCTAAACTAGTAATGACTGTGGTGTATGAAGCAAAAACAAAACAACTAATTCCTAAGTGATGAGTTTCAACCTGAGGGCACCCAATATGCATTTTCATGTTATTAGCCATGGTCAAAAATGCATTTTAAAATGTACATGTGCAAAAAATTTTTTTATGATATTAATTAGCTTTTTTATTTTAAGTATATTATCATTTTAATTATATTATTTTTTATCAAACTGTCTATATCGGTAGAAGAATGCTGAGGATGGAGCCACCAGAAAGGAGGAAAAGGGGAAAACCATGGAGGAGGGTTTATAGATGTGGTGAAGGAAGACATGTAGGTACAGTAGTCGGGTTGAAAAAGGGAGATGTGGAGGACAGTGGGATATGGAGACGAATGATCCGATGTGGCGACCCCTAATGGAAGAAGCCAAAAGATGAAGAGGAAGAAGAATTTGTATCAAACTGTACTTAAGGCAACAAGAGCAGGTTTTGAAAGACATTCTATTTCACGTGTTTCTGTTTCTATTTGAAGTACTCATTACATACATTTAGTTTAAATAGTGAAATACTGAACCAACATGGCTACCAATGCCATACCATCACCATGCAATTCCGTCTGGACTACAGCTAATTAAAACTGATTTCATGTAACTACAAGAAAATTATCTAAAGCATACATAAGCATTATTTAGAAAGCAAACAGAGCACTGGAGTGTTATCTATTATGGAATGGTCTGCCCAGTAACCACACTTAAATTGTATTTAACTGCTCTGGGGTGAACTGGATCACACGTTCTCTCTCTCTCTCTCTCTCTCTCTCTCTCTCTCTCTCTCTCTCTCTCGCTCTCTCTCTCTCCTTCCTTCTCTCCTTCTCTCTGTTCTGTAATGATCATTATTGGTTAAGGTTAACTAATCGAAGCAAGCCAGTGTGTGGGAGTGTGCAGTTTTCGAATTGCCACTAGATGGCAGCAGTTGCTGTGTTTTTGTCCCAGAGCAAAACTGAATGAATAATACATGCCGAATGACAGCTAAGCTAAATTAGCATGTTTGGTACAATCTGACTTGAGATTAGTTTTACCTATAGTGCCAGAAATACTAAAACACATGGGCAAGGGTGTGTGTTTTTTTTTTTTTATTTATATTATATGTTGCACAGTCATATATTAGCATTTTTCCTGTATATTTTTGTATGGGTATGCTAAGTATGATAGGTATGCTCCAAAATAACCTTTTTAGCATAATAATTGGAGTATGTAGGGATGTCAAAACAATGACAAAGGTATCTGTCTGTCTTGAGACATCACTGTGAACACTGCAGACATCCTATAGCTTACTGTGATTTATGTCGATTCTTTGTTTGGATGGTCAGAGTGCTCACTAGTCAAAGCTCACAAACCACATCTGTAGCAAACTGCACAAGTTCAAATATATTTGTGTGGTCTTTATAGCAGTGTTTTCATTCCACAATGGCTGACAAAGAAAATACAATGAATTTGGATATACACTTACAAGGACACTTACAAGATGAACTTTTCAAGAAAAGCTGGAGGAAAATATCTGCCAAAACAGTTCAAAAGAGTTGTTTAGCTTTTTCATGGACCATTTATACGTTTGTGTTTCGTTTCCTGTAGTTTCCTTTGCACCTAAATACACAATTAGTCTTCATCTAAATCCCCAAATAGCACAGAAAACCTGGGGTCATTTTATGAGGTTAATATTGATGCTTCTGCTGGAGATGATATACTGTATGTGAGCGGTGCAACCATGGCTGCAATAACGCTAAATTGTGCTCATTTGGTTTCTTGCTTTAGTAATGGCATTCATTCTCACTGCATGAGCTCTGCGATGCAGCACTCTGTTATACTGCATTTCTCTATAATATTGATGGTTTCTATAGCCGTCATCATAATGATGTTTCATCATACATCATGAAAATAAATATAATCCTGAACTTCTAGGGAAAAAGTTGATTAGCTAATCAACCTCTAATAGACTATTATTGACAATATAATTGTGACATTTCATGATTTAGTGAACACTTGACATGTTTCCAAGAAATGCCCTTATACCCTACAGTGTGAACACTCTCCTACCTGAATGCTGAAATTATATGAATTGTTTTATATTAATGTTTTTGACATTTCTACAACTACCTAACTAAATCTTATGTTATCTAACAAATTACAGTGTTGGTGGTTGTGCTACAGCCAGCTAAGTCTCGGTTTGGACAGAAGAAGCCTCCAGTTAGTTGTAGACAGATCGAAGAGAAAGATGGTTTGAAATCTTTTTTGTGGGTTTCTTATGAATGCATTATCAAAGTTCTCTGTTTTCCTGGTCCTGTGGAGTCTCTGAATTTAACCAGGTGCACACTGAGTGATTTTGGCCACGATTTGGTCGCCTGAGACAAATTTTTTTTAATCCTAAAAGATTCCTATAATTGTAGGCTGCAATCTGAAAGTTTTTGATTACTGATTTGACATGTTCACCTTTAGCCAATTGATGGCTGTTGCGATAATTTTTTTCCTCTGATGAAATTCTGGCAGATTTCAGATGCTTTCCAGCAGTGTGACTTCTCCTACGACAGCTGTCAAACCCAGGATCGCCGAACCTGATGAGGCAATTAGCGTGACAACTTCGAACCACCTCAGTAAAAATGTCGAAACAATACAGCATGAAAAGACACATTGAGTTATTAAGGAAAAATGTTTTAATTAGTTTTTTTTACTATCAAGGCGTCATTAACAAAATTAACATTACAGATTGTTTTTGTTTGCTGCCAGCTACCGTTAGCAAGAGAACACGGGTCTGAGCTTGTCATGGATGGATGACGTAAAACTTTGGACGAGTCTTTTTCTTGTACAGTCTGACATTATGACAACTGTGATACTACCGTGTGACATGGGATAATTATCATAGAGTCTGACAAGCAACAATCGCAAAGGACTATAGAAATCGCACAATGTGAGTGCGGCATTAGGAAGTGATAGATGGAGTAATTTCAAAATCAAACACCAGGGGGCAGGCCATTTCATAGTGATCTTAATGTCTGAAAACATCTTCGAGTTGTACCCTTTCTCATATTCAAAGCAAAATGTGTAAAATCAGTGGAAGTGATTTTGAATCTTTTATTTATTTTTTTATGTCTAGAATTCCAAAAGCAATCTGAACTCATATGATGGTAATTAATGTGTAGAAAACCTGTTGAGTGTTGTTGAGTTTGCTGAAATTTTGAAGTTATGCCAGTTGTATAGTGGAGAATTAAATCTCTATATGGTGTGTGTGTGTGTGTGTGTGTGTGTGTGTGTGTGTGTGTGTGTGTGTGTGTGTGAGTGAGTGTGCAGTGTGTTTGTTTATATACAGTACACTCTGTGTGAGAGTGTGCGTACGTGTGTGTGAGTGTGTGTGTGTGTGTGTGTGTGTGTGTGTGTGTGTGTTTGCACACTGTTCAAACATGCCCCCAGGCACCCACACACTGGTCCATTCTCTCGGCTGTGTGAGAATGGAGGGGTTTGCTTTGTGTGGGTGTCTGTCAGTGCTGTTGTGTGGAGTTGGCCCCATTGTGGCTGACCACTGTTCCTTATTGACACAGGACTCTCTCTTCTCTCTGTTCCCAGGCTCGGAGCCTGCGTCCGGACCTCCAGCACCCTGAAACCGGATCCGGTTAGCACCGTCACTCTCCCTCTCTCTTTCTGCAGTATTGTGCGTGGCTGTATTTCAGTTCAAACTGTGGTTTGGCCCATTAACGTACAGCAGGTAATGGCGTGGTCACAGCTGCAGCTGCTGATAGGGAATGTGACGGCTGCTCATTTAGAGCCACTCTTCTCCTGAATGGCTGCACTCTCTTTCTCTCTTCTTTGTGCCTCCTGTTGCTCTGTAATGGTATGGGTCAGAGAGAGGACATGCTTCATTTTGAGTGTGTTATGGAGCTGTGTGTGTGTGTGTGTGTGTGTGTGTGTGTGTGTGTGCGCGCGCGTGTGTGTGTGTGTGATGGGGGGAAGTGATTTGGGGGGAGTTGAGTAAATATGCCCTTAGAATTTTTCATTATTTCATAGAGAAACAGAAGAACTGGACAGGTAATGACAGTTTAGAGATATGGGGAGTAAACACACACGCAGTAATGATAATGATAATATATAATATAATAGTAATAATATAAATTATAACGATATGAATACATTTTATACCATTCCATTTCTCTCTGTTTCATAAAGGCGTTTATATGACATACAAATACATACAAATAAAGCTTTAAAGTACAAAATAAAAATAATACATTAACAAATAGATAGATAGATAGATAGATAGATAGATAGATAGATAGATAGATAGATAGATAGATAGATAGATAGATAGATAGTATCTACTATACTATAAATTAAAATAAACATATAAATAATAATATAAATATTAACATGTGAATATAGAAATTTTATAAAGAAATGCATGAAATGTAAATATAGTAAATTGTAAATAAATTAATATAAAATAAAATATATATAAAATATATTATATTTGATATTTTTATTATAATACATATTATATCAATTTAAATGTTCCTGTCGATGTAAAAGTTTAAATTGCATTTATATTAGCAATATTTTTTTTTCTCACAAGATTTATTTTGTTCACCAGATGTGTTATAGCAGAGCATTGTGGTATGTCATCATCGTGTTGGACTCATTTGCAGGAGGACAGGTTGTGCTGCTCAGAGTTTGGACAGGATATACAGCATTCTGCGTTCAGCTGTGTGAGATCAGCTGAGTCCCAGAGCTCAGCCTGCCAGGTTCAGTGTGTGAAAACAAGCAAAGACAAGCAACAGAATATCTCCTAGACACTTCTGTCTTATGTTGGATGGAAGAGACAAAGTTCTTTTGGGAATTGTTCACATGGTGAGCCTCACACACACTGGTCTTTTTCACACAGGTCAGTTTTGAACATAGACATGCTTTTGACATTTGTGTGTGAAAACCTCAGGAACTGAAATTCCTTTTTCCTCCCATGTCTTCATTTCAGCTCATACATACACTACAAAAAAAGGTGGACAAACGTTTGTGGCCACCTGATCCTCAGATTTTTCACTAGATTTTGGAGTCTGCTTGTGGACATTTGTGCTCATTCAGCTTCAATGGTGTTAATAAAGACAGGTACTGATGTGGGTAAGGTCATCCCAAAGATGTTCAATGGGTTTGAAGGTCAGAGATCTATAGCAAGATATCTTTCACTTCAATCCATGTAAGACATATCTTCATATCTTCATGGAGCTGGTTTGTGCACAGAGGCATTGTCATGCTGGAACAGGTTTGGGTCTCCCAGTTCGACAGAAGTCAGGTGTCCCAATACTTTTGTCCATATAATGTATTTCATTGAAGTGTTTAAGGACTAATCCTGAAGTGAGTTACCCACCTCAGCTTGACTTTTCATGTAGGGTTTCACTAATACCTACCTACTTACACACACACACACACACACACACACACACACACACACACACACACACACACACACACACACACACACGTCTCCATGCCTGTAGGTATGTCTGAGGTGTGTGCGTTATGATTGTGTGTCTGCAATCTGTCAGTGCATGTTTATGTACACAGCACAGCCGTGTGTGTAGCCATGTGTGCACACGTGTGCTTCTGTGTGTGTGTGCGTGTGTGTGTGTGTGTGTGTGCGTGTGTGTATGTGTGTGTGTGTGTGTGTCGGCCTGACGAGGTGCCGGTTCCCACAGCTCTGATCTAATTCAGCTGTAACCCAATCTCCGTGTGAGTGTCGCTCAGCCAGCGCTCTCCCTCCCACCACCAGCATTCAGTGTGTGGGTGTGTGTTCACGCTTGTGTGTGTGTCAGTGCATGCACGTGTGTGTGTGTGTGTGTGTGTGTGTGTGTGTGTGTGTATGTGTGGTGTGTGTGTGTGTCTGTCAGCCACTCCCACCCCCCCTTCCCTTGTCAGTCCCACAAGCCCCTAGGCGCAGCAGCTCACAGGGATTGGTTTACTGTGTCAACACCGGCAGGCGCGCTCAGATGGCCTGCTGCATCCTGTGTGCACACCATCACGACACTCAATACCTGACGCTTGGCAACTGCATGAGCCTGAAGAAGACAAGCAAGAAAGAGAGCGACGAAAGAGAGCAGAAAGATATGATACACCCTCAATACACGTTACTCCGGTTGTTTATCAGTTACACCGTTTCTCTGTTGTAGCTCATATGAAATATATGACAGTATATACAGTTCCTCTGTACTTTCCATTCATTCTAACAATGGTTTCTTAATGAATCAGCACACATACCGATCAGGCATAACATTATGACCACCTACCCAATATTGTTTTACTCCCCATTCCTCCCACTCCTTTGCCGCCAAAACAGTTGTGACCTGTCATGCTACCCGTCTTCAGCAAGTTGAGCTACAGGAGCTCGTATGTTGGATCAGACCACACAGGCCCGTCTTCGCTCCCTAAGTGCATCAATGAGCCTCGGGCGCCCATGACCCTGTCGCTGGTTCACCACTGTTCCTTCCAGGAACCACTTTTGATAGATACTGACCACTGCAGACCGGGTACATCCCACAAGAGCTGCAGTTTTGGAGATGTTCTGACCCAGTCGTCTAGACGTCACAATTTGGACCTTGTCAAACTCGCTCAGAAACTTACCCATTTTTCCAGTTTCAAACATAAGGACCAAATGTTTACTTGCTGCCTAATATATACCACCCACTAACAGGTGCCATGATAAAGAGGAAATCAGCACTTCACCGGTATTATTCACTTCATGTTATGTTATGCCTGGTTGGTGTATACAGTTCCTTTGTACATTTCCATTCATTCTAACAGTGGTTCCTTCAGCACACATACTGTATATACTCTGGGACTGGATTACCAACAAAATAGCCTCGATAGAGACATGTTTCATGGACACATGTTTTGTTTTTTGTTTTTTTATACTTTAGAGAAGATTTAAAAATGGATGAAGTCTTTCAGTGATGGAAGAACCCCAGAATAACTATTTTTGTTTTCCCAAAGAGGCATTTGACTAATGGACCTTAAACCAGTTTTGTTGATGCTGCAAAGAACTAAAATAGGAGAAAAATAGGAGACCAGTGCAGGATATCAGGAAAGGAGATCACTGGAAGGAAGCAGGAAGATGGAGATCACTGGAATGAATCAGGAAGATGGAAATCACTGGAGGGAAGCAGGAGGAATATGATCAGTGGAGAAAAGGAGGGAGATAGAGATCACTGGAAGAAAGCAGAAGGATGGAGATGACTATAAGAGAGTAGGAGGATGGAGATCAGTGGAAGAAAGCATAATGATACAGATTACTGGAGGGTACCAAGAAGATGAAGATCACTGGAAGAGTTAAGGAGGATGGAAATAATTGGAGGGTAGCAGGAGGATGGATATCACTAGAAGAGAGCAAGAAGAAGGAGATCACTGGAAGAGAGCAGGAGGATGGAGATCACTGGAAGAGAGCAGGAGGATGGAGATCACTGGAAGAGAGCAGGAGAATGAAGATCATTGGAAGAGAGCAAGAGGATGGAGATCAGGATAAAAGAGATTAGTAAAAGACAGCAGGAGAAAGGAGAACAGTACAAGAGAGAAGTATGAAAAAGATTTGTGAAAGACCACAGGCAGGAGATCAGTAAACCAGCAAGAAGGAGATCAGTGAAACACAGCAAAGGAAGCAGATCAGTGAAAGGGATCAGAAATTAGTCAAGTAGATCAGGAGGAAGGAGATCAGAGGCAGAGAGCTGCAGGATGGAGATCACTGAACGTGAAAAGGAACAGATCAGACAAAAAAAGCAGGCGGAAGCTTCAGTTTAAGAGACTATGAAATCAATAGGTTACAGCAAATCAGAGAAGTGCAAAGAGGTAGAGTGGAGATCAGACGGAGATCAGAGGTGGAAAACAGGATGTGTTATGTAACAAATAACATTTTAAGACATCCTATGTGATCAGCAATGCAGAACTGTTCGAGATCAGGCACTGGTTTCTTGTAGGAAGAAAAACTGTGTTTCATGACTTTTTGCAGACAAGGACTAACACAATGAGCGTGAGTTTCCCAGTGTGTATCCAAGTTATTTGTGTGTTGGATTGGTCAGAAAAACAGATGTGAGAGGGTCGTGTGAGAAAGAGGGAGCACTCTGTCAGAGAGAAAGTTTGAGAAACATGTGCATGAGTGGAGCAAAGACAGAGCTAACCGAGTCAAATGATTGGATTACTGGGAATATATTTATTTTGTAGCAATAGGTCTCTCTATCCATGAGATATGACATGCTTGCTTAGTTGATACTGAACCGCTGATACTTATTTAGTATCTATTAATCCTAACCTGCTTCACTTTAACATCAGGGACCAGGATCTTCACTGACGGATGTACAGTCATCTTTAAAACTTTCACACTATTCAAATGTCTTCCTGCAGCTGAGCGTCTCATCACCGTACTGTGCTTGACGTCTTCTGTAGATATTCGTGGGTTTTATACCTTCGCTCACAAAAAGCATGGAACATCACCACATAACCATGAAACATGGAACATCACCACATTCGCTGTGGCATCGTTTCGATAAGCTTCTGCAATGTCACAACATTTATTCCTGTCCAGTGTTGCAGTCATTTTTCACCAAGGTCTTGTATTGATGATGGGAGAGTCGAACCCCTGTGCAAAGTCTTCTCCAGCACATCCCAAAGATTCTCAATTCAGTTAAGGTCTGGACTCTGTGATGGCCCATCCATGTGTGAAAATAATGTCACATGCTCCCTGAACCATTATTTCACAATTTGAGTCCGATGAATCCTGGAATTGTAATTTTGGAAATATGCCTGTGACATCAGAGAAGAAAAAAATCAATTGATAGAATAACCTGGTCATGCAGTATATTCAGGTAGTCAGCTGACCTCATTCTTTGGGCACATAACGTTGCTGAACCCAGACCTCACCAACTGCAGCAACCCCAGATCATAGCACTGCCCCCACAGGCTTGTACAAGGGGCACTAGGCATGATGGATGCATCAGTTCATCCGACTCTCTTTTTACCCTGATGCTCCAATCACTCTGGAACAGGGCAAATCTGGACTCATCAGACCACATGACCTTCTTTCCATTGCTCCAGAGTCCAATGTTTTTGCTCCCTAGCAATTTGAAGGCTATTTTTCAGATTAGCCTCACTGATAAGTGTTTTTTTTTTTGTTTGTGTTTTTTTTTTTGTCCCTTGAGGTCCCTTCCCATTGTGCATGTGGAAATGCTCTTACTTTCACTATTGAACATAGCTGTAAGTTCAACTGTTGTTTTTTTATGAGTTGATTTCACCAAACGTTTAAGTGATCACCGATCACAATCATTCAAGATTTTTTTCCGACCACATTTCTTCCTCTAAGATGATGGTTCCCCACTATCCTTCCAGTTTTTAATAATGCGTTGAACAGTTCTTAACTTAAGTTTAGTAGTTTCAGCGATCTCCTTAGATGTTTTTTTTTTGCTTGATTTTTTTTTGCTTGATTCATGCTAATAATTTGACCCTTCTGATAAAGATTAACATATTTTCCACGACCACAGGACGTGTCTTCCAACATGGTTGTTTAAAAAATGAGAAGCTACTCACTGCATTAGTTAGGGTTAAATAACTTGTTGCCAGCTGAAACATAATCACCCATGCAGTAATTATCCAATAGGAGGCTCTTACTTATTTAAATATATATAAATAAAAACCAGCAGTTTCACATAAGGGTGTGTAGACTTTTTATATGCACTGTATGTTTATTGCTTTGAACATCCAGGAAACAAGTTAGATCATTAAATGCTAACAGCGTACACGTTATGAAAGTTACTGCTTTGCCACTAGGTTAGATAGCACTGACTCTGGGGACTCTTTCCATTAATCAGGGAAAACAACTATTATGTTTGTTTTTTTATCTTTTGTGATACCGTCTAATATATGTTGTTACAACAGTAATAATAATATAAAGTATGGGAACATTCTAGATTCAAATTAAATACAAATTGTTGTCATGAATTAAATTTGACCAACACCTTCTGACTAATCGGCCTTGAGAATTCAGCAGCACTGTGGTAATCAATATCATCAGTATTCAGTTGTTCAGTAATTTATGCTTTACAGTGAAACAGATTTATGTGTTTGATCAATGGTTTCTTTTTTGAGATGAAGCATATTAAGACTTCTCATATGACTGTGAGACTTTCTCCATTAAATGAATATTTTTCTCCAAACCATGTCCCATTGTATTCACATGACTGACAAAGACAGAATGACAGCGGTGACAGAGAATTACACACACACACACACACACACACACACACACACACACACACACACACACACACACACACACACACACACACACACACACACACGTCTATCATCACAAGTCTCACACCTCTGCATAAACAAACTCTAAAAAAACCACACTTTCAAACAGACCTGTATTGCTATCTTCAGGATTACTACCTTTGTGTTTGTGGACACATAAACACAAGATTTGTATGTGCTTTGAAAAACAGCTTATCCCACATTTAGTCTCCATTTTCTGTTATAATAACCTCCACTCTTCTGGGATGATGATCCACTAGATTTTTAGAGTGTGCTTTTGGAAATTTGTGTTAGTAAAGTCAGGTACTAATGTAGGTGAAGTGAAGAGGTCTGGAAGCATCATGCTGGAAGAGTGTTTTGGTCTCCTAGTTCAAGTGAAGTTGAATTCTACCACATCTAAAGACATCCTGTACAATGTGGTAACATTTCGGGAAAGAACCACATACGTATATAATGTATTTTATAAAGGAAATCATTTGAAGCTGTAATTTTTGCGATGTCAGAAATGCACAGTTTAGTATCATGGTTATCATAAAGGCATTTATGGGGTTTAGCTCTTCACTATTACTTGCATTACTTGTACTAGTGGAACTTTAACACTGGACCTAGACACTCTAACTCTGGACTAGACTAGCACAGCATCACTTTATAACATTTAACTTTTACATTTTTACACCAGCACATATACACGTGTATATGTATATGCTTTTATGTGTGTGTGTGTGTATATATATATATATATATATATATATATATATATATATATATATATATATATATATATATATATATATATATATATATAAATGTATATATACAAAAAAGCTTTTCACTATATCTCATACTCTGTATGAATGTGTAAGTGACAAATAAAATTTACAGTGAGGAAAATAAATATTTGAACACTCTGCTATTTTGCAAGTTCTCCCACTTAGAAATCATGGAGGGGTCTGAAATTGTCATCGTAGGTGCATGTCCACTGTGAGAGACATAAGCTAAAAAAAAAAAATCCAGAAATCACAATGTAAGATTTTTTAACTATTTATTTGTATGATACAGCTGCAAATAAGTATTTGAACACCTGAGAAAGTCAATGTTAATATTTGGTACAGGAGCCTTTGTTTGCAATTACAGAGGTCAAACGTTTCCTGTAGTTTTTCACCAGGTTTGCACACACTGCAGGAGGGATTTTGGACCACTCCTCCACACAGATCTTCTCTAGATCAGTCAGGTTTCTGGCCTGTTGCTGAGAAACACGGAGTTTGAGCTCCCACCAAAGATTCTCTATTGGGTTTAGGTCTGGAGACTGGCTAGGCCACACCAGAACCTTGATATGCTTCTTACAGAGCCACTCCTTGGTTATCCTGGCTGTGTGCTTCGGGTCATTGTCATGTTGGAAGACCCAGCCTCGACGCATCTTCAATGCTCTAACTGAGGGAAGGAGGTTGTTCCCCAAATCTCGCAATACATGGCCCCGGTCATCCTCTCCATAATACAGTGCAGTCGCCCTGTCCCATGTGCAGAAAAACACCCCCAAAGCATGATGCTACCACCCCCATGCTTCACAGTAGGGATGGTGTTCTTGGGATGGTACTCATCATTGTTCTTCCTCCAAACACGTTTAGTGGAATTATGACCCAAAAGTTCTATTTTGGTCTCATCTGACCACATGACTTTCTCCCATGACGTCTCTGGATCATCCAAATGGTCATTGGCAAACTTAAGACGTGCCTGGACATGTGCTGGTTCAAGCAGGGGAACCTTCCGTGCCATGCATGATTTTAAACCATGACGTCTTGGTGTATTACCAACAGTAACCTTGGAAACGGTGGTCCCAGCTCTTTTCAGGTCATTGACCAGCTCCTCCCGTGTAATTCTGGGCTGATTTCTCACCTTCCTTAGGATCATTGAGACCCCACGAGGTGAGATCTTGCATGGAGCCCCAGTCCGAGGGAGATTGACAGTCATGTTTAGCTTCTTCCATTTTCTAATGATTGCTCCAACAGTGGACCTTTTTTCACCAAGCTGCTTGGCAATTTCCCCGTAGCCCTTTCCAGCCTTGTGGAGGTGTACAATTTTGTCTCTAGTGTCTTTGGACAGCTCTTTGGTCTTGGCCATGTTAGTAGTTGGATTCTTACTGATTGTATGGGGTGGACAGGTGTCTTTATGCAGCTAACAACCTCAAACAGGTGCATCTAATTTAGGATAATAAATGTAGTGGAGGTGGACATTTTAAAGGCAGACTAACAGGTCTTTGAGGGTCAGAATTCTAGCTGATAGACAGGTGTTCAAATACTTATTTGCAGCTGTATCATACAAATAAATAGTTTAAAAATCATATATAGTGATTTCCAAAATATTTTTTTTTTAGATTATGTCTCTCACAGTGGACATGCACCTACGATGACAATTTCAGACCCCTCCATGATTTCTAAGTGGGAGAACTTGCAAAATAGCAGGGTGTTCAAATACTTATTTTCCTCACTGTATATTTAATTTGAATTTTACACACACACACACACACACACACACACACACACACACACACACACACACACACACACACACACACACCTCCCCTACTATGTTAAGCAAACACAATCTCTTCTCACAACCCCCCAAATGACAGTAAAGCATGTTCACACATTTATCTCTTCCTTACTGTAACTATGTTCAAGGCTGCACACGGCAAGCTGTTCAATCAGCAGCAAATCTACAGGTTTAGTATGCAGACGGCTTCATTCTTGTTACTAGCTGTCTCTCATAAACATTCTTTCTTTTTCTCTTATACCTGTCACTTTTACTTGCTTTATTCTCTCGTTCTCTCTCAGTATGCATGCAATATTGCCAAAGAAAAACAATACATTTGACAAAAAAACAACAACAATAAAACATTTAATAAAAATATGTATTTAAAATAATAAATAAAATAAATTGCAAAGTGACAATGCAGAACACAAATAGAAAAGTATAAAGGTTATGATAATGATGTACAATAAAAAAAAACATTTCATAATACAATAATGTGTGTGTGTGTGTGTGTGTGTGTGTGTGTGTGTGTGTGTGTGTGTGTGTGTGTGTGTGTGTGTAATGATATACAGCCTTCAACTAGATGCTTATATCTCCCCTTATAAATGCAAATTCATAGGCTGATATCTATATTGGAATTATAATAATCTTTGGCATATTTACCCTAAAAACAACCCTACAGCATCATTATTTTAACAGCAGAAAAACATCATGAAATCTCGATTACACACTGAGCCTTGAACATCCTTGTTTCTTATTCTACACCAGCAGCAAGGGGGCACTACCAAGCTTGAATGGAGTACAAACCTTTTCTTATCGTAGACAAAGCAAAGCAGTTGAGAGGGTTGAAGGCCTTGAAAATCCCCCAGATGAGGAAGGCTAGTCCTTATCAGTGGACATCATGGCGGCCATCCAGAAGCTAAACAAGAAGGCAGATCAAAAGTTTGGTTTTATTTTATAATCAGTTTCCAGCCTTCAGGAGATACAAGAGTGCTGTAAACACAGCAAGCTGCTACTGATCATAAATACATCAAGTCTTTTTAAACTACTTGCTGTGTCATGAAAAAAAGCATTGTCTTAACAGAACAAATCTAAAATGTACAACAAGAAGGGTTGACCTATTAAAAAAATGATGTAAACAAACAAGAGTGAATAGTACCACAGTGTAATTCTATTACAGAACAGCAACATTTACATTTATATTTGCGGCCTTTAGTAGACGCCCTTATCCAGAGCGACGTACGAAAGTGCTTTGAGTCTCTAGTAATGAATAAATCTACACTGGTACACAAGATTACAAACTTAATATAAATAGAACTCTTGAATTCTACAAACTTGGAAAGTGCTAATTTAAGTGTTTCAGGAAGAGGTAGGTCTTTACTCGTCGATTGACGGACATCCAGGGGAAGTTCATTCCACCACCTCGGTGCCAGAACAGAGAAGAGCCTTGAAGTGTACAAAAGTCAGATTTCCTGCAAATAATTTTTTCTCATGTTCCAAGTCATACAACTTGTATAGCATTTGGACAGAAGTCTATATTTACATTTGCAGCATTTGACACTTATTATCACTTATTAACACTTACTCTCTCACTAACTGGGGGGTGCTGGGATTTGAACTTACAACATTCCAAACCAAAGGCACCACCATCACCACTGAGAAACCAGAAAACCAAGTTTTTTAAAATTTGAGAAGATATTTTAATGAGACCACATACATATTTTCAAGTCACCTGTTGAGGCCAAAGAATTTCTACACCTGATAGAGCTGGTGAAGTGTTTGAGTAAATGTACTCTGTTACTGTACTTAAGTAATTTTGGCTACTTTCTAGTTTTACTGAATATCAAAGACATAAGCAAGTTTTACTTTTCAACTACTTTGATTTGATACTTTGAGTATATGTACTTTTTACTCCACTATATTTTAATTGACAATGACATTAACAATTACATTTTGCACGGCAGCTTTTTTCTCTCTTGGATTATTTATCCTTAAGAGACATTATTTACTTTCATTTTACTCGTCCACTGAACGCTAATGCTTCTTATAGTTTATGACATGATACTGTAATTTTATTTGTTAATTGAAGATCCCTTTTTGAAAGAAGGCTTTACTACTTTGTCCTTTTTTTTTACTGACTTGTTTGATCTTTGTTTCATTCTGGCATGTTAAAGAGACTGTTGTGTTAATGTTGTTAATGCATTGTTCAAGGTGTACAATTTGATTTATATTTTAAGAAATAAAACATCACAAATCAACAGTTTTTTGTCTTTTCACTAACATGTGTCTTTGTATTGAGGACTTGTACATCTTTGAGCCTATGCTTAATATGAGTAAAATACTCAAGTACTGTTTAAATCAGATACTCAAGTTATATTGGAATTGGTGACTTTTAACTTTTAATGTAATACATTTTGCAGTAAGGTATCAGTACTTTAACTCAAGGTCTTCTTAATTCTTCAGTAGCCTACTACTAGACAATGAATAGTGGATATTTGGCCAGTGGTAGTGTGGGGTTGGAACTTAATACATTTGTAGACTGAAAACCTTTTTTGTTGGTAAAGAAGTTTAAAATGATTACAAGCTAGAAACAAGAACTCAGGCGCTTTACTGGAAGTCCAAGATTTGCACAGAGATATTTAACCCCTGCTCGAATCCTGATACTTCCTTGAGTCTTTGAAGGGGTCTTTAGCCTTGAATAGTTCCTGAGGTTATAATATTGTGAGATAAGATAAGATACATTTATGAATGTATGAAGCCTTCATTGGGATTAATAGCTCTCTTTGCAGTGATTTATTTAAATGAATCAAATTCTACATGTGATCTACATGCTTTATGTGTTGAAGTATTTTCAAGTGTGCGTGTGTGTGTGTGTGTGTGTGTGTGTGCATGTGTGTGTGTGTGTGATCTGTAAAACATGTCCTCAGGGAGTCTGGCTGAAATAAATCTGAGTTGAGAAAACAAACCCAGCAGTTCCGCTTCTCATGCATACTTTGACACTTGAGATCTCTCTCTTCCCCTCCCTCTCTCTTTTTATCTATCCATCTGTTGCATGCACATGATCACTCATTGTTCCTGTTAGAACACAAACATACACACTGACACACTCGCAAACCACACATTAACATGCTCTCACACGTTAGCGCTGAGCAGTTGCTTGTGGGATGAGTTTGGTTCATCTTAACACCCGATACATGGGCTGTTCTCGGTTGAGTCGCTATACTAAGTTCTCTAGAGTACTGAGAAATGTGAGAACTGGAATGATTGAGTGATCATTGAGTAAGTGATTAGTGAAATATTAATAAATACCCAATTTGATTGGTTCTAACCAAAAGCATATATCTTATTTCATTATCACCCAAATGAGGATGGGTCCCTCTTTTGAGTCTGGTTCCTCTCAAGGTTTCTTCCTCATAACATCTAAGGGAGTTTTTCCTTGCCACAGTCACCATGGCTGCTCATCAGGGATAAATACACATCATTCACCTTCACTGTTAAAATCTGTAAAGCTGCTTTGAGACAATATCCATTGTGAAAAGTGCTATAGAAATAAACTGGACTTGACTTGACTTAACTTATTTAAAATTAGATTGTGCACTTAACTTAGCCGGATGTCAAAATATTAGCTAGCTAGCATTATTTTACAAAGTTAATTGTTTGAAAGGATTTATTAAATTGAATCCATGAAATGAATCTATGATTTAACTCTTAATCTATGATGTTAACACTTTGACTAGTGAACTGAAGTTGACTCAATGTAGTTAGACACATAAAAAGACTATGGACTCATAACCAAATTCATCACTCGCTTCATGATGTGTTATACACTATTCAGGCATAATATTATGACCACCTGTCTAATATTGTGTTGGTCCCCTTTTTGCTGCCAAAACAGTCCTGACTCGTCAAGCATTAACAGCAATAACTTCAGCAATTTGTGCGACAGTAGCTGGTCACATGGATAAGCCTTTGCTCCCATGAACCTGTCTCCACTGTTCCTTTCTTGGACCACTTTTGATAGAGACTGACCACTGCAGACTAGGAAAACCTATTCTATTAGAGTGTCCAGTATACCAAGTCTGCTTTTATAAACTGAAAAATGTTGAGGAAAAAAAGATAAAGTAGGAAAGAGGGGCAAGCCGTCTATCCTTTGCATAGCAAACTCTCTTTACTTAGCACTGGCAAGGACAGAGGAAGCTTAATATGCTGTTTATGAGCGGTTAGGCAGAAATGCAAAAAAAATAATCGTCCATCACAAATTTATCAGAGAGAATGGTCCCTGTTTGAGTGCCACCAGTGCTCTTGCCAGTGGCTCCTCTGTGCCAGCTGTCTTGGCTGTGCAGAGCTGCGGTTTTCCCAAGCTTCTGCCTGTGGGAAAATCCACGCTGGCCAGTAATTGATTCCGCCCTGCCAGCTCCATTAGTGCGCAACACAGTTACCAGCCAGTGATCTACAGACAGCCTGAGAGAGAGAGAAATGTGCGAACACCCTCTTCTCATCTCTCTCTTTCTCTCTCTTTTGCTCTCTTACTGTGGATTGAACACACAACTTGTAAGGTTGACCCTCGCCCCAATTAGCGCCTGTGCGAAACAGACCACCCCCTGTCTGCAGGCTCAGCCACCTGACCTAGCATGTGCAGCTCCATTCATACACACTGGGCCGTCTCTTAGTGCCAATCCATCCTACTCACAAATGCACACACACACACACATACACACACACACACACACACACACACACACACACACACACACACACACACACACACACACACACAGAGTTTTTGCAGCTTCTCACACACACACACATCCCACATGCACAATGTCAAGGGATGAATGTATATGCAAGTGTACATACACGAGAACATACATAAGCCCGCACAGGTGGCAACACAAACACACACACACACACACACACACACACACACACACACACACTGATAACAGACCACAATGGACAATGCCACACTTTCAGCAGTATATTTCTATTTCAAGTGACCTATACAAATTCGCTTTACATGATTTTGTCTCATTATTTAAAGTACAATACATTACATTATTGCATTTCAATAAAATTACCGAAGTTGCCCTGACAAATTACATCTCAAGTTAAATCAATGTCATCATGTACACGTGCTCCGGTACTGCAGGTGGTGCTATTCAAATATCAAGAAGATTGCAGACTGCAAAATGATGACTCATTTGCAAATAGCAGTCAAAGTCATGTGTGATATTTGTATACAGTGTTTTCAAGACCTGTGTGCCTCATACAAATTGAAATTCAAAATTAAATTCAAATTCAAATAAAAAAAATTTATATTTGTCCCACACACATACATACAGGGTACGACATGCAGTGAAATGTTTTTATTCGACTTTCCAACATTTAAATATAAAAAAGAAATAGAATATAAGGATAAAAAAATAAAGTAGATAAATAAAAAAGTAAAAAGTATGGATGGATGGATGAATACGGCAGATATTGACTGTACAAATTAAAGTATTAAAAGTATTTTTAGTGTGATAGTCCTTTAAGTGTCCATATGCAGTATAGTGTGGTATGAAGTGATATACAGCAAGCAAAACCTTCACACGACGTTTTTCTTTATGTGCAATTACGTCACATTGTTCCTGCAAGCAAGCCAAACTTTATTGTCCCGAAGTATTCTGAAGCTTTTAGACTCAACTTGAACTGCTAGCTTGAGTCTAAAACATGAAGATCTCTAAAGTGACTAAATCATGCACTGTGCACAAGAGAGGTGTGTACTGAGAATTGGATTGTCAGCGACCCAACAAAGGTTTCATTGGATACATGAGTACATAGTAGTAATACCTGTGAAAGCAGGTGGGTCTGGAAAAACATCATGCAGGAGCAGGTGAGGTTAATCAAAAGTATTTGTGGAAAGCAGTGGTAGACAATAACCAAGTAAATGTAATTCTTTAGTGTATTATGAAGCTTTTTCAGGTATCTGTACTTTACAGAAGTATTTCCATTTGGGGAGACTTTTACTTTAACTTCAACACATTTCAAAGTTAAATATCATCCTTGTATTAGTTTGGATTGGTGGTATTTACTTAGCATGAACATACAGTTCAGCATCAGTTTAACAGCAAACAGAACATTTAGAGAGTAACAATTGCTTGAACAATTGCTTGCCACAACACCTGTGGCTTTATACTTAATATATACTTATACTTAAGTTTTTGAATGCAAAGTAAATTACATGGTGTGTCTACTTGGGAAGAGGCAAAATAGGTCAGAATTTGTTTGGGAAAGGGATGAAAAAACAAAAACAGTCTCATACACCTCTGGTGTGCACTTTTGCCACCATGTTGCTAGTAGGTTCCCTACAGGGTTTCATCCCATCAGAACAATTAGCATCTTTCATCAAGATCAAAGCCCGGTGCTTTTCCTTCCCCACTGTCAAACTTCTGGATTTGGGGTCACTTTGTTTAAAAATGGTTGTGATTTTTAATGATGTACTGATTTTCCTAAAGGCTAGCACAATGTTACAGTAAAGCAAACATGAGCCTGCAGCATTCAAGAATCCCTGAAGATATCCTTGAGTAATGCTGTATATACAAAACTGGAGTTTTAGGCATTACACCCTTGATTAGACCGACCCTAGCCAACAGATGTGCTGCTGATAAAGTCTGAGGTGAAAGAGCCTGTGACCTGTCTGGATGTGTTTTGGACAGACAGGATGATGGCCAATCTTGTGCATTTGACCCTACACTGACAGCAATGTAATTGGGGTAATTAAAGTCCCTTAAGCCCTGCATGCCTCATCCTGTGCAGTGGCCCCCTCTCTATTAGCATTCTATGAAATATTAACAGCAGTCAGCTGCACACATGAGAGGACGAATGGATGGAGTTCAAGCGTCCCATCCCTCCTGCCCTGGTCCTGCTTTGCCACATGACTGATTAAAGATAAGTCCCTGCCCTTGCCAATTAGTGTACAATACCGAATACCCCCCTCCCCTTTCTTTGTGCTTGTGAATCTGAAAATCTCTTGCAGTGGATCAGAGACATTTGAGAGTGTTGAAAGAAAAAGTAAAGTATTTGAGAAAATGTATTTAGTTACTGTACTTGAGTAATTTTTTGGCAACTTTCTAGTTTTTTTGAGTATCAAAGATATAAGCAACTTCTCTCTACGCAACTACATTTGTAATTCTAAATATGTACTTTTTACTTCACTATTTTTTTTATTGACAATGACTGTTACAATTACATTTCATAATCAGTCAGTCAGATCTGAATGTTTGCTTTTTACTTTTAATGAAAAGTATTTTTAGTATTGTCCATTGAATACTAATGGTTCTTCTATTTTGTAACATGATACTGTAATTTTATTTGTAATTATTTTAAATGTTGCTTTTCTACTTTGTCATTTTTTCAGACTGCAGTGTTGAGGTGTACAATTTGATTTGTATTTTAGGAAATAAAACCACACAAATCAACTGTTTAGTGCTTTTTCAATCATGTGTCTTGATGTTGGCAGAGATGGCAAAAATACACACATCCTTCACTCCAGTAGAAGTACAGACACTCATGGTTTAAAAGACTCTGGTACAAGTTGAAATACTGACTACACTTTTTCACTCAAGTTAAAGTAAAGAAGTTTGGAAGTAACTGAACGTCACATCATATTAATATATTAATACAAATGAATTTCAAATGTTGTTATCTAATGAATGTATCCAAGCTGAACAACACCATATAGAACACAAGCAGAGAAAAGATGATGATGATGATCATGTGATCAGGAACGTCTCTGTTCTCAGTCATGTTTACATCGCTGACTTCCTCTGTCTCATCCACCTCAACCTCATACTTCTTGTTGCCTCCTGCCGTGCTTGTTGTTAGCTTCATAGGCTCGCCTACGTCTGTGGTGTGTGAGAGACAGGAAATAATACACCAGTTGTAGATTAAAAAAAAGCCGCACAATGACAAGAAATAGGTTAATGGGCTAAAAAAAAACACGCAATGAGGAGAAAAAAAATTATTACTATATAGATTAAAACTAAAGATACTGGTTTGAAATTGTAAGAAGTAGAAAGTACAGATATTTCTGTAAAAAAAGTGTAGTGAAGTACTGTTATGAGAAAAATCTACGTAAGTACAGACAGTAATTAAGTATTGGTACTTTGTTTTTTCCCATGTCTGGTTCAAGTCATATTGGAGAAATATCGGTGACTTTTTGGATACCATGTGCAATATCGCATCATGCGCAATATCATATTATGTGCAAAATGTTCTGAGTTCCCTTTTACTCAATTATGCTTTTCGTGTACTCTTTATACCTCTGACACTGAGGAGCTAATTCCAAAGAACATCTAAGATGTCTTGAATAACTCTACTGAAAATGTAAATAATTAATGTGAACTTTTTTATTTTTTTCATTTTTCAGTAAACTGACACTTAAATATTAAATCTATTTATTATATATTTAATAACTTGTTAAAAACAATAAATCATATATATTTATAACGATAACAATATAAATCTTACCTAACGGTAACTGTAACTGTGTGTTTTGTAAGTATGGCCAGACTCATGTCTCTGGCTCTCTGAGCAGCTGAGTCACAGAGTGTCACAGAGTAGCCGACATGGAGCATGGGGCACACAGCCGGCATCCCACAAACACACTGCTGTCAGCCCTGTGACATGGGAACCACCAGGCCTGGGCTTGATCATGCTCTCTAAGTTCCCAGATACCACACATTCCTTGCTCCCAGCCACTGTGAGAACCTCATGGCACTGAGAGAAGGGGCAGCATGGTACAGTATAACCACTTCAGCTTTAATGAACAGTAAATCTACACAACGGGCATGAGCTTCGAATGGGTTCCCATGTGCTCAAAAGTCCACACACAGATCTCTGAAGCGCGATTGTGGCCAGGGATTCATGTATGCAATTTATTCTTATACAGAGAAGGACAGACAATTTATGGACTAAAGTTTGGCTTTTGTGTGTGTGTGTGTGTGTGTGTGTGTGTGTGTGTGTGTGTGTGTGTGTGTGTGTGTGTGTGTGCTTGTGCGTTTGTGATTTTTGTGTAGGGTGGGGGTCTAATGCTAATTCCAAAGCAGAACGGTCCTGCAGGGACTTGTGGTTGAGATGAGGGTTGCATGACAGCTGAGTTGAGCACTTTCCCATACTGCAAGAGGTCATGGGTTCAAGCCACAGGTTGAGAAGCAGTTGTTTTGTCCACACAAGGATTGCTAGTGTGCTGCAGTCCAACTAAGGGAGGAAGAGAAAGGATTGTACATGCAGTCACATACACAGGCTTGTTCCTAACGACACTGGCCATTTGCTGAGCACCTGCAAGAGTCTGTGTATGTCCATGTGGGTGTGTGCTTTTAAATCAGATATGATTTAGATTCACACACTGATGTGTGAGTTTTCTGCCCAGATGTACAATATTGAAGAAGCTCTACAAATTTAATACCCAGAATTTCTGGATGACTACGTCTTAGCTAATATCCTGTCAGAACTTATTAGGAATGTTTTTTGAAGAAGGGCTCCTCAACGGCCTCGGGATCCATAAGATTACTGAGCAACATGGGAGGTTTGAAGATAGATTTGGATTGTAGATAATGTCAACAGTCTACTACAATGGCTCAGGACCACAGGATCACTGCACACCTTAACAATGATGATCTGTAATGAATGGACATTTCTTGCCACCCAGATGAGGATGGGTTCCCTTTTGAGTCTGGTTTCTCTCAATGCCATCTCATTAGGGACAAACTTACAAGTATAGGCAACTAATGCATACATTATTTTATTACTGCTTTATCTGAGCAAATAATTACTAATAAAAATTTTAAATAATAAAAATATAAAAATATAAAAAATTTATTACATTGAATTGAAAGCCTGCAAATGCATGATTTACAGTGACTTAAGGTGGCATTCTGTTGGCTTACCCTACCTTTACACAACAAATCAGCAGGTGATTTTTTTTTTTTATGTATGTCTGGCACCTTGATTAACAACATCTGAACATTTTTGCAAATTGCAGCAAATTATTTATGAAGCAGCAAATCCAAACAAGGTTCACTCGTGTTTCGAAGTTTGTTTAGTTCCCTACTGACCTGCAATTAGTTCTATTTATTGGTCAAAAATGCAAATAGACCTATGACAATGGTATAAATTTTTTCTTATCATATGTAAAAGCTTATTCAAAGTTTTAATTTAAAGTAGTAAAAACAAGCTGGGAAAGAAGTAGCAATGTTGGAGTCTGTGGGGAGTGTATAGTTGCTAATCTGCCAGCAATGATGAGTACAAAACCTAGCCATCTTACATAGCACATGGCAAAAAAGCATGTTATATACTCAATGGAATACATTTTACATGGATTAGTGCATTATTACATTTGCATCTAGTAAACTAGGTCACTGTCACTGATTCAGCAAATCCTTGTTTATCTTTAACAATCACATTATGCTTTATAAAACCAGCAATCTAAACTCATGGGCAAGGATTTATTTTATGATGTGTTAATCAAGTGTTAATGTAGTATATATATATAAAACAAGTGCATAATTGCAACTAGAAATGCAACTATGCAGACACTTTTCATTTTGTACGTAATTCTTCATTCATTAGTGAACTGATATTTAAAGTCTAGTCTAAATTCCAATTAAAAAAAATAAATATATATATATATATATATATATAAGCAAAATTGGTTTACTGTGGACCAAAACATTTATTTTATACATCCATTATAATGAGAGTAAAACTGACAGCTTCAAAGACATCTCAGTGGCATGTTTTGTGGTTACCAGTTTTGGGTCCAGCATAGAAGGATAAACTTTGTTTTTCTGAGTGAATGCCTATTTGGTTAACCAACTTGTTTTGGCTGAGATCCTTCACATCCTCATGTACCATTAGGTTCTGCTCGTGCCAATGTTAAAAAGGTACCAAAAACAAAAAACTGGACTCTGGTGCATTATGTTGAGAGAACAGTCCCAGTTTTCGGGTGCCAAAGGTTCTGGTAATGTAGTGGGTAAAAGCCCATTAACAATAATGTTGCGTTTCCCGTCAGCCACTACTCATTAATAGGCAAAGTAAATCAAGTCCAGCTTTCATAGGCTAAGCAAAGCAAATCATGATGTTTTCAGGGAAATGTGATCAATGGCAACATCACGATCCTGTCATGAGAGTGTATGTCTTCAGGCCGGGGCTCTGTCTCTTTGTTGTGGCATTGCAGAATTTGTGGTAAGGCCCTCGAAAAGACCATAGACAGCAGGGCTCTTCATGCTGGGTGCATTTTTTTGTTCTTGATCTTTCTCATACACATTGATGCACACAGTCCCTCCAACTCTTTTTCTCTCTCCCTCGTTCGGTTTCTCACTGTTTCTCTCTCTGGTGGTTGGGGTGTGGTCAGGAGGATTCTCTGAACCCCTCTGTTCTGTCTCCTGCACTGAGCCAGAAAGTCTGGACCAACAAGGAACAAGACAATTAAATTTGGTTTGTGTCTCTTTGTTGTTGGGGCACCACATAAAACCTTGCTTTCTTCCATGTCTTTTTTTTTGTTGTTTTCATTCCTGTTTTCACTAAGAGCGTGTTTCATTATGTGTCCCTGCCACATCAAACACAGTGGACTCTGACTCCCACTTTCTCTGCAGCATACCATTACTACCACGACAAAACATCCGTGTCCGAAAATAGTCTTGCTTTTCCCTGACCCTCGGCAGAGTGATGTTACTTCGTTTCACACACTGACTGACAGAAACAGAGAGGTATTTAGGGGGACATTTGTTGCCAAGGGGGCAGGCAACTACATGGTAAACACTGGTAGCCATGACACAAACACTCCTTTCGTGAAGGAGTTATGGACGATGTATTCTTCTCATTCAGGGCGGATCTGCTGTAAACAATGAGCTAAAGGTTTATGTGTAAGGCGCTATTGGCCTTTGTATGGTGTGAATGTGTCTGTTCCCAGCCAGGCAGTCTGTGGCAGTGATAGAGCACTGGGGCGAAGGCAGAGGTTGAGGCATGGGCAGGTAGACTTAGGGAAGGTCTGGACCGCTCGGCGCCTCAGCAGTCACATCGGCCCAAGGCAGGAGGTGGAGATTGGCTCGGAATATCACAATGAATTTAGGGGGAAGAGACAGCAAGCAGCTTCCTTTGCACAATTATAATGCCTTTATTTCTTTTCCATCTCCACTTTCCTTCCTCTTCACTCCTCCTTCCTTAATTTTTTTTGGGCTCTTTTCCCACTGCACATAGTAGTGGAACCTTTGGCACTAGAAGACTATCTGCTGGTTCACTATTACTGGTTCCAGTTTCTGTATCATTTTTGCTACTTGCTTGACAATGGTATTAAGCGGATATTATGGAATACAGTCATAAGGTTAATGGCATTCGTTTTGTTGTTGTTTATTGTTTACTATACATAACACCAAATCATCATTACACACAAACAAACAGACAAAACATATGTCTATAGGTGTTTATTGGTTTTATTTGTACAATCTAGTATGTTTGTTGTACATTTTAAAAATGTATATTAGTTACTTCTTGTTTTAAAATAAATTTAAAAAGCACAAAAGTGTTTTTGTGAAAACACAGCAACAAATAATGAAATAACATAATTTTCTGATCATATAGTGTTTAACAGGCTTAAATATGATTATAATGTCCCCATAAATATTTTTTTTCTAAAAAATAATAATCTATTCATTAAAATGATTTTTTGGTGAATATTTTTTCATTATTGATGACAATATTCTGAAAAGCAATCATTACAAATAATTTTTCCCATACAGAATTTTGATCATGTTGGGTGTTGAGGTGTTCCCACACACACACACACACACACACACACACACACACACAAACACACACACACACACACACACACACACACACACACACACACACACACACACACACCTGCATGCACTCAGGCTCAGTTGGTCCCTGAGTACTGAAGTGTGGAGCACATTTTCCTCCACCTCCTTGGCTGTTTTTTTTCCCCCAGCGGTTCTTCTCAGAGGCCAAGTAGAACATCTGTACAGCCCTTCTGGCTCTCATGTCCATCATACGAGGGGAGTTCCCCCAAACAGTTCCTGTTCTAGCCATGTGGGAGAGTCTGAAATGCTTATTTTCACCTCCCACAGATCATTAAACAAAACTAAAAAATGATAAATAAACACAAGACTGAAAGTGATCTAGGGTTGTATTTTATAACCCTTTTACCTCCGCATTTATAAAACAACATGATTTGTTTTTGCTTTTGATTTTTTTTGGAAAAACTAGCTAGTTCTTGACACCATTTACAATGTAGCAGTGCGGTATTTATTTTCATTACTGAGAGCTGACACTGGAGACTTTTTACACAACATTCTTCTTTTCGTAAATTTACAACACTTATCAAGGAATTTTTATTAGTCTTAGAATATAGAATATTCACCACACAAGTTCTAATAAAAATCTACCATTCTTTCACGCATTGCAAATGAACAGGGTTCCCTGTTTTCCTTCAAAATCAATATATCGTTATAAAACTGTTTAAACTGAGAGCCAGCACAGCTGAATCCTGCTTCAGCCGTTGTCTGCTATCCCCTTGGACAGAGCAGGAAGTGACTAGTAACATTAATAAAGGAAGCAGCACCTTAACAGTCAGCGCGAGGGACACATCAGCTCGGTGATATTCGGATGTGACTCCAAGGGTGTCCTTTAGTCCTAACGTCACAGGATGCACTTATTCCGGACTGTGTGTGGTGATGGGACAAGTTTCACGTGCATGAAACAGGATTTTATTATAAACCTCTAGGGTCTTTTTATTTTTAAAGCATTCAAGGAATATAGATGTATACAAAGTTACATATATGAAAGCCAATAAGGGAGCTTCTGTGCATACTGTATCACATACAGTGCCACTTACAGTATAAGTCCTATGTTTATTAAGTTGTACTTGTGTTTTGACTGATCATTGAGTGTATAAAGTACTGATAAAAATTGAGGCCACATCGAAGTGGTGCGACCTGGATAGCCTTTAGAGGATAGTGCCTCCTTTATAGGGCAGTCCCTGATTGTCCTCAGTTCCTGTTGTTCTATTTGTGGCTCCATGGTCGTCTCAAAGGTTCCCACTGGATCAAATTGCAGCAGCACACAGCCTAGACAAAACTCCATTCAGGGCCTGAGCAGGCCAACTTCTCGCTCTCTCACCACCCTCTTTCCTGTAACCCTTCCCCAGTGGAGCCTGCTGGAAAACAATGCGTCGTTACCTACAGCACAACACGACTGGGTGAGACAGAAACCAACCCGCCCCAAAACTGCCTGGGAATGGGCTCCTCTGGTGACAAAGAAAGAGTGTGTGTATGTGCGAGTGTGTGAGTATGTGTATGTAGTAAACACCCAAATATACTACAACTGCATTGTTTGCTGGAGGTACAGTGACAATGTGGTAAACTGATGTTCCACAGCCCTGGTCAAAGTTCAGTGTGGTTTCAAAACTCAAGGTTCACAAGTTTACCACTAGCAACCACATTAGATGGTTTGTGGGATATGTTGCTTCTGAATAACCAGTACGAAGCACAGGTCGAACAAAGCCAAGGAATGTGCAGAAGCCGTCATTTCATTTTCACACAACATTAAAATGCTCAGCTCCATGAGACCAAAGAGACAAAACAGAATTGTTTTAACATAAACTGTTTTTAGATGTTCATCTTACAGAGATTAAAAGTTCTTATTCTATTCATATTTCTCAGCAAGGCAAAGGCAGCCAAGGCCACGGATGCTGCTTTTTTCTCAACAATGAACAGGAGCATCGCTCATCTTAGGGAAAAAATGTTAGATCTTTTTTTTGCCAATAGTCTTTTCATAAGGATCAATGAGATCGAATGGAAATGTTTTTTTTTTAAATATTCTTTACATTTAGTTATTCACGACACCCTGGAGAATAAAATTAATGAAGTATTTTTAAGCTTTTAAGCTGTATGTACACATTATAAACCTCATTACTGAAATAAAAAAGAACATTATACTACATTATGGAGGATTATTACAAATTTATTAATGAGTTAAATACCTGGTTTTATATCACAATCATCCCCTTACACTATACCATTATAAACATGCTCAGGTGCAACCAATCAACACACAGATCAAACACTAAGCCCCGCCTGACATCAAATGGAGTGGTTTTGATTAATTCAGAATAAAACCAAGTGTTTCTTAAAGATTCTGCCGACAGAAGGGCAGGTTCATGCACCATGGTATTCACCATGGTTGGGAAAGTGCTTTCAAAAAGCTTTTGGGATAAAGTTGTAGAAAGACATAATTTAGGAGAAGACTACAAGAAGATTTTAAAAGCTTTAGCTATTCCTCTGAAGCTATCCCTTCAGTGCATTATTAAGAAGTGGAAAGCATATGGTACAACCAACACATTGCATTGATCAAGCCATCAATCCTAACTGGATGACCGAGCCAGGAGGATTGATCAGAGAAGCTACCAAGAGGCCAAAATCAACTTTGAAGGACTTGCAAGGCTCACATGCAATCTCACATGTAATTTACATAAAACGAGCCTACATGGCAGAGTAACATGGAAGAGGTTTTAGTGAAAAATTTCCACACTCAGTCGTGTTTTTCCTATGCAAAAACACACATGGAAAACTCTGAAGCCCTCTGGCAGAACGTGTTATGGTCCGAGGAGACCGAAATTGACCTTTATGCACTGAACTCTATGTTATTCTACCCTCTGTTTTCATTTTGTTTGAAGAAAAACAAACAGCACAACACCCAAAACCCACCAAACCTACTGTGAAGCTTGGTGGTGACAGCATTATGTTATGTTGTGGGGTGTTTCTCTACTTTATTTTGTAATGGGTTTCGATTTCAGGCTGTACGAAAAATAAAGTAACTATTTCAAAGGGATATCATGATTTTCTATAGGCAGTGTACTATTAGGTATACATATACTAACTGAGCAACTCAACTCTATTAGGAACAACTCTTGTAGTATTCGTGCTATTATCTAATCAGCCAATTACTGGGCAGCACTGCAGTGCATAATACCATGTAGATGTGGCCCAGCAGCTTCAGTTATATTTTACACCAAGCATCAGAATGAAGAAAAAATGTGATTTAATTGATTTTGATCATGGCCTGATTGGTGGTGCCAGACAGGCTGGTATGAGAATTTCAAAAACTTTTATTCTCCAAGGATTTTTACACACTTCTACAAACTTTTACAGAATTTCTGTTAATGGAATCACTTCAGAGAAATTGATGGAGAATTGTAAAACTGGTTTGAGTGGACATAAAGGCTACATTAACCCAGATAACCACTCTGTACAGTTGTGGTAAGCAGAAAAGTATCTCACAATGCACAACGTGTCAAACCTTTAGTTAGCTAGGCTTTAAGGCAACAGCAGGAGACCATGTCAAATCCAGTTCTGTTAGCCAAGAACAAAAAGCTGACTCTGCAATGTGCACAGACTGAACAAATCTGAATAGTTGAAAAAACATAGTCTGGTCTGATGAAGCGTGATTTGTGCTGAGACATACAGATTTTAGGTTTACAATTTGACAACACTGTAATGACCCTATAGAACCAGCTTGCCTTCTGTCAACAATTGAAGATGATGGAGGCGGTGTAATGGTGTGGGCGATGTTTTCTTGGCAGACTTTAGACGAATATTAATCGTTTGATTTCCACAATCTCTTTAAGTACTATTTTTATTGACTATGTAATATATACAAGTGTGCTGATATATCAGTATACTGATGGTTAAGGGCCTTGCTCATGGGCCCGGCAGTGGCAGAGTGGTGGTGCTGGGATTTGAACCCATGACCTTCTGATCAAAAGTCCAACCACCTTCCTAAAACCAGTCCAAACGAAATGGTTTCATTCACACAACAATAAGATAAGAGGATTTCCCAGTAATGGGATCTGAATCTAATAGAACATCTTTAGGATTTGTGGTAGAACGGGAGATTCACAGCATGAAAGTGCACCTAAAAATCCTCAGGAAATGTTTGCTCCATTTAATATAGATAAGAATTAAAGAAAAAATCCCTTTTAAGAGCAAAAGAAGGGCTTACACAATGTTAGTATAGAGGTGCTTGTGAGTGTAAATGTACAGTACAAATAAATAAAGTAGCAAACAACAGACCGAAATTTTACACAATATTATAACCACATGGTGCAGTTATTAAAACATTTGCTTTATGATCAGGAGATTAAAGAATGCAATTTTTCTCATGTCGAATTAAAATTCACATTTTTTTCTCATGCTAATTTCTTAAGCAATTTCAATACAACACAAGTGAGAATTAGTATTTTATAATATAATATAATATAATATAATATAATATAATATAATATAATATAATATAATATAATATAATATAATATAATATAATATCAAAGAGAAATCTATGCAAAGCAATTTATGGCAGTGTTCTTGCTAAATTAAAAAAAAACACACATGTCTAGTATTAATGTAGCAGGAGTAACATTTGCCCATGCGTCATACACATGCATACCTCTAGCACACACTCTCTCTATAAACACACACACACACACACACACACACACACACACACACACACACACACACACACACACACACACACACACTTACATTCACACACCTACACACACATAGCCATCGATGACAGACAGGCTAATCACTATGTGCTCACCCCCAGGGCATGTGGCGGGGTGGTGTGTGTGTGTTTGTGTGTGTGTGTGTGTGTGTGTGTGTGTGTGTTGTGAGTACAGCCTGGGAGAGTGGTGGCTTCACGTCCTTGGTCGTAATCCGTGACCCCCACTCACTCGCTGCTCCTCCCTGAGCCTGGGAAGCAGCAGAAGGGGGGTCTCACACACACTGGGCCGACGTGGGCAGACAGCTGTGTGGACGGCGGTGAGCAGCCGTTACAGCAGCCCTGCTCACCACCCACTCACTGTATGACTCGCACAAGCTGTTTGACACACTCACACACACACACACACACACACACACACACACACACACACACACACACACACACACACACACACACACACAGAAGAGGAAGGCTGGACGGCACTGCAGTCCCTCTAATAATGAAGCACTTTTGTACGCATGTGTGTGTTTAGGAAAAAGACACAGTAATGTTTACAGTCACTGGCTTTTACGACTTAGAGTATTTTTCTCTCTCTCTCACACTCACACACACACACACACGCGCACACACACACACACACACACACACACACACACACACAATCCTATTGTCAAATTCATATAGTCAAATTCATATTGTGTCACATATCATACAGTTTGACATGCAGTGAAAAGCTTTTTCAATTAGTACATAACATAATTAAAGAAAGTGGAATAAACATTTGGAACTGAGTAGTAAATAGAATTGGGAATTTAGTACAAATACCAATCAGTATTTACATTAGAAAGGCAGACAGGTGAGTTACAACAAAGATTTTATCATTACAATAACACCTGTCAAATGGTGAAATATTAGGAAGCAAATGAACAATCAGTTCATGAAGTGTGCAGGAAGCCCACACACAAGGTGTTAATTTGACAAGATTTCAATAACTAGACAGTTAGACCATATCATCTCAGATAGGATGGATGTACATGTCTTCTTCCATAGTACTGTACTTTACTGTACCACCAAGCTAATAGAAATCCAAGGTTTTTTGTAAATAGTAAAATCCTGTAATTTGACCGCATACAAAAGTAAAATTCATAGTAACAGTAAGTGAAGCATCATATATTTTAATTCACCTGTTGGAGCCAAAGAATTCCTAAAAACAAGTAATGTTTTTGAGTAAATGTACTTTTTTACTGTACTTGAGTAATTTTTTGGCTACTTTCTTGTTTTACTGAGTATCAAAGATATAAGCAACTTTTACTCTCTATTCAACTACATTTTAGATTCAATATATGTACATTTTACTATATTTTAATTGACAATAAGCGTTACCAATTACATTTTGTACAGCAGCTTTATCTGCCAGGGCTTATTTATTCTTAAGAAGAGGTGATCACTATCCTAATTGTATTTGTCCATTCAATACTAATGATTCCTCTTCTTTGTGACATGATACTATAATTTTATTTGTTAAATTAAAGATGTATTTTTGAAACATTGCTTTTTTTTTTTTTTTGGATTAATTTGTTTGATCTTGGTTTTATTCTGGCATGTTGACGAGGCTGTTTTGTTGATCTCGCAGCGTTAATGCGGTGTTGAGTTGTACAATTTGATTTGCATTTTAGGAAAAAAAAATTCAAAAATCACCTGTTTTTTCAAAAGGAGACTAAATTCAATAGGAGTTAAATAATAAAGTACTGTTCAAATCAGATACTCTAAGACTTTTATTCAAATCAAACTTGTAATGGAGTAGGTTTTGCAATAAGGTATTTATACTTTTATACTTATACTTGTATGCAGTCCAACAATGATTGTATGTACATCTGCTTTATTTGTATCCCTTCTTAAAAATTTACTTTAACCTTTTAATTAAGTTAAGTCAAGTCAAGTTTATTTCTATAGCGCTTTTCAGACATTGTCTCAAAGCAGCTTTACAGAAATCAACAGTTAAGGTGAATGGTGTGCATTTATCCCTGATGAGCAGCCATAGAGACTGTGGCAAGGAAAAACTCCCTTAGATGTCATGAGGAAGAAACCTTGAGAGGAACCAGACTCAAAAGGGGAACCATCCTCATTTGGGTGACATGAAGAGTTTGATAAATCTTTTAACAATACAGAACACTGGAGAGTGAGAACTAACATGAGTACTGGAGTATAAGATTATAAGTAATGTTCTTTCTACAGTCTTATACTGTCATTATGGTTATAAAACTAGGAGCTACTGAGCTCAACATTTGTGATCATCACAGATCCAGCATCAGCTTCTCCATGTCAGAGCCTTTAAACACTCCAGGAGGTCCAATGTCAAAACTCCACACATGTAGTGGGATCCAATTGGGACTGGTACGTCCCGAGATGGTACGAGATGTTTGCTAGTTCGGCATCTACTTCTTCAAAGGTCCATAATCTTCACGAGGTGGGACGTGACTGGAGCTGGCAAAACCTCAGGATGCCTCGGGATGGGGAGGGAAAGAGAAGCAGTGGAGAGGAATTAGCGTAGCTGCTGTTTATGATATTAACAGCACAAGTTGATAATGTGCATGTGATCAGATGTTCTGGAGCACAAGGTTATGATGTGAGACGTATGTTATGTGTAGGCTTTGCTAAAAAGATATGTTTTTAATCTGCACTTAAACTGGGTGAGTGTGTCTGAACCCCGAACACTGTCAGGAAGACTATTCCAGAGTTTAGGAGCTAAATGTAAAAATGCTCTACCACCTTTAGTGGACTTTGCTATTCTAGGAACTACTAGAAGCCCAGAGTTTTGAGATCTCAGGGAGCGTGGCGGATTGTAGCGTGTTAAAAGACTGGGGAGATACATGGAGATAATCCATTTAGTGCTTTATAAGTAAGAAGTAGTAGTTTGTAGTCTATTCGAAACTTAACAGGAAGCCAATGTAGGGATGATAATGGTAAAATACGTCTCTTAAGAGCATTCTCCTATTACAGACAATTTATGTATTTTTTTTATTGCTGTTGCAGTGATCAGACTCTTTATTTGTATACAGTGCAATAATTATCTTTTTTTTTCTTTTAATTTCATTAAATTGATATAAAGTACTACTTCATTAACTCATAAACAAGATCATTGTAATCCAATGAGCCAGTTAAGTATTTCCAAGTTTGCCTCCCCCATTTCTATTTAGTCTTGGCTATTTCTCACCAACCAAATTCAATACACATTCATACAGAGTACGACACGTAGTGAAATGCTTTTTACGACTCTCCAACATGTAAACATGAAAAATAGTTAAATAGTTTAAGTAAAATAAAATGAATAACAAATAAAAAAGTGACACTGTGCCGTGCCAGTCCAGAGTTAAACTGACATTTCATTAGTGCAAACAATCAATCAGGTATTCCCTTATAATTTGTCAGCCCCCAGTGGAAGAAGGCTAAGACTATCGCATGCTTCCTCATGCTTCAGGATCTGCACCTGTGATAAAAGAAGAGAATTTAGCGATATAGATAAAATAATAATTTATGACATTTGTGTCTCTAATCTGCCCTCAGATTTAGTGTGAACACCATGGCCTAAGACGTTGTTCTCAAAAGAGTAGCAGCATCATAGAAGACCCTCGTCATATTCAAAAAACTACATTAACAAGAAATGCAAATTCAAAAAGCATGTGAAGTCGGCGAAGCTACTACTTCTACCGTGACAGTCATGCACTGGTCAATACCAACCCACGCAAAAGCATTCAAAGTAGGTCCTGTACCCGAACTCACTACTGTACAAATAAGCAAAGAAAGAAAAAACCTGCCTATGTTTTTGATTCCTTATTAGTGCCACTAAAAGCCAATATTCAGAAATATTCTCACTATTAAGATCTTTTAAAAAAAAAATTATATGTATTTTTATTGTAGCATTGATTAAAAAATGCTGAAGATTTAACGCCAAAATCGTTAGTAAACCTATGATTAAAAATTCCTCATTTATATAATTTATCACAAAGTTTATTACCTAACTTTATTTTTCAAAATAGCAGAAAATCTATGCATTATTTTCTTTGTCATTTCTATGGTAACATAGACGGTCTTTTGCAAAACACAAATGCTAAATCTATGCGCACACTCGCATACAACAACATGACAGGTGAACATTTGCCTTCCGTGTATACGCATAAAAAGGAGCAGCAATTTAAGGAGCAGAGTCAAACTTTCAGACACGTTTGATTAGTGCTTTATTGAACAAATATTTGTAAATGAAAAACAATTAAAATTATAACTACCATTTCTATCATTTCTACACTGCATTAGGGACTGCAATACACATTCAGGAAGTGTAAACACACTGACATGTTTTATGAATGTTGCATCCCCTCAGCTTATTCAAAGCTTAAATTTAAATATATTTGTGTTTCTGACAGGAAAAAGAACCCCGAGTGTTCAGTCAAAGACAGCACACAGAGAGATGAAGACTACTTACTCTTTTCTCCTCTTGGCAGCTCTAATAGGAACATCCAAATGTATGCTTGTTAGAAAATACATTTATGTGGGCAATTATGTGTCTTGGACTGATGCTCAGACATACTGCAGGACAAATTACGTTGATCTGTTAACCATTAACTCACAAGATGAATATAACAGGTTCCTTCAACAGGCAAACATCTTCCTTTTAAATAGATGCTGGATCGGGCTCTACAAGGAACCAGATAAGCTTATTTTTACTTACTGGTCGGATGGAAGTCTGAGTGGAGGACTCATGAAGTGGGACAGCCACGAACCAGACCACCTGGACACTGAGCATTGTACACACACAGTCATTGGCAAGTGGTATAATTCTGTCTGTTCTACTACACGGGTGTTCTTCTGCTACACATGGACTTATCAAGTGATTGTTGTGCCAGAGCTGAAGAGTTGGACTGAGGCACTGGAGCACTGCAGAACATTCTACACTGACCTGATCAGCTTGACTCCAGATACAGCTATGGTTTTGGCCAAAAAACAGAACCTTAATATACAGACGCCTGCTTTTTGGACAGGACTGCGCTTTTTCGACGGCTCATGGTTGTGGGTGAACAAGGAACCTCTGGGGCAATGGACCACCCTGCCCTCATGTCCCATCAGGCCTTTTCTTTGTGGAGCTAGGCAAACTGGAGCTGATGTCTGGGAAATCTCAGACTGTGAAAAGAAGATGAACTTCATTTGCTACAACAAAAATCAGTAAGTTGCTGAACTCATCACAACCTTCATAACCACATATTAACATATAATATTAATATAGCATTTACTGCTGCAATATATAGCATGTCATTTTTCGCAGAGTGAAAAAATATCCCTTAAATTTAAACTTTGCATTTCAAAGGACACCATGAAGCGGATCGCCAACAACAAGAACATGAAGAAAAAAATGACAGATTCATGATTACAACCAGGCTTTTTGGAAGAGACCTTTTCCTTAATCAAATTGAAATCATATTATTAGCGTGTATGAATTCCGTGTATGAATTCATTTCTTAACCTTTTAGCTATGATGTGTGTAGGTTACAGTAAAAAAAAATTATATATAATAATATATAATATATGTGTGTGTAAATTTATATAAATTGAGATGTAAAATTATGTAAATTAAAATTTTCATCTATGTGTATATACATGTGCATGTACATATATGCAAAAGTATTCACCCCTTGAATATTTCCACATTATAACCACAAACTTCAATGTATTTTATTGGGATTCTATGTAAGAGCCAACACAAATATCACATAATTGTCAAGTGAAAGGAAAATTATACATTCTGTTTAAAATTGTTTACAAATAAAAATCAGAAAAGCGTGCCGTGCGTATGTATTCAGCCCATTTTACTCTGATATCCCTAAATAAAATCCAGTGCAATCAACTGCCTTCAGAAGTCAGCTACAATAATTCGAGAAGCAGCCAGAAGACCCATGGTAACTCTGGAGGAGCTGCAGTGATCCGCAGCTCAGGTGGGAGAGTCTGTCCACAGGACAACTATTATTCGTGCACTCCACCAATCTGGCTATTATGGAAGAGTGGCAAGAAGAAAGCCATTGTTGACAAAAAATAAATAAAAGGTTCCGTTTACCTTTTGCCACAAGCCATGTAGGGGACACAGCAAACATGTGAAAGAAGGTGCTGTGGTCAGATAAAACCACGATAGAACCTTTTTACCTACATTCAAAAACACTTTGTGTGGCAGAAACACTGATATCAGCCTAAACACACCATCACCACCGTGAAACATGGTGGTGGCAGCATCGTGCTGTGGGGATGCTTTTCTTCAGCAGGGACACTGAAGCTGGTCAGAGTTGATGGGAAGATGAATGGAGCTAAATACAGGGCAATCCTGTAAGAAAACCTATTAAAGGCTGCAAAAAACTTGAGACTGGAGCAGAGGTTCACTTTCCAGCAGGACAATGACCCTAAACATATAGCCAGAGCTACAAATAAATGGTTGAGATCAAAGCATATTCATGTGTTAAAATGGCCCAGTCAAATTCCAGACCTAAATACTATTGAGAATCTTTAGCAAGACTTGAAAATTGCTTTTCACAGACATTCTCCGTCCAGTCTACTTCAACTAGAGCTGTTTTGCAAAGAAGAATGGGCAAAAATTACAGTTTTTAAATGTGCAAAGCTGGTAGAGACATACCCAAAAAGACTTGCAGCTGTAATTGCAGCGAAAGGTGGTTTGATAAAGTATTGACTCAGAGGGGCTGAATACAAATGCATGCCACACTTTTCATATTTTTATTTGTAAAAAATCTTTAACACAATGTATAATTTTCCTTCCACTTCAAAATTATGTGATACTTTGTGTTGGTCTATTATATAAAATCCTAATAAAAAAAATTAAAAATGTGGAAATATTCGAGGGGTATGTATAATTTTTGAGGGAATACTTTTGCAATGCACTGTATACTTTTGCAATGCACTGTATATATATATATACACTTTATATATATATATATATTCTGCTACTTGCCGATTGCTACCTGCATATTTCTACTGTATAATAACCTATTTATTTATTTGTAGCAGATATTTTTACATTTAACTGCATTTGTTAATCAATCTGTCTCTAGTTATAGACATAGTATATAGTTTACATATGTACATTATTCATTATATTTAAAACGTACATGGTACTACACATAATCAATATTCTAAAAAAAAAAAAAAAGCTAACTCCATTTACCTACTATTTATTGTTGAAAAAAATCTTAAATGTAAAATGTCAAAGTATGTAATCTGTACAGAAACATGATATGAAAAAGCAGCTATTAGTACTTTGGCAAGTGATGTCAGTAGATGGATAGTTGTATTAATATATCTTTATTGAGCAGTTTACGTACTTTATAACACTGTTAGTCATTTGCTGTTATATTGTATACTATATGATGACTGTAACAATTCTCTTGCTTTATCACTATAATAATAAATTATATCATTCATTATTATAACGACAGGTGCATATTATTGCATATGATGTTCCACAGCAACATGTATGTCCTGTATATATTAATAATAATATTATTGCATTATACATAATAATAAATATAATGTATTAGCAAATATATTCATAATAATGAAGATAATCTGATTAACACTCAGCTGTAAATTGGTAGCATGAATTATTTTCTTATACACATATAGATAATTTAATAATCAGGATTTTGAAAGGCAACTTTATTCTGTTCTTGGGTATGAAGTTGAATGAGTAGAGTATGTAAAAAAAAATGGATGGTGCCATTTCTTTTAGACACACGGCCGCCAAAGTTTCTACGCACTGGCCAGGCAGGTTGTAGATGATCCACAGACATTATCGTCTTTTAGTAAAGGTTAGCAGGTGAAATAAATATTTATATTTTTTCACTGGAATCTATCTGCACTCTGGATTTGACCTTATATGTCTTATATTCACCTCAGGTCAAACTCTCATGGTACAAAAATAGCACGTTTCTCATGTGTTAGGTTTCACCCATAACACGGTTCATGGTTTTTCATTTTCCATATGTGAGGAAAACCCTGGAGGTGAGCACTCAGCTCGCAGCAGAGACAGTATGAGTGAGATTGCGGTGTTTGTTTAAGGGAAGCGCTGGGACCTTGTGAAAACAGACTGTCGGAGCCGGGCAGCAGCCCTGGTGCAGCCTGTCAGTGTAATGACTAAATAAACACTAACCAGGCTCCCCGACGCTCTCTATGTGTTCACACATCACTCACGGCCTTTCACAGCATCAACACTAACACAGCAGGGTTTAAAGTGTAGGTTTTGGGGTGTTAGAGAAACGTGGTATCGGGTCATTATGGGTGTAGCCTGCTGCGCCTGCTTGTTTTCGGGAAAGCTAAAATAACACAGAAGAGCTACTGTGTAACAAGCAGAATAATAGCTAGAGATTTGGAAGGGTGTAAAAACTGCCATTTATAACAGAATGTATCAGCAATTCAATATTCCCCTTCCCAAATGCAGTCGATCAGCTGAGACAGATTTGTTATCCATAGTTTACTTTTTTTTTTTAAATACAAAGCTGTTCCTATACTCTCACCCTTAACCACATCAATCAGTTTAAGAAGCAACATTTTACAAATACTAGTACCCCACACAACTTCAGCCAAAGCAAAAATATCATGTGAACCACTGTTTGCACCCCCATTCAAAATCTGCCCTTCATCTCAAACCTGGCTCAAGCATTTGTTTCAAAATTGACTTTTGGTTCTTTGTTGTTAAATTCATCTAATTTTAATTAGGGCATGGGCGTAGAACTTACTTCATAACTTTTTACACTACATATTTTACACTATGTACTGTATATTAACTGTTTAGCACTGTTTAGCAAACCTGCCTTTAAATGTTGGACCTGCCTGCAGCATTGTTTTCTCTTGAATTAGAAACTACTATTACAGGTGTAAAAACTCAAACTTAAAACATTTTTTATGCGAAGCATCTCACTCTGACTTACTACTGCCCTTCCTACCTCACACACTCCCTCCCTCCCTCCCTCCCTCACTCACTCACTCACTCACTCCCTCCCTCACTCACTCACTCACTCACTCACTCACTCACTCACTCACTCACTCACTCACTCACTCACTTACTCACTCCCTCACTCACTCACTCACTCCCACACTCCCTCCCTCCCTCCCTCCCTCCCTCCCTCACTCACTCACTCACTCACTCACTCACTCCCTCCCTCACTCCCTCACTCACTCCCTCACTCATTTACTCACTCACTCACTCACTCACTCACTCACTCAATTCACCCAGCAAACACCCAGCATATTGCACTATGTAGGAAATAGGTTGGGGTTTCAACCATCAGTGTGGGTGTTTTTTTTAATCCTTTTCAATTTGTATTTATTTATTATTTTTACAATATTTAACTTTTACTATTAAAAAGTATTCAATTAAACCCTGTGTTTTATTTAATTAAAAGTGTGCATCAACATTGAAAAGGTTTTTGATCTTTGCACTAAAAAAATTACACTACAGCACTAAAATGCCTATGTATTAAAAGTTTGAAAGGGACATATAGATGATGATGATGATGCTTATTTTTAAATATTACAATGTTATTTTACTTATGGCCAAGCAGTTCTATCTAACACCTAATCAACACATAGTCATTGGCTATAGATAAAAAAAAGGCTGTGTAGTATTTTATAGCACAGGTGTTATTCCTATAGGTGTTGTTTCCACTTCCAGCAAATATACACAACAGAGGGCATATTCAAGGTGTGCTTCATTTATACATGCTCTTTAAAATCTGTGTGTGGAAACTGAGATTTTGACAGATGTTCTGAGATCTGTGACAATCTGACAGCTCAGCAACATTTACGACCCAAGTGTGAGCCTGCAGTTGCCTGTAGTGATCAAGCACAGAGTCACATGGCCAAGCTGTGGTGCAACAGGTCAAACACTTATGTCATTGTATGTGTGTGTGTGTGTGTGTGTGTGTGTGTGTGTGTGTGTGTGTGTGTGTGTGTGTGTGTGTGTGTGTGTGTGTGTGTGTGTGTATGCATGTCCGTGTGCATGTGTGAGGGTGTTGTGTGCAGCTTGGTATCCTTGGGAAAGAAATCTGGATCAGGCAAAAACTGGTATTAAGATTATATATAAGAGTATAACAGCAGTTCAACAAAAAGTGTGATCTGGTGCAAAAATTAAAAGTTCCTCCTCCTTATTGTTGTTTTTTTTTCCGCTATTCTTTCTGCTCTTTTGAGAACGCCCCGGTTTCTGTCAGGCTTCAGACATGCAGGTTTAATTCGAATGCTACCCTTTTTAGCGTGGGACGGTTTCCAGAATTGTCTGCTGTCCTGTCTCTAGCCTGATTTCAAGGCTCAAATGCTCAATTTCATGGGCTCAAAGGATTAGCAGGGGTTCCCAGCACCACAGCAGTCGTGTAGGGCATTCACACAGCCTTCATACTGACCCGACCATTACGCAGGTCACAGGGCGGTGTGATCCCAGGCCATGGTACACAAAGGCCAAATCGCTGCCATTTAGTTAGGGCAAAAGTCAATTGCAAGCATGGTTTGATCGCGGCTTGTTATCAAATAAGGAAATGTGTGGTGTGAATGTGACAGGGATTTTGTGAATGTGTGTGTGTGTGTGTGTGTGTGTGTGTGTGTGTGTGTGTGTGTGTGTGTGTGTGTGTGTGTGTGTGTGTGTGTGTGTGTGTGTCTGTGTGTGTGAACAGGCATGTTGGCAGACTTGTCATCAAAAGAGCAACGAGACAAGCCTGCAGCTAGCCAGGCCGACAGAGTAATGACATCGGAATCCATACTGTACATGAGTAATGGAGAACAGATTCAAATCTGTCTCATGTTCCAAATAAATGCCTCCATGTTCAATTCTCTGTGGCATTTTGCAGTCAGAAAAAGCTCAGATTTCTATTTATAATGGACACAAGGGCATATGCACATGCACATGCCTGAACACACACACAAGATGAAAGAATGAAAGTTCACAGACCTGAGCCCCCCCTTTTCCTCCCTGACCACATTGCTATGGTTGACATTTGCATGTGGACGGCCACCCACAGCGAGTCACCTCAGAACTTCAAGCACTTCATTACGGCCACGAGAGTTCCCTATAATGGCTCAGTCCAGTGTCAAGCTCATATCAACAAATGACAAAAAAAACCCATCATATTCCTTTCATCGTTCCTTTCAAAATGAAAATAATGTAGTCACGATTGAAGTCAGCTCGACTTCCACAAAGAAGTCTGGATATCTGGATCCATTTCCATGGAATCAAATGGAGTAAAATAGGATGGCTCTGACCACAGTTATGTAGCCCAAAAACACATGACAGCCTGTCTGCACTAAAATCCTACTTTGTTGTTTAGCACTTATGTTTGTACTATCAAACGTTTACTTGGAACTTGCAGATTGGAAAATGTTGCATTCTGTGAATCAAGTGAGCTCTGCCAAGGGAGCATTACTGGTGTCAAAGTGTGTGAGACTGTCGATGTGGGTAGCTAGACGCTAACAAATGATTACTGGTACCTATCTAATACCTATTGGTAGCATAACAGTGAAACTATTAGAGTTAAGCAATACATTATATCACAAGGTCATGTTAATCACATAATAGAAAGGCAGTTATGCAACTGAATTCATTTTTCAAATATTTATCGTATCGCCACGATTCTG
This sequence comes from Silurus aristotelis, assembly GCF_946808225.1. Lineage (NCBI taxonomy): Eukaryota > Metazoa > Chordata > Actinopteri > Siluriformes > Siluridae > Silurus > Silurus aristotelis. The sequence goes on from NC_139594.1 coordinate 15,271,537, forward strand.
GTCAGAGTGTGTGTGGAGTAAGGGTTCTCTCACTGAGTTTCTGTAAGTATGTAAATCTCTTATGTAAAAGGTCTGATTTGCAAGAGAAAGAAGCCCTGAACGATTATTATTTACTATTACTACTATATTACTTACTGTTATTTACATCGCATTCTCATACATCACTACATTTTCTTTCAATACTTATATAATTTTATCTGCAATTACGTTTGTATTTTTTCTTAATTAGTAATGTAAATTAAGTACTTTTACTGGAATCACTTTTAAGAAGGGGATATATATTTTTTCTCAAAAACTTAAACGGTCTACTGCACCCAATACTGTTTATGTACACTATTCACTTTTGGCTAGTATGAGCTTGCTAAAACAGCATGTTCAGGTAATGTGTGTTGGCAAATAGCAGCAAGTAATTAAAAAGAGGAAAATATTGTAGGACAGATGCATTAAATGCTCCATTTAAAATAAAGATAAATAAACTTAACCTTATTAACTTAACCTTAATATAACTGGTAGCCTGAATTAGCTTTTACTGTATGTCTGGTAATGTGGAATAGAATAATTATAAATAATGAATTTTTGTGTAGTGGTTAAGTTGTTGGATTTCTGCTCAGAAGGTCATGAGTTCAAATCCCACCTCATTAAGCTGCCACTGCTGGGCTCTTAAGCAAAGCCCCTAACCCTGAACTGCTCAGTTTTATGAATGAGATCATTGTCGCTTTTAAATATAAGTATAATGATTGGTGTAAATAGTAACACCCTCATATAATAATAATAATAATAATAATAATAATAATAATAATAACATTATTCAAGTTATTATTATTATTATTATTATTATTATTATTGTTATTATTATTACTTATTATGACAATTAATATAATTTTCGAAAAGACTATTGGAATTGTATAACTCCAAAGATTTACATTTGCTACAATGTTACAATTACATGATGGTAATGTAGTAAAATTTTGAAAAATCACTGATAAGTATCCACAAAGACTGCCCCCCCTACAAAATAGTAATAATAACAACAATAACAATAATAATAATAACAACAACAACAACAACAATAATAATAATAATAATAATAATAATAATAATAATAATAATAATAATAATAATAATAACAATATTATTTAAATTATTATTATTGTTGTTGTCATTATTATTATGACTTATTATGACTTTAATATTTTTGGGAAAAGATCATTGGAATTGTAAAAATCTAAAATTAAAATTTGCAGTTACAATACATGATGGTAATAAAATTTTGAAAGATCGCTAATAACTATCGACAAAGGCTGCCCATCTACAAAATTCCTTTAAATCTCTAACAAATACACGTTTGCACATCCATTCACACCTATGGATCTTTTGGAAGCTTCCATAGATCTTGCGACATGTTTTGGGATGTAGAAGGAAACCAGAGAACCCAAAGGAAACCCTGGTGTATCATGGTGAACAGAACCAGCAAGGGCCTCTGGAGTAGTAATATTTGAATTAGTATCGCTTCTTAAAAAACCCTAAAAACTATCCACAACGGCTGATTATCTAGAGAAACACATTTAAATCTCTGATCATCACCTTCAGATAATCTAGTTTTTCTTCTTGGAGAGGATAATAGCAGTGAAACCACTGGGCTTTGTGTGGAATCCACATTTAGTTTTTATGGGGTGAGATGGCACCTTGTCCCCAATCCTAACTGCTGGAGATCTCCAGAGAGGAGAAACCAGAATAAGTTTCTTATAATTCACAAAGCCATCAAAGAGAGGCTCAAACAAAGACAGGAGGAGGAGCCCTGCAAATCATTATTACAATGCACACACGCACGCAGTTGGTCAAGCAAATTACCACATCACACACCTACATTCACGTTCACAAAATAACTGAGGGGCAACTGAGTGAAATGTGCAGGCAATTTATAATGTCTTTGGATTTGTCATGGTAGGGGATCACAGGGTAACCCTTCAAAACTCAAGCAACCACACACACAAACACACACAGGCACATATGCATGCATGCATTCATGCACACACACACATTCACACGAGCAGCACAATGCAAGGTGTCACACACATCTCAGAGGGAATTAGGCCCTGCTTCCTCTCCCAGTATCCAAAACAAAGCCGGTCTTCCTCTGTGAGTGGATTCAATGCACTGCTATTTATAAACAAAAACATGTCCCGCTGCCTGTCCTGCTGAAGAGCGCACGGTAGCTTTAACATTGTTTTGGAGAGCGGAACATCTGTCTGCGCTAGACACTGGAAGCTGGACATCGTGGCGCACCAGTGTATCAGAGCGTGGAGGAGCATGAAGGACAGATGTGGACCTCAGCACTAATCATTTGCACTTTCACAGCTTCTACACCGTGCACAGCTGAGTGTATCCCAATTGTAAAAAGACAAAACGGGTTTCATGTATAGGTTGGGACCAGGTAAACTGCAACGTAATAGAAAAGCTGTGCAGGACTCCATGTGGTGCAAATAATGACTTCAAGACAAAATCATTATATAAATTACAACAATACAGTGAATACACACCCATGCAGGATGTGACGGTACACACTACTCAGAACAAAAGGAGCATCAAAATCCAAACATATAGTAAATCTTGACAGCATAGGGTTAGGGTTAGGGTTAGGGTTAGGGTTAGCACACACACACAAACACACATATACATATTTGTACATCATTTACACCTAGAGTTAATTTAGCTTTCACTGATTCAGTGACATGTTTTGGGAGGTAGAAGGAAACCAGAGCACCCAGAAGAAAACATGAGGAGAACATGCACAGACACTCTATGTTGAGTAAGCAAGGCACCCAATTACAGCTGAGCATAAATGTTTGCAACTGCAGAAGGGTTCATTTGTATGTGTATACCATGAAGATGATACATTTTGTGTTTAAAGATGTTCACTCATTAATACAGGTAACAACAACTGGTTAAATAATAAAAAATAAGGTATAAAATCTGATTGTTAAAAATCCCTGTTAGATTTGCATTTATTTTCCTGAATGCAACCTAAACATTTGTGTCCGATGTCTTTATGCTTTTTGCCTTCACTTTTTGCATCTATTGAGCCCTTCTTTTAGCAAAACCACGCTATACCTATATACAGTATAGGACAAATATATTACCAATCAGGCATAACATTATGAGCACCTGACTAATATTGTATTGGTCCCCTTTTGCTCCCAAAACAGTTCTGACCTGTAGAGCATTACCAGCATTAACTTCTTTAGCAATTTGAGCTACAGGAGCTCTGCTGAATCGGACCACACGGGCCAGCCTTCGCTCCCCATGTGCATCAATGAGCCTCGGTCGCCCATGAACCTGTCACCAGTTCACCACTTTTCCTTTCTTGGAGCACTTTTGAAAGATACTGACCACTGCAGACTGGAAACATCCACAAGAGTTTCAGTTTTAGAGATGCTCTGAACCAGACGTCTAGACATCACAATTCGGACCTTGTCAAACTCGCCCAAATCCCTACACTTGTCCATTTTACCTGCTTCTAACACATCAACATTGAGTACAAAATGTTCACTTGCTGCCTAATATATCACACTCACTAACAGGTGCCATGATGAAGAGATAATCAGTGTTATTTACTTCACCGGTTATAATGTTATAATGTCATAATGTTATACCTGAGCTGTGCATATATAGAGGTACACATACATTTTCCCAAGTACCTGTAAATATGTCCATAAAATGTTATTGTACACAATAAGATTTGTATTAATGGTTCAGTTTAATCAGACGCTTAACAATGACTGTTTTCTAAAACGAATGCATAATTTCGTTCCACGTCATGCCCTGTCACATAATTAAACAAAAATCCCCAAAAGCAGCAGGTTTCCTTCAGTCCTGATCTGCTCGGCTCATAGGGTAAGTGGACTCCATCTCTTGGCATGGATTTAAAGAGACTGAAGGTAAAAAGAGAAAGCATGGCAGACCCACTGAGAGGAGCTCAAAAACGCTTTAGCTCGGACTGAAAGAGGGCCCAGGGTATGCTTTGTCAGAGGGAAATAACGTTGGGTTGTTGGGCCTTTACCTTCAAAAGAGAGCCGGCGAGAGCACTAATCACAACATGTGATGAGACACTAGAACAAAGGCGAACGGCAGCAGAAAATAACAGCGTGGGAAACCTCTGTGAACTTGAGTTACAAGTTTCCCTCCTCCTCCTCCTTACACACACACACACACACACACACACTCTCTACAAACACACAAACACAAACACACACCAGCTCTTTTGCACCCACAGCACGCCCCGCTTCTGACACCCCACCAACAATCACAGGCAAACATGGGGGGGTTTATCTTTACCGCTAAGACCAGACTGGTAGCAAGAACAACAACATGAAAACAAGCCCAGTGTGTTTCCTCTCATTCATGTATGCAGAATGAGGGGCTTCTCTTCTTCACAATTAAGTGTGCTGTGCAAGGGTCGATAAGGATCCGGTGCCCTGCCTTTCAGCCTGCAAACGTAGCCTTGTGTATGTATGCACACTGTTCTGTGGCCTTTTAAGCTTTTCTTGGATCCCTTTATTATTAAAGGGAGGAACCTTCGGTAAAAGAGGTGGAAGTTTTTCGTGTACCCATTCTTGAACTAGGTAAAATCAAGTCATTTGGGTAAATCAAATCCTGAATTTTAGTGTAATTATCCACCCTGATTATTCTGCAGAATGATTTACAATCATCTTATTTATACAACTAATCAGTTGAGTGTTACAGGCCTTGCTCTGAAACCCCAACACTGGCAGTCTGAAGTTCTGGGATTTGATCTCACAACCCTCTGTTCAGAAATCCACTATGCTATCATGTTCTCTTAATCGTTAAACGTGTCTATATGCAAAGTGAGAGAGTTGGAGATGAACAAGAAAGCACTGCCGCATCAACCTCTTTAGTTTGAGATAATGCAAACGGGTAAATCCCATTGATGCCAATATTAACGGGTAAACAATTGTGAGTAATGTAATGGAATTATAGAATATAATAGATCTTGCAAACAACTGAAAGATTTCTTAGTTTATAATCTGAAACGGGAGATGTTCATTGATAAATATGGTGTTAAATTGAAAGAAACGGTTATCAAATTATCAGGTTTTTGGAGCTGGAACTGATTTTGTAGCATCTTTGGAATTTCCTTTACTTAAAACTAACATGTCTGGGCCTTTAGACACAATATTGAATTGTATATTAGACAAAAGTTTTGCACAATTTTTTTTACATTTCTTTATGTATGTAATGATGACTAACCACAATATATTTTCTAATATTAAAGGAATCTGATTCTATTGTTATATCACAATATTAATGTGATTTTTCAATAAATTGCATGTTTCAATTAGACGTGTCAGGTGACCCACACACACGTTTTAGTTGAAGTAAGTCTTGTGAGTGGACGAGGTGATCTTTCATATGATATCACCATAAACGTGTGCTTGACAAAACTGCTGCTCTCATGAGAAGAGTGAACATGCCACAAGTGCATGTGTATGTCTATGTGCATGCGCATGCCACAAGCTTGGACATCGCTCGGTTTTATCTAGATGTTCTGGTGCAGGCTGTGAGTAGTGTGAACGCAAATCCCCAGGCGGGCGCTGCCTGGAACTCCTCTGGGCTGAGGTTAGAGTCGGAGGCTTCCTCTGCACACCGCGATGAGCCGCTATCAGATTACAGGTTCACACGCTCGCGCGCAGACCGCCCGTCGCCCCGACCAATTGCCCCATTCACGGCAGCGCCAGAGACGGCCGCCCCCCCCTCCTTCACCCCTGATTGGCTGATCCGCTCAGGGGGCTAAAGGAAACCAACGGAACTTTCCCACGGCCCGCGCGTGCTGACAGGCGGCTGGCCTCCTCCCCGCCGCCGCCGCCGCCTGCGCAAGACGCCGGCGCTGCACGGGGAAAGGCGGAGCTACGAGTGGGCTGTTCCTTAGAAAAAAAACCCGCTCTGATTAGCTCGTCGTCGCAATTATCCAAATGAACAAGGCGTGCCTAGATCTCGCTTCTGCTTACCGATTGGCCCCGAACGCCCAGGCGCTCACGGATTGGTCGGTTTTGACGCGCAGCCCCGCCCCTTGCGACACGCTCCGGCGTTGAAATGACACCGTGGGAAAGCCCGGCTCCTCAAACGCATCGAAAGCACAGCAGGCTTCACCTGGAACAGTTCACGGACGAGTGGCACGCTCAGATCTTCACAATGAAGAGAAATCACGACTTCAGCTCCTCTGACAGCGAGCTCGATGAGAATATTGAAGTGGAGAAGGAGAGCGCTGATGAAAACCTGTAAGTCTTTTTTTTAGATTTTTTTTAAACTTTGCAAATATATATATATATATATATATATATATATATATATATATATATATATATATATATATATATATATATATATATATTCCCATCCCCATAATAATTTATAGACATATACATCTAAAATAAGGTCTAGAATAAATACTGACCTGTTAGTGATGACTGTTTTCTATTTTAGGGGTATGAGTCCTCCACTCGAATCGGTTTCTCCTTCCACTACATCTCAAGTACAAGCAAGAAAACGTCGCCGAGGGGTGAGTAATCTCAGATAACATCAAATGATAGAGAGGAGAATAAACATGACATATAGATTATTAAGCAATATATGCTGTAGACTAATTTATCAAAATAAATGATTTGAGCAAAACATTTTTTATCAAACAATATGACATATTCATATTATAAATACTATTCATATTACTATTTTCATATGATTCATGTTATTATTATTATTATTTTTATCATTATTATTATGATTATTTAAATTTTTATTATTATCATTATTATTATTATTATTATTATTATTATTATTATTATTGTAAGTTTTAACAGTGATTTGAATGTCTTTGCACAGATCATTGAAAAGAGGCGCAGAGACCGCATTAATAACAGCCTGTCCGAACTGCGCCGCCTTGTTCCCAGTGCTTTTGAGAAACAGGTAAGAATGCGCTCTTCACTTCACATGATGATCTTTTAACATGTCTGTCTTTGTCTAATCTGTAACCAGAAATCAGTAAATAAACTCCCTTTTTTCCCTCCTCTCTAGGGCTCAGCTAAACTGGAGAAAGCCGAGATCTTGCAGATGACTGTGGATCATTTGAAGATGCTTCATGCAGCTGGAGGCAAAGGTAGCACATTGTTTTCCATATTCCATGTCAGAATGTAGCCTGTAACTGTTCAGCATGGTGGGTATCGTACATAATGTGGGTTTCTGTACAAAATAATTTATTAACTTAAGTACAAATACTTTAAGTCCTTAAAACGGGTTTAGGTTGTGCTGTACAAACACAACCGAGTGTGTAATTATGACAGTGAAAGAACTCAATGTTTCAAAACTAAATAATTAATCATTTCTGTATTCTTTTTAGGTTACTTTGATGCCCATGCTTTGGCGATGGATTACCGTGGCTTGGGTTTCCGCGAGTGTCTGGCAGAGACAGCCCGATACCTGAGCATCATCGAGGGTCTGGACAACACTGACCCACTCCGCATCCGCTTGGTGTCCCACTTGACCAACTACGCCACTCAGAGAGAGGCTCACACAGGTCTCGGGCATTTAGCCTGGGGCTCGGCGTTCAGCAGCCCTCACATGGCACATCACCTCCTCTTACCACAGCATCAACAAGGGGCATCGTTATCACGCAACCCCAGCAGTCCTGCATCGTCATCCTCATCGTCGCCCTCCTCCTCACCATCAGCACCCTCCTCAGAATCCCATGGCTGCAGCAGGCTTTCTGTCAAGGCGATCAGCGAGGCAGGACATAGCAGACCGCTCAGGGTACCCCCTGCAAACGGCGCCATTCCCCCAGGGCTCACGCCAGCTTCTGCATCAAAGATTTCTCCCCCACTTCTTACATCACTGTCCAGTATCTCGGCTTTTCCCTTTCCACTAGGCGCTTTTCCCCTGCTCTCACCCAGCACACTGGGTCACACCCCATCCAGTAGCCTGGGGAAGCCCTATCGCCCATGGAACATGGAGATCGGTGCTTTCTGAACTCTTAAACCAGATCTCGTGAAGAAATGACTTTTTTTCAGACCAGAAAAGACTCGAACGATGTGAGTTTGCAGGTCAGGACTCAACAAAGTGGAAAGACAACGCAGGACTTATGTACCAGAAAATTAGTTGTATGTGTTTTTTGTTGTTGGTTTTTGCAGATTTTTTTTTACCTAAAATTTCATGTCCTTTAAATTTGAGCTAATCAGGGATAGGTTCTGCTGGTAGCCTGATTAAAGTCTTAAGGTCATTAATGGTTTTCTTTCTTAGTTAAACAGGGTGCTGTGCTGGTACAATGCCCTGCCTGGATGCTGATGCTGATAGAAAGATAAAGGAAATGTCCTGATATAATGGAGGTTTTGGGGCTGAGGTACTGTTACAGTAAAATAGTTGGCACTGAGTGTTAAAACTAGAACCAGGTTTTTATAATAATGAAAAGTACTAAGTAATATCAGTGTGTAGTTCCAAACGAGAGGCAGAATATTGTCCACCCCCATGTCTTAATATTTCAATTAAGCCTGATAAAATCCAGTCCCCGAGTCATATTTAGAATTGACAGGCTAATGGGTAAAATATAAAGGGATTATTTGACTCCCTCTTACATCTTGGCAAGATACCATTGTTTTATATTATGTTTGTATTTGACTTTGTATTTCTGCAAAGTTTAAGAGCTATGCAATCGATCTGTGGTATTACAAGATTACGAAATCTCTATGGTTTAAGATCTGGCGCGTTCTTGTGTATAAATGCATACAGTAAAAGCTATGCAACGGAGACATTTTTTGTTCATATCTATTTATATGAAATGTCTTGAACTGTGGTAGTCAGTGTTGGGGGTTTTATTTGCTTTTTAACCCCTTCTAATATTGTGACAAGCTTTTAACACTGTTTCAGAAAGGACAATCTCTCAAAAAGTCACTTAATAAATAATGTAAAATATCATTTGTGTGTTTTAGTCCTGCTTCATGATATAATAATAGATGTAATAACACAGGCATATATACACTCATCAGTAGCCAAACTCTCTCTCTCTCTCTCTCTCTCTCTCTCTCTCTCTCTCTCTCTCACTCACCTCTGAAAATATTTATTCCATATAAAAAATATTTTTATATAGAAAATATATATTTAATATATTTTATTATGCTTGAAACACTATTAAAAAGTACTTTATTTTGTCCATGTGAGATGCATTAGAGCTGAGCTTTATAGCTGAAAACTGGAGGCAAACCTGTGAAACCACATCGAGAGGAAAAGAGAATTTGCAATAAGTAGTCAGGGAAGATCTCTGGTGGTGACAGAATGGGTGAGCGACAGAGAGAGAGAGAGAGAGAGAGAGAGAGAGAGAGAGACGGAGAGAGAGAAAGATCAGTGAACCTCTGGGCCTCTGTGGTCTCTCTATGTGTTCAGGAAACCATTAACAGCCAGGGGATATCCTGGGAATGCACAGAGATAGATGAAGAAGTGAGTGCATGTAGATAGAGAGAGAGAGAGAGGAAGTGGTTGTATGCTGCAGCTTTAGCCCTGGAGCCTTTGCAGCAGCACACACAACTCCTGGATTGTCAAACTCCCACGCTCTTGCAAGCTCTGTGAAAGCTTGCAGCCAGGTCCATAAAACAGATTCTCCTCCTAAACACACCATGATGCCAAGATACACTTTTACTCTCTTAATCTATTCATTTTTTTTTCTATGTACCCCCCACCCCATTCCATCTCCTGCCACACTATAAGATCTATGCACTTCTGTTTTATGCATATTCATGAACCCATAAGGCGCACAGGAGAAACCAGAGATGTTGAGTCAGAATAAATTCAGTGACTATAGCAGGCAGTTCATCATACAGCTGCAGTGACTTCTTATAAAGTCTTTTGTCGACACCTGCTGGTTACATACGGCATTGCACCATCCATATCCATACAGTCATCTATATCCCCTGGATTCCTACACTGTAAAAAAGTATTTTAGGTATCTACTTATATAACTGTGGCCCACAAAGTCTTCATGCATAGATGAAAAAACTGTTGTTAGCAACCTACACATTTAATTTTCTTTATATTATTTCCTTTTCATTGTAAATATATGGTGAACTTTTTCTGTTGCACAATTTACATTTACATTCACTTTTATGTCATTTGGCAGACGATCTCATCCAGACCGACTTTTTTTATTATCTAATTTATATCAGCTGATGGTTAAGGGCCTTGCATAATGGCCCATCAGTGGCAGTTTGGTCATGGTGGGATTTGTCCAACACTGGGTTATGGTACCACTTGCCAATGCCATTTCTTTTGTCATATGAGTTCCTAATGGCTATGTGAAAACCAGGAATGACTGTGTCAATATTCATTGTGAATAATCCCAACGATGCATACTCTTCATGTGTGTTACTTCCATCATCTATCATAAATTCTTTGTCAGTTAATAAGTGTATGTCTGATAACGATTGAAACATTACACTTTCCTTTTATTAATTATATTCGTGCTCTCCATTAAAATGATGTTAATGTTTGGAGTGTTACAGTTTCTTTCCCCATGAGGAAACACTGATCTGATGGAGTTCTGTAAATGATACACATATTAACTTAAAATTGCTATTGACTAGACAGTATTCAAAGAGATACAGTATGCTGTTTAATTAGTGCTTTATTAATAGCGAATTATTAAATAATTACTGTATAACTATTTACTGAGTAATTTGTATTTACTACTGCTGAGCTGGTAGCTTAGTGGTAAAGAGATTAGACTTTAGAGCCATAAGGTTGTAAATTCAAAGCCCAGCCTCACCCAGCTGCCATTCTTGTGCCCCTGAGCAACACCCTTATCCCTATAACTGCTCAGTCATACCCATAAGATACAATTACGTTGCCCTGTATAAGCACATCTGCTAAATGCCATAAATGTAAATTAGATGTTAACATAATACTACGTTTTCATTCTGTCTCAATCCCAATTAACGTTGTATATATAAAAATAGTGTCTGGCAAGGGAATGCCATTTATAGCTGTTATGACATTACTTACAATATGAATATACTTCTTCTAATGTATATGTCACAACATTAAGTGTAACTGTAAATAAATAAAAAAAAGCACAAAAGGTGGTTTAGTAAAAAAAAAAAAAAAAAAAAAAAAAAAAAGCCAAAATAGTAATAATCTGATTTTATATCATGTATGTTCAGAAAGAAAAGAAAGTAAGTTCTTAGTAGAAAAGTACAAAAACACCATAGACATGCTTTCTTTCACAGAACCCCAAACCTTTATTCACCACAGCTTGCTCACATCGATACATGTGTTAAGGGACAAAAGCACATGAACAGGAGAAAGGATGCAGAACGAAGCTCTGTGACCTGGGGATGTCTTGAATGGCTCAAATCCCCTGCTTTTCACACAAGAGCACTGATACACCCCCTGTGGTCCACCCATGTCTCTGTAGACACAAACACACACTTACACGCAGGCGCATACACACACACACACACACACTTGGCTAAGGATGATGATGTAAGGTAACCTTCTTCTGAGATCCTGGTAGGTATCTATGGCTATGACTACAGAGTTTCTCTATGGCATGTTTTGATTAGAATGAGAGAACCACTAAAGAAAGGAAAATAGTGAGATCGACTGGATAAACGTGGCACCGGAATGGCACGTATGTCACATCACATAATCGAGTACTGTGAATGAAGAATTTAGCAAGCTCCCCCCTGAGCAGGACGTCATCTTTTGCTAAATTGCACGTGCATTTATTCATGTATGTATGTGTGTGTCCTTGCGTGAGTATACGTGTGTCCATAAATACATTGCGTCTGTGGTGATCCGACAATGTGCGTGATGTGATGCGACTACGTACGTTCTTCACACTCACATACACACACAGAAAATCATGGCCATTTTTGGGGTCGAAGAGGTAAAACCGCTAAATGTCAGCTAGCCAGCAAATTCACAAACACCAAAGCCTGTTACAAGAGAAACTGCAGCAGATTGGAGAGATAGAGTGAGGAGAAATGAATACATCCATTGATAAATAGAGAGAAAACTATAAAATGGCACAATGCAATACTTTTGTCGCCTCATATATATAAAACAAAAAAAGGAAGTATTTACAAAAAAAAAAAAAGAGAGAGAAAAATTTATACCCACTTTGATTTTTTTGAATTCGAGCAAAAAACATTCTTGTTTAGGGAGCAGTGAGATGCATGTTGTTTCTGTTTTTTATTTTATTTTTATTATTATTATTTCACTTACTTTTTGCGAGGGAAACTGGGGATAGGGTATGTGCTGTTGGTGCAGACTGGGGTTTGTCCTTCTCCTTCGGGGTAGGAAGTGTGGAGTGTATGTGGTGTGTGAGTGTATGAGACTCTTTCTCTACGTAGGACTAGGTAATAGGGAGAGAGGGTCTCTGACTTGGTCAGATGGGTGTTAGGGGGGAGGGGGGGAGCATTTTAGAACTGGAGATCTTCATCTGCGCTCAACTCATCCCGCAGTTCCTTGTTCCTGCGCACCACCTGGGCATGTCTCTCCTGTATACACATAGAACCACAAATTACACATTATATTACACTTTATGATCCAGGTGTCATATTTCTTTACTCTCCTACACTCTATTTAATATAGGTAACCCCCCTTTCTCTCTCTCTCTCTCTCTCTCTCTCTCTCTCTCTCTCTCTCTCTCTCTATATATATATATATATATATATATATATATATATATATATATATATATAGTATAAATTATAGGGGTGTAAGGGTACACGTATTTGTAGCGAAATTATTTGGTACTGGGCTTTCAGTTCGGTGCACACATCCGAATGCAATCCTTTTTACGTACGGAGCATAAGTAAAATCTGAGTTCCCTCAGGAACTGTCGGGAAACCACCAGCCACACCTCTGGCTCTAACTCTCACTCAGCCGCTCCCTGCTCTAAATCACCTACACCTGTTCCCCATTACCTTTCCCCTTTATAAGGTCCCGATTCCACCTCACTCGCTACCGGACTTCCGACCACCAGTATTCCCCATACTTCCATGCTACTGGCTCCGCTTCGGAGGAAGTACTCAAGATAGGATTGCCTTTAACGGTTCACATTATCCCTGGACTACCCGCATTCCGGACTCTACCCGCATTCCGAATCCTACCCGCATTCCGAATCCTACCCGCATTCTAGACTCTACCCGCATTACGGATTCTACCCACATTACGGATTCCACCCGCATTAGGAATTGCACCCGCATTCCGAATCCCACCCGCATTATGGATTATACCCGCATACCGGACCCTACCCGCATTACGGATTATACCCGCTCTCCGGTTCGTATTTATCCTCAAGGCTCTGCCTTGTATATGCAGACAAATAGTGTTTAGACTATTTGTCGGAGGAATTTAATATAAAATATAAATTATATATTTTCCTGTCACCGATAGACAAATAGTGTTTAGACTATTTGTCGGAGGAATTTAATATAAAATATAAATTATATATTTTCCTGTCACCGATAAACAAATAGTGTTTAGACTATTTGTCTATCGGTGACAGGAAAATATATAATTTATATTTTATATTAAATGGTACCAAATTACCCAAATAGGCTTGAACAAGTGTAAAATAAATTTTTTTAATTAAATTGTTCTATTTCTTATTTCATTTAATTCATTTAATTTGTGGCAATTTAATTGATTACTCAAAAGTATATTGCATTCATTTGATTTATTCCATTTTATTTTCATAAAATGAAAAATATAATTTTATATAATAGTCAAATAAGCAGGCATTTTATTTTAAATTGTTTTAAAAATGTAAATTGTTGTTCACAAATTTTAATAATAAACAAGCAGTTTTATGTACCGAAACTGAACCAAACTGGTAAAACCAGTTACGTTGCACCCCATATATATATATATATTTACACTGCTAATGCTAAAGTATAGTAGCATCTGCAAATCTTCAAACAGGGATATAAAATTCATTTTTTATTTTAAAATATGTATTATACATTTAATATTTTATATTAAATGTTATTTTTGCTTCAAACTGCCTTCTTGTAGAAAGTCATAGATTCACAACTGCAGCAAGCTCCATTTCATTGTGGAACACACTCTTTGGTTTGCTTAGCTTTTAGCTCTGACCCCCTTTTCCAACATCCACAGCCAACAGACGAGATGTGCTCATGTTGCTGGAATCTAAATCATCACTGTGTCCTAATATGTAATAAACCGCTGTCCTTGCCAGTGTCCTAACATGTGTACTCAATATACTGAGTCACGACCTAGGAAGTAGGAATCTAATTGAGATGCACCCTCTTATTCAATCATACTTTGTGAAGTATACACCTAGTTTATCTGTGTTTTTGTAATGTTACCGCACCTGTTTGTGTGCCACAGATTTTAGTTTGACCGGTATTTCGTTCTGTTTTTTTGTATTTGTACAGTAGTCCCTGACTTACGATGGAGATGCGTTCTGATGACCACATCGTAACATTAAAATATTGTAGGCCGAGACATGGCCTAGCCTACCCAGGAGTCTTAAAAAAGGGTGATCAGTATGGGGTAGTGTCAGGGTTTTACCCTTTGTGTTACATTTCCAGTTTCACTTTCTCTGCACCTGGGCTGACCATCGCTACTGTGGCGCCACACTGAAGGGTTCGAGCCCCTGATAAAGTAATATACTATAATTTAACAAATTACAACAGAAAAATTTACAGTAGCGTAGTATATTAATATATAAACTATACAGTATATATGTTTGTGGAGGGAGGAGCATACGCTGCTGCATTTGTACCCGAAACGTCAAATCTTTTTCACATTTTGTCATATCACCATCATAACTTGGGGGCCATCTGTATATCCTGTACTAATGGCCTACATAAGCATGTTAATTGCTTAAAATGAGGCTGCAGGTGTGTCTGTCTTTACCTTTATTACATGCCAGAAATAACTTGATTACATTTCAAAATGACTTGGTAATAGTTCAATGCAATAAGATTTGATTATGCAAGAAACAAAACAATATGAGGAACACATTATAGAACTGCTATTATAATAACAGTGGTGTGGTGCGCTGAAGACAAAACTGATGTTTACTGTTTTTCAATACGAGCATATCCAAAATCTTTATTTCTTCTTATACCCCTCATGCCAAGGATTATAATATTTACCTTAGTAATGAGCAACATATACTCTTTAAAATTTATAAAGAGTTTATAGTAATATTGGCTAATATTGGCTATTTCCACACCAGTTTCTATTTTCTTTTATTTTACTTGATGTTAATAAGACAAAAATATCTTCTGCATTGATTAAAGAAAATCAATGTATGCAACAATCCCATCCTTAATCTTGTTTTCCATTGGGATCATGTACATACAATCATTTTTTGCATGAGTCTATGTTAAAGAAAAAGACAACCTAAAAAACCTTTATACAATTTAAATAATATGTGGCCAGACATTTTTGGTTTACGATGGCTGAACATGATATTTAGTGCGTTCCTGTGCAAACCCTGCTTTAGGAGCCTCTAAATAAAATCATACTGCAGCTCAATAACTTTTTAAAATGTATTTTATTCCAAATAAATCTAATTCTTTCTCTTATCCAGGCAGGTGCGTTTTGTTTTAAGTTTTTAGTTTTTTTCCTGAACGAAATACTCACCCTCTCCTGAAGACGCTCAAGCATAGCTATGAGCAGAGCCTCGCGGTTCTTGATGTTGTGCTCCATCTTCATGGTGAGTTTCTCCTCTGCCATCTTGCTGAAGTTGCTGTTTTCCTCCATGGCCTTGAGAAGCACATCGCGCTCGTGCTCACGCTTCTCAGCCAGAGCCTTAAGCACCTGAATCTCCTGAGACTGCAGACAGAAAGGGAAAAGGAAAATCGAGGGGCGAATGGAGAGAGAAAAGCTAGATATACAGTTGAATGATGTCTGGCTACTCAGTTCCTACCAGAAAGTTCTGATCAATGACTAAGCAGAAACTGTTATAACAAAAGAATCAATGACGGTTCGCATAAATCAATACGTATTTCAGGTCCAGAATGCGGCTTAGGGTATTAGCGATAAATGATTCAGTTCTCACTAAAGAAAAGCAATTTTTGGAATGAACAGAATGCAGCAGATGTGTCACTCACTTTCCTTCGATCCTCAGCTGCCTCCAGCTTCTTTTGAATGTCTTCCAGAGAAACGTCCCTCTTCTTGGGAGGAGCGGTGATGCTGTAACCCAGCTCAGTAGTGGGGGATGGTGTTTTCAGGATCACTTCGAAGGCTTGTCCAGAGGCTCGCTTATTAATGGGCGTGACCTTCATGTCTGTGCACAGACCAGGCACAGCAAAACATATGGGCAACAAGCAAATCAGACACATGTATCAATTAAACAACATTAGAAAACAATCTAATGCAGCTTTGAGACACTTATTCACCTGGATAAAATGTCACTGAGTTTTTATTTTCGTATGCAGACCCCAAGCTATCTGATAACTTAGAATTAACATAACTTTTTCATTTCCTACCTTCAAACTCGCCCATCATCTTGTTCCGGGCCTCTGGGTACAAGCAGGAGCAGATAAAGGAGACAAGTGGCAGCTCCTTCATCTTCTCTTTGTAAGCTGCAGCAAAAAACACATCAAATAAGCCCTTGGCCCAGATCTGTTATCTGTAATTCCAGCGAATATATGCAAAATGGGAATGGGTTTTCAATTGGGACAAAAAACATCATCACAGCAAACTCTCACAGGGCTGAATTAGCAGCAGCATTGTTTCCAATTATGTGCGCAGTTTTTATAGCCGAGGAAGAGGCTTGATATCGTCGAAAGGTCCGGGATTTCAAACAAGCATATTCCCCATAGGCTTCCACCTCCTGGACGTATGTTAAATAATTTATTTACTCAGCAGGCATCCAACTGCATGACTCCACTCTGATTCTTTTTTTTTTTTAGATTTAATTTTGCAAGTTGGCAGGATGATAACCTACATAATGACTCTTATCTAGTTCATTAGTTTTGCTGAGCTGTTAGAATTTGTGTAGGTCTGTGTGGGATGATATTGATATTACACATTACAGGAACTCGGCATCTTCCCTACAGATGAGTATCAGCTGATAAATCTGTCTTCGGACATGTTTTTGGTTTTGAATTTGTATCAATATATCTCTCTTTTCTCATTCCATTGCCCTTCCTCAGCACCCTGTCCCTTTGCTCTATTCATTTCCAGAACTTTCCAGTATACTCTTATCACCATGATAACCCCTCACACTGAAGAAACAGAGGTCAGATGAAACAAAGACATGGAAGCAGATGGTTAATGCCACAGGCAGGCAAATGAAAGCAGTCCGCTTTTGGTGGTGTGTGAGCCCTAATTTGTAATTACCAGAGTGAACCATTTGAGTGAGGAGAGCAATGGTGGGGGTTTGGTGCCAGAATACGAAGCACGCATACTGAGCAATCAGGCAAGTGAAGTCACCACGCCTCTTTCTGGACTGTCTAAGCAACAATGAAGCATTTAATTTAGGTCTTCTGATCTGGAGGTCAAAAAGGGAACCCCAGACAGGCCAAACGTCTGTGCTCAGTAAAATCTGTTGAGATTTACTGAGCTTCACTTAGTGAATGCCAAGACAACTGGCAAATCATCATGAGGAGACCACACCCATACCCTGACCACTGGGCCATAAAAACAAGGTTTTTCTATTTTTGAAAGAATAGATCAGCGCACAGATATCAGAGACGACCTGCGATTGCATGCTAGGAATGCAATAAATATGGATTTAATGCCAAATACAAAGTGACATAAAAAGCACAATGGCCGACGCGGAAAACGTCAAACAGTGAAGGGAATGGCTGTCTTTGTGTGGCACATGCAGATAATGAATCAGCTTGACCAATTTAGACATCAATAATCTGACCCTCCCCACATACACCCTGTGTTCTGCAGACATATAACCATTAAGAATGCCAGTATACTGGAGCATACTGTTTTATATTTCCTGTGGCACTATAAACACAGAATGAGCATCAGAGGTGCATTTTAGAAGGAGACTTCAAAGCAAAGCATCTTACAAAAGCTTGATCAGACATATTAGTGTCTACGCATTTATAACTATTCAGGGTGATGGACATGCTGGTGAATTTGTAACCTTGAAATAATCCTGTTTAATTGTATAGATTTGGGTTAGATCTCTTTAACCTAACGTAATGGAATCAAAACCGGACTCCGCTTATAAATACATGAGAACTATGACACTTAGAATTTCTAAATAATGCAATTTAGGCTATGTAACTGGCAAATAAACTATATATATATATATATATATATATATATATATATATATATTTATTTATTTATTTATTTATTTTGTGCACTTTAGTGTCAACGATCCAAGACGTGTAATCAGTTGCATAATTCCTCCATAAAGTTTCAAAGACATGGCAGATTTAGTAAAAATACCTACACCAAGCTAATCTTCTAAATCAACATTTGATTCATTAACTATGTATGATCTTCAACCTCTCAGAGTGATCAGAGGTCTTCTTTCAGAAGTTGCAGATGTCTCTGCGACACACGTAAAATATGCAAACTCTTTTTTTTAGAGCAGAATACAACTAAAATCATTATGATGCTGTGTGATGAAAGTAAATTACGAGCTTTTTCTACAGTGTTGCAGCTGAATGTGCTTCATCAGCTGTGCAGGCGAAAGAAGAAGCCCTCTGCAATTTTTTACAACCTTCACATTTATTACTGTATTACACTGCAGCTCATCCCCAGGCTAGGTTTTGTGGTGGCTTATTACATTATTATTCATTTCCAAGTCATCATTTCTAAAAGCAATACGATGCCTGGAAATTATGCATAAACCTCTGATGATATCTACCACCAGGGTTTTAAATGTTACAGCAACTGATTGTCACGCCCTGTTTCATTAGTAATAATGACCTACAAAAATAGAAGAAAAAAAAACTCTGTAATGTTTGTGCTTCGAGATACACATTAAAGAACCTTATTAGGACTTTAGATGTCCAAATGAGGACTAGACTTTGTTTTCTGTGAAGTAATAGCTGAACATAAATCAATCTCCGATGTTTTAATAAAAGGAAAATCATTGTCACTTTATTGGCGCATTTCTGGGCAATACTTTAGATCACATTTTTAAACAATGCAAGAAAATTGTTGTCTTTCCATTTTCTTTACAGATATCTAGGATATAGTTTTGAGCTGAACCATCACTTTAAAGCCACACAATGAGAATTGCAACGATTTCCCAAACATCATAATTTTCCTGTTTTGGGTGGCAATAGATGAATCTGATCTAGCGAGCAGGCCACATCCCCAGCATCCACCCATCATGACTCAATGATGGCAGCGCCTGATCAGCCTAACAATACTCAGCCAAAAATTGTAAAGCCATAAAACATGTATATGTGTGACTCGACTTCAAAGCACATTTCCTTGACAGTCCTTTCTGATCGCAAGCATGCGTCTGTCTATCCAGCCATGAATCATGGCTCCAGACAGAGTCTGAAATCCATGCACATGAAAAAAACTGCTCATAAATAAATCATGTAAATCGCCGATTTCTTGGAGGGTTCAATGCCTTTTTGTTTAATGCATGTAAAATCCAGGTGTCAGTTTTAACGTCATTGCACATATGCGCTTATATCTAAGAAAATATTCGGGTTATGAGACCGAATAAATCGGATGTAGTCCGTAACAAAATGTCGGCGTGCCACCACAAATTCGCCATGTCGGGCATTAAAAAGCGACAGGATGAGAATTCGGTTCTGACAGCAACACATCCGGTTAAATCTTTTTTTATTGTATTTTTGTTGTTGTTGTTGCAGAAAACAGTAGGTGAACAAATAAAAACGGATCTAAAAGAGCATGTGTTGGTTTCTAAGAGGGAGCTGTCCAGCATTGTGCAGCTGAAGTCGATCATAACCGAAGAGCGTGATCTTGGGTGGGGTCCCTTCTGCATCATGCTGGAAAAAGAAGCCTGAGATGGGCAGGTGCGGCAGCAGAAACAGCCTCCAAGACCCGCATTTTCACGCATTTTCACGCATTTATTTTTTCCAAACAATCATACCAAAGCATGCATGAAGCAATTTTATCTCTCGAATCGATCACTGACGCACAAAAGACTCACACAAAAGACGCAGGTGACATCTAAACATTCATCAGCATTATTATTGATATTATGTATCATCATTTTTTTATTATTATTATTATTTGCAACAGTATTATTTATTATTGTGTAGCCTATGGGAGGATGCGAATCTAGATGTAGCCAATACAGGATTTTTTTCTGTGCAAACAGGGTGTCGTCTCGCCGCCTGGAGCATTTCATACATCATCAACCCACAAAAATATCAAATTGGTTTTCAAAGCAGTTAGATTGACTTACCGACTGCGGTTTTGGCCATGGCTGCGGTGGTACTTGGTGTTTTAGCGGAGAGGAGCTGTAGTTCCGGACGGTGTGGAGAGACTGGGCTGCTCTGTAAGGCACTGAGTCAGCAGAACAACGCTCTGAGACGGAGAAGACCGGAGACCGACAGCTCGAGAATATTAACACACGGCCGCGCGCTCCCGGTATAATGGGCGCGCGCTTGAATATGGCGCGCCAAATAGTTCATAAGTGACTTTTCCTCTCAATGGAATCCACATGAATGAATCCATGAAAAAAGTTCTCAATGCATTTACACTATAAAAACTCTGCTATATATATATATATATATATATATATATATATATATATATATATATATATATATATATATATATATATATATATATATATGATCTTACAGGAGCTCTGACGAAAACAATCATTCAATTCAACAAATAATACGACAAACTAAAATTTGTCATTAAAATAAAATAAAAAATGCGACTCTATAAAACCAGGAAGATTTAAAGGGTAGATGATTGCACTGCGGTGGCTGAGCTGCATTATAGGAAGTTTGAGCACATGGCAAGAACTTTTTTGGTCGTTATTTCTGCATTTTATCTCTGCAAGCTTTGGAACTTATTGTGTTTTGTGGGTGTCACAATATGTTGATATGCTTTAGATACGTGGTAAAGTCTGAGTGACATTGAGTTGTGCAATTATTCAAAGTATGCTCATGAGGACATAGTGAATATGGCGGGATTTTTTGTGGCCTGCAAAAATATTTACGCATATAACTAAAATACTGATACTTGAGGGTAAAATGGAGGGTGTAAAAATTGTTCAATGTTCTCATTATTCAAAAAAGAGAAAGAAATATTTCCAGTTGGGGATTGGATTAAGGATAGTGGCATGGCAACTGTTGCAAAAAGAATAGATTTGTTTCAATGTTGTGTGAATGTACCATTATGTACCAAACCATGTACTCTTGGGGTTTAAATCAAAACACATTAGGTAAGCTATATTATATAATTCTGCAGACATGATAAAAATTATAATTTATTTTACAGCCTGCCACATAAGTTTGCATATTTTATTTTTAACATATTGTATAGTAAGACATTTTATAATATCAGGCCATATAACACAGTTCTTTCAGCTTTTTATCCCTACTTCTTTTTCTTCTTCTTTTTCTTCTTCTCATTTCGGTTTCTGCCATTAGTAGTTGGCACAGCGGATTTTCTGTCGCTATACCACCCTGTCCTCTACATCTGCCTCTTTCAAACCAACTTTCATCTTTTTTGTCATCTTTCATCACATCCATAAACCTCCTCCTTGGCCTTCCTCTTTTCATTCTTCTGCCGATATACCCCTACAAACTCCATATAAAAATAAAAAAAAGTATGCATTCTTGGAAAATGTAATGCTTCTTAAATTATGTCTGGTGGACAGATAAATCTGCTACCTAGCGTTTCAATACAGCTTTTTCCATCGTGTCGTACAAAAGAGTATTTTGTACGAGTATTTGTACGAGTATTTTGTATTTTGTAAGAAGAGTATTTTCTTGGGGCTTTTATGAGCCATATGGCTTTCCACAGTAACAGTCTGCAGCACTCGCCCCTGCTACAGCACACTGGAGGATTCTGTGTAATGTCCTCTCCTTGATGTTTCCAGTCTAACATGGATGAACATGAAACTAATCTACTCGTCTCTGCTATCTAAAACCTTCATTCCCGTCATGTTGTAAGCCCATATCCCAAATTAATATTTAGAGGTCATGTTTGTAGATGCTACTGTGTTTAACTTGTTAAGTGCATCTTAACATTGAAGCAGAATCATATCAATACTGTTCCTGTATTCATGGTAATGTACAAATAAAATAGTTTATGGTGAGGGAATAACATGAATAATGGAACACTTAGTGTCTATAATATGAATAATAAAGTCAAAAAGTCAAAAAAGTACTATCTATCTATCTATCTATCTATCTATCTATCTATCTATCTATCTATCTATCTATCTATCTATCTATCTATCTACAAACCCAATTCCAAAAAAGTTGGGACACTGTACAAATTGTGAATAAAAACAGAATGCTGTGAAACATAGATGACATATCAAATGTTTAAACTGAGAAAATGTATCATTTTAAAGGGAAAAATAAGGTGATTTAAAATTTCATGGCATCAACACATCTCAAATTTGGGACAAGGCCATGATTACCAGTGTGTGGCATCCCCTCTTTTTTTTTGTAACAGTCTGCAAACATCTGGGGACTGAGGAGACAAATTGCTCAAGTTTAGGAATAGGAATGTTGTGCCATTCTTGTCTAATACAGGCTTCTAGTTGCTCAACTGTCTTAGGTCTTCTTTGTTGCATCTTTCTCTTTATGATCTTCTATGCATCTTCCTCTTTTACGCCAAATGTTTTTTATGGGTGAAAGATCTGGACTGCAGGGTGGCCATTTCAGTACCCGGATCCTCCTTCAACGCAGCCATGATGTTGTAATTGATGCAGTATGTGGTCTGGCATTGTCATGTTGGAAAATGCAAGGACTTCCCTGAAAGAGACGACGTCTGGATGGGAGCATATGTTGTTCTTGGATATACCTTTTAGCATTGATGGTGCCTTTCCAGATGTGTAAACTGCCAATGCCACACACACTCATGCAACCCCATACCATCAGAGATGCAGGCTTCTGAACTGAGCACTGATAACAACTTGGATTGTCCTTATCCTCTTTAGTCTGGATATAATGGCATCCCAGTTTTCCGAAAAGACCTTAAAATTTAGATTCGTCTGACCACAGAACAGTTTTCCACTTTCCACAGTCCATCTTAAATGAGCCTCGGCCCAGAGAAAACGCCTGCGCTCCTGGATCATGTTAAGATATGGCTTCTTTGTTGACCTATAGAGTTTTAGCCGGAAACGGTGAATGGCACGGTGGATTGTGTTTACCGACACTGTTTTCTGGAAGTATTCCTGAGCCCATGTTGTGATTTCCATTACAGTAGCAGTCCTGTATGTGATGCAGTGTCGTCTAAGGGCCCGAAGATCACGGGCATGCAGTATGGTTTTGCGGCCTTGACCCTTACGCACAGAGATTGTTCCAGATTCTCTGAATCTTTGGATGATATTATACACTGTAGATGATGATAACTTCAAACTCTTTGCATTTTTTCTCTGAGACACTCCTTTCTGATATTGCTCCACTAATTTTTACCTCAGCATTGAGGGAATTGGTGATCCTCTGCCCATCTTGACTTCTGAGAGACACTGCCACTCTGAGAGGCTCTTTTTTTTTTATACCCAATCATGTTGCAAATTGACCTAATTAGTTGCAAATTGGTCCTTCAGCTATTCCTTATATGTACATTTAACTTTTCCGGCCTCTTATTGCTACCTGTCTCAACATTTTTGGAATGTGTAGCTCTCATGAAATCCAAAATGAGCCAATATTTGGCATGACATTTCAAAATGTCTCACTTTCAACATTTGATATATTATCTATATTCTATTGTGAACAAAATATACGTTTATGAGATTTGTAAATTATTGCATTCAGTGTCCCAACTTTTTGGGAATTGGGTTTGTATCTATCTTTCTAGACAGACAGACAGAAAGACAGACAGACTGATATATAGATAATGTACTGTGCAAAGTTTTTAGGCAGTTGTGTAAAAAGTGCTGTAGTAAGTAAGAATACTTTTAAAAACATTGTATAAGTCATTGAATGCAAAATGGTTAAACCAGTTGTCATCATCTGTCAGCTAAAATTTCTATTAAACTTTTTTTTGTAAATGTGACTTGAATTGATGAATTTTGCAGATGAATCTTGAATGTCACTAATGAAGGCAAGAGAACGGCATCAGATCAACCAATGATCGACTAGTTCTCAGTTAGAGCATCTTCAGTGGTCTAACTGAGGGAAGGACGTTGTTCCCCAAAATCTCGCAATACATGGCCCTGGTCATCCTCTCCTTAATACAGTGCAGTTGCCCTGTCCCATGTGCATAAAAACACCCCCAAAGCATGATGCTACCACCCCCATGCTTCACAGTAGGGATGGTGTTCTTGGGATGGTACTCATCATTCTTCTTCCTCCAAACACGTTTAGTGGAATTATGACCCAAAAGTTCTATTTTGGTCTCATCTGACCACATGACTTTCTCCCATGACTCCTCTGGATCATCCAAATGGTCATTGGCAAACTTAAGACGTGCCTGGACATGTGCTGGTTTAAGCAGGGGAACCTTCCGTGCCATGCATGATTTCAAACCATGACGTCTTAGTGTATTACCAACAGTAACCTTGGAAACGGTGGTCCCAGCTCTTTTCAGGTCATTGACCAGCTCCTCCCGTGTAGTTCTGGGCTGATTTCTCACCTTCCTTAGGATCATTGAGACCCCACGAGGTGAGATCGTGCATGGAGCCCCAGTCCGAGGGAGATTGACAGTCATGTTTAGCTTCTTCCATTTTCTAATGATTGCTCCAACAGTGGACCTTTTTTCACCAAGCTGCTTGGCAATTTCCCCGTAGCCCTTTCCAGCCTTGTGGAAATGTACAATTTTGTCTCTAGTGTCTTTGGACAGCTCTTTGGTCTTGGCCATGTTAGTAGTTGGATTCTTACTGATTATATGGTGTGGACAGATGTCTTTATGCAGCTAACGACCTCAAACAGGTGCATCTAATTTAGGATAATTAATGTAGTGGAGGTGGACATTTTAAAGGCAGACTAACAGGTCTTTGAGGGTCAGAATTCTAGCTGATAGACAGGTGTTCAAATACTTATTTGCAGCTGTATCAAACAAATAAATAGTTTAAAAATCATACATTGTGATTTCTGGATTTATTTTTTTAGATTATGTCTCTCACAGTGGACATGCACCTACGATGACAATTTTAGACCCCTCCATGATTTCTAAGTGGTAGAACTTGCAAAATAGCAGGGTGTTCAAATACTTATTTTCCTCACTGTATATATATCATCATACAAAAGATATTCAGTCTTGTGCATTTTCAGTCATTGTGATCCAAACCGCAGTTTGTATCAGGAAATACTGAAAATGTGCAGTGTCATACTGACAACATGACTAAACATTTTTACGATTTTGTTTATGAACAATGACAAAAAGACTCGTTATTCCGATGGGAATGAGATGTTCATGGACACAAATACTTACTTTTGAGAGATGCACTACGGATTTTGAGAAAGAAAATTAAATGTATTGTACTGTGTAATGTAATGTACTGTATTTCTCATCATTGAGGACACTCTTAATCCGGTCTAAATCTAAATCTCCTATTGCAGAAATGTATCCCCAAACTCACAGGAAACCTCCACCATGCTTTACTTCACTCCAGCCCTTTGACAAGCAACTTGTTTTTTGCTACAGCAGAATATTTGAGATTTTGACTCATCAGTCTACAAAAAAGTTGGGTCAAAGGGAAGTAATTATGACGTTCCATTGGCTGGCTGCTGCCTCTACAGTCCTCAACATTGCCTGTTTCTTTGTGCTTCTTAAAAATATCTTCTTTTGAAATAAGTCTCACCTATCACAACACTCTTTGTTTCATTTGTCTTCCATGTTTTCTCACACACTTTGGCTTCTTGTTCAGGCTCGGTTCTTTATATTCATGTTTTCTTGAGTTTTATTTTCATTTGTCCTATAAATTAAAATAAATATCTGTACCTGCATCTACTCCCTGCTCCTTAAATGACAATAACCACGAACATGTATATGTTTTTTTTTGTCTTAGAAACAAATTAGAATCACAAAGGAAACATATATATTCAAGCTCGGGGAACATATATCAGTATATCTTTCTAGTGGTTGACAAAAACAATTAAACATATTTACTCATGGTAAAAATAAGCAAAAAAGGCTGGGGTTACATTATTGGATAATTCTTTTGTTCAAACAATTCAATATTTTTTTAAGAAATAAAAAAAAAAATTACTCTGCTTTTATGGAGATTACGCAGTCAAAATCACAACACAGCAAAAAAATATATATATGTGACACAATTATTAACACCTGTATTTATTCATATATGTAAATTATTAACCAAATAAGTACATTCCCATTGATATTTTAGATGTTTTAGTACATCTGGATGACTACAAAAAGAAAACTATGACCTCCTCTTTCACAGGGGTATAAATCTAAGGTAACACAAAGGCCAAAAACCTTTGGGTAATCCCAATGGGTAAACCAAGGAATATAGCTGTGATGTGCAGCAAAATGTTGTCGAGCTATACAAAATGAGAAGAGTCTATAAGACAAGGCCCTAAGCACTAAAAACGCTTAAAATTAAATCTAAAATGATTTTTAAAAACCGTTTTAAGAAATTGCATTTTTATTTCAAACCACAAGATGGCAGTAATAGCATTAGATGGACTGTACTCGTTACACTTATTCTCAGTTGCTTTGCAGCGTTTCTCAAATCATCCTTAATATTTGCAAATATTTGGTATATATGAATTTCAGCAGCAGAAAATTCATTTATTGATTTTGCATTCAATGACATACAATGAACTGTTGCTGAGATGTTTCGGGGGTTTAGACTATTTACCAGTATAAACCAGTATAATATATTTTGATCAACATGACATAAACAACTCATAATGTAAAAAACAGCAGACACTTGTACACAATCGATTAAATGAATGTACAAAAGCATTTGCAATTTAAACAAAAAGCAACAAGAAATGTTTTTATGATGAGCACAAATAATTAAATGATGTGGAGGTTGAACAAGTAGTTTTGACAAATTCATTTCTGATCTGAGAAAAGCTCCAAAGTAACTGAGAAAAGCTTTAATAATAAATTCTGCTGGCATCCAGATATGGCATCCAGATCATTCGTTGAGTGGAAATGCTTTCCATGCCTTGTGTAAAACTTGCCAACGTTGTTCTTTAGTAGTTAGAGATTTCACTATCTAAATAACTCTTACTAAACATTTATATACTGTATGTTTTGGCTTATTGTCTTGTTGTATGGTGAAGTCGGTTCCAATCAGCCACAGTCCAGATAGAATTGCAAGTATGGAATGGTAGCCATGTTGGTTCAGTATTGCTTTCACACCTGCTTTAAAATAACTTCAACCCATTAAGCTTCCACTTCCATGTTCTATGTTCCAGTTGCTAGCATGCTTTCCTTGAGTAATCTAAATCCTATACATTTTTAATGTGGTACAACCCATGCATTCATAAATTCAGAATAACATGCAATAATATACAGTGTATAGTGTACTACTATATATTAAACCATTTTAAATGAACGTCTCACACCACTATAGTCACATGACCATGCAGCTGTTTGAGAGCTCATATGCCATGGAGTGTAAAAGTAGAAAGTCATGCCATCTCACAGACAGCATAAATCTGTTCTGATTTCATCTAATCTGCCTGCATGGAATACCTTTAACATTATGCAAAGTGCATTCAGGGCCTTTCTTTTTTCCCGTCAGTTTAAAGGAGGCATTGTGTGCAGATATATTTTGCACATAATGAATCTATTAAAAAAAATCTGCCACACTACACTCTATAAAGGAAATTCTGTTTGCCCTGTGGGTGAAATGTGAGGATGTGACAGATGGAGCATTTGCATTGGTGGCATTTATAACCAAAGAAGCTTACAGCAAGGCTGGTTGGAGGCACTGTTTGATTGAGAAACTTGTGAACTGTTTATGTTAAGTAAGTTCACAACTCCAGAGTTATTTCTATATAAAATAATAAGAATTCCAAATAAAAAAAATAAAAATAGTTTTTTCACCAGGTATTTATTCAGACACAGTTTCCCATTGGCTTGTTGACATATAAGTATATAATACATAACATAGTAAAGTTTTTTTTATTTTATAATTCATAATTAATTTATTGTGGTAAGTTGTATCTCAGTGGATAAGACTTCTAATCGGAGGGTCATGAGTAAGCAATACCAATCTGCAACTGCTTGGCTCAGGGCCATTTCTAGCCTTTTTTAGGCAGGTGGTTGCACCCTAATTAACCTCCTAGTTTGCCTATGCCTAGAAATGGTGGTGGCTCGGCCCATGAGCAAGGCCTTTAACCCTCAGTTGTTCAGCTGTATAACTGAGATCATTGTAAGTCGCTCTTATTCAGTCTAATATAATTTTATAATAAGTTGTTTTTTGACCCCCTGAAGTCATTACATATTGAAATAAAATCAATGGTAAAATGTTTCTAGATATAATGCTGTCATAATGATTATAATTTCCAATCCTAGGAATCTCATGTATTGCCTATATTTACATATCCGGTACATCCATGTCCTAATTCAGCTTAGAGCCTCTTCAGATACATCCTGAGTAAAGAGCCAGATAATATTATAACAGGATATGGACCGTTGGCGTCAATAAAAAAAGAGAAATAGTCTTTTAGAAATGTCCTATTGTTAATTACCATAAGCTACTTCACATTTATTTTTTAGAATTTAATTTATGAACCATTATCTACAGAGAGGTGCTGAAATTATATTTTTTAGCTTGCTGTATGTTTAAAAGTCCACATTCCCACATGCAGAGTTTTAGGTGAATGCCTTTTATGGCAGAATGCTGGCATTTTATGGTTCTGCTATTTTGCTTCATGGTTGCTTGCACAACCAGGCTTCAGCTGCACCTCACAGTAGTATACCACACCCACCCACCCACCCACCCACCCACACACACACACACACACACACACACACACACACACACACAAATACACACTCACAATAACACACACACACACACACACACACACACACACACACACACACACACACACACACACACACACACACACACACACACTAGTGTTGCAATGATTTGTAGGCTTTTTATTGACCTTACACCAATAAAGGCAGTCTAATAAAGGTCTTTTCTCCTGACTGCAATCATCCACCAGTGCTTCCTTGTTAAATATATATTATATGTATATCAATCTATATTGCTTTATGAGGATGGAAACTTTTTTATTGACTATCAGAACTGATGTTCACAGTTTTGGACACTATATGAAATTTTGTTTGTTATAACAAAATAGCTATACAGTGTTTCATCATACAGAGTATGTGCAAGAAAAAAACTGCAATAAAAAATAACACTATGAATAACTATGGTTACAATGATTTAAATAATTTAGAGAGCTTGACACTGACAGGGACGAAAAGCAGGAAGACTTTATGACTTTTAGTAAGACTTTATGACTCGATGTGTAGAATAAGGTCACACTGTTGCTGTGGAAGATTTCTCAGAAAAAGAGAACAGGATAGAGGATAGAGATGCCCGAAGATAGAATTTATTTGCTTAATTATACATCCAGAAGATAACAAAAAACCCTTCCACATATTTCCTGTAAAAGCTAGAAAAAAAATGTATACTACAAGTCATTCACATAAATATTCACTTACTTCAAGGTTAAAATGAACTAAATATGACACCAAATTGTTTTTTTGTTTGTTAGGTTTTTTTTGTTGCTAAAGTAAAGCACATTTATTTGTATTCCTGTATTATAATATTGTAATGTTGTGAATTGTCTGGGTATTTCCGTGCGACTTGTTCTGCAATAACAGACTCAGACTGTTGCAAAGAATATATATAATATATAATAACATAATTATTTCAATGATTACTTCCCATGGGCTCACCACCTGCAGGAGGGACCATAAGGGACGGTGCTGTGAGGATTGGGCAGCAGTCAAAGACGGGGGCCTGCTTAGACTGCTGCCCCCGCGACCCGAATTACGGATAAGTGGGAGAAAATGAATGAATGAATGAATTTCAATGATTATGTACTTTTTCTTTCGTAAGTATAAAATATTTATATAGTTATATTTATTTAGGGTAGTTATTTAGTATATAGACCAACTTTTACTATAACAACAACATATTAATTAAGCATCGAAGCAACTGTCAGAGATAATAATTCAACAACAAACACATGTGAATACATTGCATAAATCAAGGTGGGTTGTAATGACACAAGAGTAAAAATATGTCAAATTTTTGGTGAAGAATTATTCATTGACTCTTGTTTATATCCAAATGTAATTACATCCATTATATCTATTATATCCAAAGTTATTTACAATTTGGTTTAGGGCTTTTCAGCCATGACACTTTGGAAATGCTGGAATTTAAAATCACAACTTTTCCTATCAATGGTCTGAGGTCTTAATGACTGAGCCACTATGCAAAAGAAAAGGCTATTTTCAACAAAAACAGATTTCAGAATCTAGTCTGTAATTAAATATAAATTTTTTTTAAATATAAAATACAATATATATACAGTATATATATATATATATATATATATATATATATATATATATATATATATATATATATATATATATATTAGAAATATTATATAATATTATATGCAAATTATTATTAGATAGAATTTTTAATAATATTTATAAAATTATCAGTACATATTAATTGCAAATCAAACCACACCACTAGCCTCTGAGAAAAGAGATAAGGGAATCGAATTGTATAGTTGAACGCATCTAAACGGGGAGTCAGAAAGAATCGAATCTGTAGTGACTCGCGTGAATCGGACACACCATCACTGAGCTCTTTCCTCATCTCCTCGCGCTCAGACTCGGAGTGTCGGCGTGGCTTCTGTCTTACCGCCTGTGAGCTTCTGAAAACCAGCTTAAAAAAATATTTATGTATTGTTTTTTTTTGTTGTTGTTTTTTTAATCTCGGGAGCTTTTCTTTCCCACGTAAAAACCTGACAACCAGGACTTTGTTTTCCTTGTCGAGCTAGCCTGGTCGGAAATGTTCCGGAGCTAGCTCTCTGACTAACCCGGGCTGTGATACTGACTGATGCTAAGTTTTAGCTCCGATCAGCTAATTTGTTTGAATGTTGGTCATGGTTTCATATGTAGACGAACTCCAGGGGGGTTGGACATAATTTCGAGATCTTTCCGCCTTTTTACGGTAGGTGTTGTAAATGTGAAGTGTGTACAATATGAAGAGAAGTGTCTGGAAAGTCAGTAAGCCTGGTCCTTCATACATAAAAGGTACTGAAGTGTTCGTGTTGGCTAGTATGAAGACAGACGGGTTTTTGTTAGGACACTTTCTCAGTTTTGCCCTGAAATTGGGCAATTTTTCTACTTCCTCAACTAAAGGAAGGAGTAGAAACAATGAGCCTTGGTCTTATGGACCAGCAAAAATCCAAAATGTCAAGATTCTCTGTGATTATCTGGTGAAGTTCACGTGTGTGATTTAGCTGTACATCCTCACTTCCTTTTTCGGTATGAATGGCAGATGCTTAGTTTCATTGTTTCTTTATATTCAAATTTTGTTTTTTCTTTAATAGACATTGTAAAAAAAAAAAGAAAATAGAAATAGATTACAGATTTACATGTTTAACCCATAAATTACATGCTAGAAATGTATTCCCTCATGTTCTCAGTAAGGAACCTTGAGAGGAACCTGACTCAAAAGGGAACCCATGCTCATCTTAGTCACACCGAACATCCATCCATCCATCCATCCATCTATTATAGTTTCTATCATTGTTGAGGTTTTCAACTGTTCACTGAAGGACACTTCAGTCCAAATCCATTCTCTTGAGTGGAACCATCCGGAGTAACCTCATGGATCTGTAGGCCCATTGAGAGGGAAAACATGGTCATAAATGAACTCATGACGAGACACACCATGTGAACTGAAAACCATTCCAGGTGACTACCTCGTGAATCTGATGGGAGATTTTGCCAAGCCGTCATTTAAATGGAGCTACTGTGGACTAAAATCTGAAACGCATTGTTTAAGACGTTTTTGTTTACTACGTAATTTCATGCGTGTTTTCTTTCATAGTTTGGGTGTCTTTAGTATTTACAATGTTAATTATAATACTGTTACTGTGTGTGCGAAGGAATAAATTGGCTCCGGGGAGATTTTGTTTCCTAACGAGTAAGGCATTAAAATCTCCCAGAGATGATATGAGGATGGCGCCTTGAGTGGAACCAGACTCAAGAGAACCCATCCTCATCACACCGAAAATCCATTCATAAAATAGGCTTTTTTTTTGTCACATATACATTACAGCACAGTGAAATTCGTTCTTCACACAGCTTGCTTGGAAAGCTGGAGCACAAAGGGGTTAAGGGACTTGCTCAAGGGCCCAAGAGGTGCGGCTTGGCGATACCGGGGCTTGAACCCCCAACCTTCTGATCAGTAACCCAGCACCTTACCACTGAGCCACAATTCCCATAGTTCAGACATTATCAAGGTAATGTGCTGTTTACTGAAGGACATTTCAGTCCAAATCCATTGTATTGATTGAAACCTGTTTGGACCCTCATGGATCTGTAGGTTGTTCACGTGGAGTTATCCAGAGCAGGATCAACAGCGAACGGTTTTCAATTATTAGTAACAGTGTGAAGATCATTTTGCTGTAAAAATCGTTTCAGCTTTTGGAATGAAGTGATGCTGATCAGACCTCTTCTGGGTTTTGTGGTTTGAAATCATATAAATAATGCTGTAATTTTTTCCAACATTTGTGAAGGATTGTTTTTCTTGAGAACTTTTGTTTGGTTCTTCTGAATGTTTATTATTATGATTTTTTTTTTAGGGCTGTCAAAATCAATTCGTTTTAAAGGCACTAATTGTATTAGTGCACGATTAATGCAGCGTGCATTTCTGTGAACGTTTTCATTAAACATAAACATACATTTTTTAGTCTAAAAGAGGCAGAAATCAAACCAAGGCAAAACACATTTATTTCGCGACATCCTTTTTCTTTTAATTTAGAGATAAAAAAAAATAAAATAAAAATTTAACCACTAAATATTAGTTTGATTGATTCACCAAGTCTCAATTCAAGCACCAAAAATTCGCCATGGTGCACACATCCGGTGGAAACGGCAGAAGTTCAGTTTGGTGTCCTGATGATTTACAGCATTTAAAACACCGTTATAATTACTTTAACACATTTATAAGAATTTTTTGCCTTCATGCTCTATGTTGAGTTTAGTTTCATTTATAATAAACATACATTTTCATCCATATTTGTCCATGCCCATGTTGATTAGAGTATTAAAAGTATTAATTTAAGGTACGTTTAATACAGATAAAAGTGTGCCATTAAGTTGTGATTAATCGTGAGTTGACTCATGACCATGCGATTAATCGAGCTTAAATGTTTTAATCGTTTGACAGCCTTGTTTTGTTATTTTACAGATTTGACCCAGTGACGAATGATGATGAGCTGTAAATGCTGATTTGGTTACTTGGCTCCACCCCATCATCTTTTCTTCCCCCCTGTTCATTTCTGCTTCTCTGTCCTCCACTTCATTCCACTAAGTAAAGCCATGTCTAAAGAAGTGGACACCGGTTCCACCAACTCCATGCGTCTGAAGCAGGAGATCTCGCTGTTACATGGAGTCTGCCTAATTGTGGGTAACATGATCGGCTCGGGTATTTTTGTTTCGCCGAAGGGTGTGCTGCAGTACACAGGCTCCTTCGGTTTCTCACTGGTGGTGTGGGCTATCGGGGGCATCTTCTCTGTGTTTGGTGCCCTCTGTTACGCAGAACTCGGCACCACGATCCGGAAGTCGGGTGCCAGCTATGCCTACATCCTGGAGGCTTTTGGTGGCCTTCTGGCGTTTATTCGTCTGTGGACTTCACTGATGATCGTGGAGCCGGCATGCCAGGCGGTCATCGCTCTTACTTTCTCCAACTATCTGGTGCAGCCTTTTTACCCGACATGCCCGGCTCCGTATGATGGCGTGCGTCTCATCGCAGCTCTCATCATTGGTGAGTTTTTCTTCTTTTTTTTTTCACTTGAAGAACAAAAGAATGATTCACACTATTGAACTCTGTTCCTGGGAAACTCCTTGATGTCTCAGTATGTAAATGTTTCGGGCTTAAGATTAATTGTGTGATGCAGAAGGAAAAAGTGTGTCTATATCGGATATTACGGGAAAAAAAGAAACATCACAAATACAAACTGAAATGTAAAAGTCCTGCCACTTTTGTGTGTGTGTGTGTGTGTGTGTGGGTGTGTGTGTGTGTGGGTGTGTTCATAACATTGTAATTTTTGTTTTTAATAATATTTTATCAAGTCACAGAAGATTTTAGTTCTTATATTGCATTTTTGCTTTTGTTTATTTTTTTTTAATAAAGGTGTATTAAAAGAGAAATAACCTTATGAGATTGTGTCAAAGTACAATTTGTATCAGGGGTTTATTTATAAGTTGTCTGTGTGTGTTGAGGTTTTTCTCTTTGTGTGTGTTTGAGATGTTTGTGTATGCTGATGTATTTATCTAAGGTGTTTCAATGTTTGTGTGAGGGGTTCGAGTTATTTCTCTGTAAGGAATTCTCTGTGTGTGTGTGCATGCGTGCGTGTGTGTGAGGTGTTTTTCGCAGGCTTTTTTTGGCATATGTTTGTGTTTGAAATGTTTCTACTTGTTTGAGGTGTTTCTCTCAGGTGTTTGTGTGTTTGGTGATCTAGGGCTGATTGAAGTGTTTGTGCGTTTGATGTGTTAAGGGGTTTCTCTGTGGTTCGTGGTGTTTTTTTTAAGGTATTTTCCTCTCAGGGTTTTCTCTGTGTGTTTGTGTTGATCTGGGGCGTATGTGTGTTTTTCTGTGTGCATAGGGTGTTTGCTTGTGTATTTGAGGACTTTCAATTAGTTGTCCTTAAAGTATTTCCTCTTTTTGTCTGAGGTGTTTGGTGCATTATTGTAGAAAGCAGGGTATTCAAACATATATCATTTATTCTCTTCGGGGTTTTGGCAATCAGTTGTCAGTTTAATCTTCAACAGACTTTTTAAGAGACCTTCTGATCTCATTACAGACAAGTCAAGACCTGAGTTTGCTTGTGTGCGTGTTCTGATTTCTCCATGTCTCATACAGGCAGAAAGGCTTTATAAAAAATCTAGTGCACATTAGAAGAATCAAGGTATTAATACTGAAAATTAATGCATGCTTCGTTCACAGTGATTAAGAACAACCTTAAAAAAAAAAAACTCTGGAATGTGGAGCTTCCAGTTGGCAGAGGTGTCGCACCAGAGCAGTGACAGTTTGTAATTAAATTCCTGTGTTTGGGTTACCACGTATAAGTCCATTAATGTTGACCTTTATAACAGAGCTAATGTCAAACACTAAAGACAAGAGAGAGTAATACTTTACTTTACACAAGACGATACTTTACATTGTAAATCTGATGTCCACATGTAATCTAATCTAACATTCAAGTCATTACCATGGCAACGTCACCAAGAGATACACCTGTAACTTTACATAGTTTACATAGTCTTGCATGATGGTGTGTGCAATAAATTCCTCACCACTTTTGTTGTGCAGTTATAGATTTTTCATTTGCTCAGGCATAAACAAACGCTCTCCCAAACGCAATAAAGTGGAGATAAACTCTGATGTCTCGATTGGTGGTCATAATGTGGTCATGAAATACACAGGCGGATGCAAGTGCAGTAAACAGGGTTTCTGCAGAGTCTCAAGTCTTAAAATGTAGTCTTAAATTCAATGTTCTAGGTCTTTAATAATTTGAAACAGGTTTTGATTTTCCCTTCATTGAAATTGTAATTTAGAATGTTTTGTTAGTTTCTGTGGTATTGTAGTTCTTTTATTCGCTAGTCTAAATATATTTTGGTGTGTCTACAAATGAGACCAGCATGCAGCAGCAAATCAGCTTTCTGTTATTGGCACAAATCTCTCTTGGATTGTACCACAGACGTAAAAGGGATTTTATTTTTCAGCTATGGAAAGTGTAAGTTTACCTATACTTGGCTTTAAAAAAATTATTTGGAACTCGGTTAAGGCCATTTCCTTACAAAGTTTTTTGATGTTATAAGTGTATAAAATGTCATTCTTAATCGCCTTAAAAAGGTATTAAAATTTCTTAAATATGACTTGGTGAAACCTGCATTAACCCTGGTAAAAATAGAAAGTCTTTATTAATCTAAAGCAATAAGAATTTGTGTGATATGCAAACAAAATCCTAGAGGGGAAACGGGTACAGAATCACTTGGAAGTCTGCCACAAGATACACTATATCAGTGGTCCCCAAGCTTTTTTGCGCCATGGACCAGTTTAATGTCAGACAATATTTTCACGGACCGGCCTTTAAGGTGTGGCGGATAAATACAACAAAATAAAATGAAACGACCGGCAGAAAAACTGGTATTTTCTAAATATAATAATAAATGTTCATTTTGCTCACTTGGGGGTTTGAATTTAGCGGTAATGTATTATGTGTCAGCTGCCGGAGCCCCTTTAAGAAGGTAGCGGATGGAGGTAAGACGTGACCGGGAATCATGACGCATCAAGAGTGAGTCATAGACAGATGTGGTGGAGAGAATCTGGTCATTTTCAAAAATAAAACATCATTCAGAATCAGATAATAAATAAATCTATTCTTTCTGTGCGGCCCGGTACCAATTGACCCACGGACCGGTGCTGTTCCGTGGCCCAGGGATGTTGGGGACCACTGCACTATATGAACAAACGTATTGGGGCACCTGACATTTCCACTCGTATGTGGTTCTTCCCCAAACTGTTACCACAAAGATGGAAGCTTACATTCGTCACATTGAACTAGGAGACCCAACATGACAATTTCCCTGTTCACAAAGCCATCTCCATCAAGCTGTGGTTTACATGGGTTGATCTTGTATGGCCTGCTCTGACCACAACCGTATTAAATGCCTTTTGGATGAATGTGAACACTGACTGCACCCCAGGCCTCCTCACCTCACCTACATCAGTACCTGACTTTACTAACACCCTTGTGGCTGAATTAAATCTCACAAATCTCCACAAGCACACGCCAAAATCTAGAGTAAGATCTTCCCAGAAGAGTGAAGGTTTTTATAATAGTAAATTCGGACTAAATGTGGAACAGTGTCTTCAAAAATCACATGAATCTTATGCTCAGGTTTCCACAAACTTTTGTCCATATAGCGCATCAAACATGAAATATAAGGTTCTGTATGACAAAAGAACAGGTCACTATGAGCATTACCTTCAACAGTTTTGTGACCGATCTTTAAAGGATGTGGGTGTGTGGGTGTGTGGGTGTGTGTGTGTGTGTGTGTGTGTGTGTGTGTGTGTGTTTAGAGTTCACAGGGGTCATTTTTAAAGGGTGTGATGATTGCTACGAATTGAAATTCCCAGATGGCTGAAATCTGACAAGTTTTTGAAAAGAGAGGTCAGGCAGCAGAAGCCACCACATAGAATCATGTCAAGATTCAATTCTTTTCATGAATCAGTTTTTTTTTTGTGTCTTAAGATACTTGTTAGCCATGACGCAACTAAGTAGCATAAGGAAAATTATAATGTAATCCACTCTACTTCCATTTTTGGTCTGTTTAGCCTGCTTCTTGTTTTAAAAAATAAAATAAAAATCAAGATAACACTTTTAGATAAAAGTTTGAACAGAACTGGGTAAAATATACTTATAAATATATATGCTGTATGTATGTAGATGACAGTGTTTAGAAAGTGTGGCATGATGTGTAGTAATGCTGATTAAAAAAAAGGAAACCCTTTAGGGGTGAAATAAGTTTTTACAGATTTTACATCTTATCTTGAGTCACTCAGGGATTTCCCTTTGGTTGTTCATGATCAAGAATGAAAGTTTGTTTGTTGTGGTATCTGCTTACAGTCTGAATAAGAACAAAAGTCCAGCATTCCTTCCCAGGTATCACACGTTCTTAAATTGTACATCTTTGTTTCATAATTGTTTCACGTCATGACTAACAGCCATTTGATGTTTAATTATGTTTTTCTGTAGAAGTGCAAATATATTTGAACTTCTAGCACCAGTGCTACCTGCTTTAATCCTTCAGCTAGAGCTTGGCTGTTCATGCTAATATGCTTGTAGATGCAAATATGCACCCTCAGCCTCATTAACTCCTTTCCTCGCTCCCCAGCCTCATTAGCCCCCCTCGATAGAGACTATCAGCAGTCAGTAGCTTATAATGACAAATCTAAACATTTTTTCTATTTAAATGACTGAAATGAATGAATATCGTTATATTCCATATATTTTCTCACAAAGCTTTGGGTACATACAACTATAAAGTCCTCTGACACACAAACATGAAAGGACTTTCATATTGAAAATGCATGTTATGTCGTTCTAAATTTTCTTGGTATTTAAATATTGAAGAAGAAAAAAAAATTAAGTCGTTGTACAGCAAGAAGAGAATCTGGAATCTATAGATTCTTAAAGTTTATTCGGTCCTATTAGAGAACATGATTCAAATGTTTATTGCATATAAGCTATTATGACCTGTGACCCCTGCATTAACATTAGAGTGCAACAACAAGAGGTACTTAAGAATCAGCGATTTGTCCAGCATCTATAAATATGTAATTATTTTATTAAGTAAAGGATATGAGCACAACCCACCAAAAAAACGGTGCTTAATAAAAAAAAATAAATAAATAAATAAAAAGACATTCCGATATTAGGTCACGACAGCAATACTGTATTGTATTCAGTATTTAGTTTGATTCACCGTGTTTTCTTACTGTCTCTCTTTCTTTCTTTTTTTTAATGATCTGTTCCGGTAATGAAATCAGTTTTCCCTGCAATTTCTCTGCCCGCTTTAGAACAGAAGTCGCAAAACGTTTTCTGCGTCTCATGATCAAACCTCAGCCATGAAAACTCTCGTTCTCCCTTTCTCCAACGCTGGCACAACTGTAGCCTGCTTTTTTACTGACAGGTGTGTCATCAGCGGAAGAGTTGGACAAAGATAGAGACTGTTTGTTTGAAAAAAGTCTGAAAAGTTTAGACGTTTTTTCTGATGTGGAAAAGTGAGTTTCGCTTTAACTGTCCGGTTATTTTGGTTCTACTTTAACTAAAGCTTAGGCGGCGGATGCGTCTCCATTTATTACGTCAACAAATTATGCGATAGGCCATTCCTTACAGAACACGCACATAAAAAAAACATGCAGATTATTCCGTCATATCGCAGGTGGCGCACAATTACTTCACAATTTATTATTTTTGGCGACCATTTTAGTCGCAGTCTGGAGCCTTGGGACATCTGACCATAAGATTTTTATTTATTTTTTGCACACCTCGTTCCCTGTTCAGTACCTATTCTCTGTTATCCTCTACTCTTCTAGAATGATGTTTCACTAGATTTTGGAGTGTGGAGATTTGTGCTCATTTAGCCACTAGAGCGTAATAACATCAGGTTCTGATGTAGGTGAGGTGAGGAGGCCTGGGGTGCAGGCTGTGTTCCAATTTCTGCCAAAAGTTTTCAATAGGGTTGAGGTTAAACTCTAAAGCAGGCCACTCAATATCTTCCACTCCAACCAATGTAAACCACA
Organism: Silurus aristotelis; assembly: GCF_946808225.1. Classification (NCBI taxonomy): domain Eukaryota; kingdom Metazoa; phylum Chordata; class Actinopteri; order Siluriformes; family Siluridae; genus Silurus; species Silurus aristotelis. The sequence goes on from NC_139594.1 coordinate 15,311,252, forward strand.
TTAATATATACTGGACAAATGAGTAAGAAACGAGATTCATGCAATAACCTTGCCTTTTATTGACTTTGTTTGGAAAAGCTTATTATTAGTATGTTTTGCTGATTTATTTATTGCCCTCCTTTTTTGCAGGTCTGTTGACCTTTGTGAACTGTATGAAGGTAAAGTGGGGGGCCATCCTGCAGGTCATCTCTACTGTTGCAAAAGTGCTGGCTCTCATCGTCATCATCATTGCTGGTTTGGTCGTCCTTGGCCAAGGTAGTTTAAAATTCCCAAAAAAATTTTCTCCTGTTGTTTTTGCTTTGGAAATGTATGTTTAAATATACTCATACTGTTGTTGGTAATGTGTTCCCTTGTTATGTTTAAAGAGGAACATGTAACGCTAAACTAGTTCCAGTTTTCCAAAAATACGTTTACAGCTGGTGTATTGGGTTACAGGTAAAACAGAGAACTTTCAAGACTCATTTAAGGACTCTAAACTGAATCCTGGTGACATGGCCTTGGCCCTGTATGCTGCTCTGTATTCCTACTCTGGCTGGGACACCCTGAACTTTATTACTGAGGAGATCAAAAACCCAGAGAGGTCAGAACAGTCATGAGCACTGAATAGTAAAGGATGAAACGTTTTTGTTTACACTTGTGACAAATTTCTTTTTGTATTGTACTTGACTAGAAACCTGCCACTGTCTATAGCCATCTCTATGCCCATCGTCACGGTTATCTACCTCCTGACCAACGTGGCCTATTACGCAGTCTTAAATGCAGAGACTGTGCTACACAGTGAAGCCGTGGCCGTGGTGAGTCTGGTTTCTGCATTTTATAAACATCTCTGCTACGGACAGGTTTAGTTTATTACCATAGTAATCAATTCACGATTTTATTCAGTGCAAAGATATAAAGGATTACTCTAGTGTACAGTCTTCTTCATATGTAGTGTACATGCAATTATTATAGACAGAGATTTTCTTTCAATGAGGATTACAATTTTCTATAAAGTAATATATTTTTTTTGCAAACAGTACAGTTACCTATACATATTCTGAGATCCCCCCCCACACACACACACACACACACACACACACAGAGTCATGGACAAACTAGAGTAATTAAACAAAAATTCCTGGTTTATCTTCAGTACTGCTTTAACCTGGCTGTAGGGGATCCAGACCCTCTCTCAGGTTTCGGACATTACATCCATCATCAATTAAATACTGAATTGCTGGCTCACAGAGTCCCCAGTTTAATCCTGAGCTGAGGTAACTGTTTGTTCTGAGTTTAGCTTGTTCTCCTAATGCTCTCTTTGTGCTAATTTCTGCTGGGTTCTTTGGTTTCCTCCTACTTCCTTAAAGAAATGCAAGTGAGAATTAGTTATGCTTAATTGTCCGTATGGTGTGTGTGTGTGTGTGTGTGTGTGTGTGTGTGTGTGTGTGTGTGTGTGTGTGAGTGTGAGTGTGTGTGTGTGTGTGAGTGTGTGTGTGAGTGTGTGTGTGTGTGAGTGTGTGTGAGAGTCATAAAAAGACAATATTGTCCCACCTTGTACACAGTGTTCCAGGGATAAACCGGTTAACCGCATTTACTTATAATGAATGGATGGATTTGGGTAAGTTTTTTTTGGAAGGTGGATGGAAACTAGAGACCATAGAGGAACTCCACACAAAGCTTAACTCTCCATGATGAAGATTCAGAAAGAAAATACTGTACAAAACCCGAACTCATAATCGATTTGAGTACCCTGATTGTGGTGGAAACCCAATACTGCACAAATGTGCCTTTTATTAAGCTTATATTTTTCAAAAAAAGATTTTAACAAATAACTGTGATCTTTATATATGCATATTGTTTTGCAGTCTCCGATTTCTCCGGCACAGATGCATTTAGATAGAGACTGGCTTGAAAAAACCTCAGCAGAAGACACTCCTTGTCATTTAAGTTCATGGTTCCAGAAAGTCACAAAGCAGCTCCTAAATGCCAGTATCTGATCAGGGTAATTTGGATCATACAATTTCCATCTGCTGTTCCCCTGATCCAGTTAGGTAGAGGAAGCCTCACGCAGCAGACTCTCTAGAGATTCTGCAGTATTATTCCACAACAGGAGATGAGCTACTCTGTTGCCTGGTAATGACTGTGTGGCACAGAACTGAGGGCGATTAGTCATCATTTTATATATAAAAAATATTTGTGTGTGTGTAAAATAAATCTTTTGTGAAATAATTAAATGTTAAAGCATCAAAATTTATAAGAGCTAATCATGTTCTAATATGCAAATGCATCTGATGGGGGGTAGGACAGCGTAGGAGATCTTTTCATTTTACCTTTATTTTGTTTTTGGTTACATTACTGTAGAGCAACCAGATTCTAATTCAATATAAAAACATGTTTTTTTTTTTAAGGGATTTCAGGTCAATTGTTGTTTGGTGTGAAAATCTTTTTGTTTGTGTGCAGACGTTTGCTGATAGTGTTCTTGGCTATGCACGCTGGCTGATCCCTCTGTCCGTAGCCATCTCCTGCTATGGCGGTCTCAATTCCTCCATCATTGCTGCCTCTAGGTCAGTTCTTTCTCCAGCAGTTATACAAAGCCTCCATGACCATACTGTAGTTGTTCTACATGGATTCAGTAATAGAAAAATTGATATGGCATTAAAAAAAAAGTGCAAGCTGAAATCCTCGTAAATTTCCTAAAATTGGATAACTATAATGATTTCTTTGTTGTCTTAGGAAATATAATGGATTTGGTTTCTGAGTTTAGGTGATCAGTTTGTTTGGTGCGTAGTTGTGTGACATTTCTACAACTGGGTGTGACTTCAAGTGCATTCCTCCGGATTTTTGTTTCCCTTCAGGTTGTTCTTCGTCGGATCTCGAGAGGGTCATTTGCCCAACGTTCTGTCCATGATCCACGTGAAACGTTACACACCAATCCCAGCCTTACTGTTCAACGTGAGTACCTGATTTTAGATTTTATACATTTTTTATTTAAAAAAGAATAAATATCCACAAGCAGCCACATTCTTTAACCCAGAGCTGCATTCTTTTTAGGGTGGAATGAGCTTGCTTTACCTGTTTGTTCGAGATGTGTTCCAGCTGATTAATTATTTCAGCTTTAATTACTGGCTGTTCATTGGCTTGTCTATTGCCAGTCAGATCTTCCTGCGCATAAAGGCTCCTGAAATGCCTCGTCCTGTAAAGGTAAATTTTATCACTGTCACCTGGATTTGTATTTAATAGACCTTTTACCAACTGTGTGTGTGTTTGTGTGTTTGTGTGTTTGTGTGTTTGTGTGTTTGTGTGTGTGTGTGTGTGTGTGTGTGTGTGTGTGTGTGTGTGTGTGTGTGTGTGTGTGTGTAGCTCAGCCTGTTCTTCCCTATAGTGTACTGCTTGTGTACTGTGTTTCTTGTGGTGGTACCGCTCTACAGTGACACCATAAACTCTCTGGTGGGCATTGCGGTGGCTCTCTCCGGTGCTCCAATCTACTACCTCTTCGTGTACCTGCCTGCCAGCTCCAGACCTGCCTTCTTGGGCAGAATATTCGGTAAGTTTGCACCAAGGTTGGGCAGGACGAATTTCAGTATGACACTATTGTGCCTATTGTCACATATCCTAAGGCTTTTTTTTCCACATTACATTGTTTAGCCAGGTCCTAGCTTTGCAGCTTATTAAAGATGAGTGAAAAGCACATCGTCAGTAATCATGTTGTTCTATTCAGACTTCTTTTTGAAATATAATGTGAATTCAGTGTATTTATAATACTGACTTTTATAACACCAAGCTTTTCTCACGCAAGACGTTGTTCCCAGGTCCTGTGAATGGGCTATGTCCTTACTGTGCTGATATAGAGTTTTACATAGACCAGTAATACATATTTTAATAGAGCAGAATTTGTGACTAAAATTAAAATTAAGCAGAAAATGTGTGAGACAAATAATCCTGTGACCACCAAGTCTGCTCTAATTACATGGCAGCTATAACATTTATTTATTTTTAAATAAAATTAGATTACTTTTAATCAGAGTAATAATGAATCCCAGCAACCCTATATTTTAAACACATCTTTCTCTCCCCTTACAGATAAGTTCTCGCTGTTCACCCAGAAGTTGTGTTTTTGCTGTGTAGCCCATCCGGGCCTTGACCTCGACAATCCACCTGAAGAGGGCAAATCGAAATAACCATCAACTGAAGATTCTTTCTCTTCATGGATCCAGGATTTGGTGAAACTTATTTACTTACCAGAATTTCTGTTTAAATCTTTAAAAAAAAAAATTGTGTTTTTAAATTTGCTTTTTTTAATTGTATTTAATATATATTTTTTACATATTTTGCTTATATAATGCAAGTTGGATTTTGTTGACTGGTCAGAACTATTTTGCCAGCAAAAGCGGGACCAACACAATATCAGGCAGGTGGTCATAAAGTTATGCCTGATCAATGTCTGTGTGTGTATGTATACATTTGTGTGCGTGGGCTGTGTAGGATTTTTAGTGTTTATGGCCTTTGCGACCCTGAACCCTGAATGGAGAAAGACTTAAAAATTACTTCGCTGTGTTTGTCATATTATAGTATGGAAGGATATTCCGGACAACATTCCGGACAACATTGCAAATCTTACATTTCCGTTTGCATTTCTGCTTTAGCGAAGGCACAGTGACTGTCAAGTTTCAAATGGAAAAGCAAAGTCCGCTTGCGACTGTATTTCCCGTGTCTTACAAGTTATGGACGTCATATTTTAATTGCAATATTATTCATTTAAACAGCAATTTACCCTTCGCAAAGAGCTTGATTAACAGGGGTTCTTGACATGGCGGCATGGCTTGTCGGAAATGGCAACAGTAACTAAGGAGGGCGGGTTTTTGCGAAGGGTCAGTTGCTTTTACATTTATGAAAACTGAATTTAAATTAATTCAATTAGAGAATAAACTGTCATCAACTATTAGTGGCATTTCCCCTGTTGGCCGTCGACTGCGAGTGTCGTCCCTTCCCAATGCAAAGACGCACAATATATAATCCCCACTCCTGGCACTTGATTGACAGCTTTCAGTGCAGGGCACCGGAAATGCGAATACAAAATGAATTGCGATGCCATTTGAGTTTTGGCAGGTTGCATACACGACACAGAGAAATAGAAAAAGCAAACGTGGTAATTAATATAGCTGTTTAAATATGACGTGGTCATAACTCGTAAGACACGTGGAATACAGTTGCAAATGGATTGGGCTTTTCCATTTGAAATCTGGCGGTCACTGTGCGTTCGCGGAAGATTTGCAATAGCGTTTGGATTATATCACAATGTAAGCACAATACAGTTTGCAATACCTTTTGAATGTTGTCCAAAATATCATTCCATATTATAAGTGCAGTTAGACCAAATAAATGAAATGTGCTCATCAGGAAAAAACAAACAAACAGTTAACTGAAACAGAAAGGACACAAAATATGAAATCGTCATTTTCTTCTTGCATCACTTTACGTAGGTAAACTTTGCACCGTGTGTCCCCGAGCCTTGGGCTTTTGAGCTAATAGAAAGCAAGAGGAAGAACTGATGTCTCTCTGTTCAGTAAAAAAAAAAAAAAAGAAAGCTGCTTATTATTAAGTAGCACGTACATCAGCATTACTGTGTGTTGTGTGTGCACATAGTTACTTGGCAGACAAGGAAAAATGAATAGCTTTCGTCAATAGTCGAGTGACATTGGATTAATTTTATTTGTCTGTCTATGCATTTCTTGTTGATAATGTTGGTTTATGTATTTGTGTATGTTTGTGTGTGTAAATATTTTAGTAACGGTTAGCAGTTAGTGCAGTCTTTGATTTGATGCGTGCTAGCCGAAGGTAAACACTGGCGCAGGTAAATGAAGGATTATATGATCAATAGCCAGTTGGATTGGGTGCCTTTTCCCCCTTACACTGAGTTATATATTCACCAAGTACATTGATGTTTGTATGTTTTAGGATTATTATTAACTGCAATCTATTTCCATAGGAAAGAGTAGTCCGATCAGTCCTTTTGTTTACATCAGAACCATTTATTTTGTATATTCAAGCAGTTTCCTGCTATATGAGTCTTTGGGAAAGGTACAGTAACAGTGTCTTATAGGTCGCAAGAGTTCTCTTCTGAGAAGGGAGCCGATCTGAGGCAATATTGCACTTCACAATTCGCATCTTATTGTCACCCGATTTATGGCAGAAGGACCTGTTATTATTTCTGTCAGCGCTGGATTTCAGGACACAGCACTCTAATCTCAGGCTAAATCAAAAGCTGTTTTGTTCACACTCGAATCTTTTATACTTAGCCAAAGCCCAAGATTAAGGGGTCTGTCTCAACAGAACAGGTTTCATTGCAGCACATCTAGTTCAGGTTATAATAGGATTCAGGATCATGTGATTATCAAAAGCTGAGTGTGTTGATTCTTCATCCTTAGTGTTGTATGGTTTGTTTTTTGTATTTTTTTTTTAGCACCTTACACACTTGAACCAAAAACGTTTTCATTAAATTACTGTTTTGTATTTTGCCCAAATTGTTCTCAGCACAGCTCTCTGTAAACCAGCAAGTTTTATTAAACACTTCAGGCATATGTCATTGAAAGACATTTTTGGAGAGGTTCTGTTTTACCACCCAGACACTGTATAATCATAACATGTACCTTATTCATATATGAAATGTATGTGTCATTGATTCATGTGTGTGTGTATTCTCTCCATAAATTATACATTTCTGTGTGTTGTTTAAGGTAAATATGTCTCTGGATAACTTGCGCAAATCCAACGTTTTTGTAGAATAGAATGTGCGTGGGATTGATTCTCTCATTTTACCCAGTTTGCTGGTCTTCATAAGCATTTTGTATCTATGCATTCAGTTGTTGCCTCTGTGGGGTTTTTTTTTTTACCCCTTTTTTTATCCTGGATTTTTAAATACCAAATAAAACGGTGGTGTTTTAAAAAAAATTAAAAATGCGGCTTTTTACTTCATGCAGTAAAAAGGAACATCCACTAGAGGGTGCTTCTGCGCAACTAGAGGACTTTCTACACCTTAAGTTTGCTTCATAACTGTCATGGACTTTGGTCGGACTTTTATTTTTTTGTTTTTGTTTTCATTAAAAAAAATTGTTCTCTTGGATCTCTGAGCTCCATCTGAACAATCACTCCACTAAGATCTAGTTTTGAAAACATATAGACCGAAACACGTTTATGTGCTCGTGTGAACGTGTTTCTTTCTTTGTGATTAAATGGCATCATGTTACAGTCTGAGTGCGTGTCCATCTTCCTTCCTGGCCGTGAATAGGCGCTCCTCACTGGGCTGAGGCAGCCTGTGGTTCACTGATCCGCATGGGGAGTTTGTTTCCCCTGACTCATGCATAAAATATAGCGCTGAGGTAACACAAACAGACTCAAGGATACAAGAGACTGCAACCAGAGCCAGTCTCGGAGCAAAAAAGAATCACACTGAAGAAGCTTCTCCTTTTTTTCCACATCTTTAAAACAAGGACTTGCAGAATCCGCAGACAGTCCGGTTGTTCATGTAGTCATATGCTCTGCGTGAGAAAGTGGAGGCGTTAAGGACTACATTTAACTGAATGAGTTCCTGTGGATGGACGCTGGCGCGAGGCCATGGACCTGCCTCGACGGCTACGCTGGATCCACAACCGGCCCTGGAGGGCACGGGCCCATCGCAGGGAGTTCAACAGTGAGTGTGAGAGGGGAAAACTGCTCATAGAGCGTTATGATTATTTTTATTTTCTTCCTTTGTGCATTGTGACCACTGTTGCTGTAAATGTGCCATTATGCAAAAGTACTATTGTTCTCTGTATTTCAGGCCTTCAGTGGGCTACTTCCTGGATCATTGTGTGTGTGTGTGTGTGTGTGTGTGTGTGTGTGTGTGTGTGTGTGTGTGTGTGTGTGTGTGTGTAAAGGTTTTATCAGGACTCTCTATAATTATAGCTATATATAAGCTACCAGTGTGTGTATTCTAGGTTTACTGTGTGTTCTTTACACTGGAGTGACTCTTCTGCGTTGAGGTTGATATGGGATCAGGTGTTGCTCAGACGCTGACACTGGCTGTGTGCTGATTGGCAGGTTGATGTGATTGAAAGACTGTGTCTGTTCGACGTCTTTCTGGTTAGTCATAGCCAATCAGAGGACCTCGTTCGGTTTGGGTTTAATGCCAGAAATGTGTACCCACCGGAGCACACAGGAAATGAATCGGTGATGCACTGAGTGGTTGGAAACCTTTTTGAGGAAACGGTGTATGTAGACTTTTTAGTCACAGGACTAATCGAATATCTAATGGGTTGCAAATTAAATTGGAACACAATCATGGAAATGTCAAAATGCCCTTAAGGACATTCGGCAACAGGCTAGGCTTAATTGTTGTGAGTCAACTTGTCTTTAGTAGAGCACTTTTTCTGCATGCATCCAAAATAACGATTCCAGTGAAAATACTGATAAGGCTTCCCCCCTTTTCCATGACCATGCCCATCTTATCTGTTCCAGCTTCAATTGAATGAACTTTTTAAGTATAAGCAGCAGCTCTCTTCCTGTTGCGGGGGTGGAGCAAATTGGCCAGCTGGAAACATTGAAGCTTGAAATGTAAAAACTTTACAGAATAATAACTAGAACTGAAATTCATTGATTTGTCATGTCTGCTTTATCCTGGTTATGGTTGCAGTGCACTTACCGCCAGGAGATGTGAGATGGAATATACCAACACTCTTTCACCCCTAGGGGTAATTTACACTAACCACATGTTTCAGCAGGTGGGACTGTATGCACAAACTGGGGAGAAACCTGAGGACAGAAACTGAACCAGGGACAATGGACCCTTGAGACCGCCATACTCCTAATGCACCTCTATAATATGTTATTGAAATCGTTATATGATATGATTATTCTATTCAACTTGACCAGATCTTTCAGTAGATACAGCAGAAACGGTATGGTGAAAATGTCTTTCTGCAAATCGCTGAAGAACAATGCACTGCTGGTGTGTTGAAATCCTTATACTTTCTAACTTTGGTTCTAACAGTCAGCAAAATGAGAAAAGGGTGTGTATGGGGTATGTTTTATATCTTAGTGTATAACCACAAGGACTGGAATATCTTGTGGGGACATTTGTCTGAAACTGGACAACTGACAGGAAAATATAGTGCCCACATCCTTGTATGTGTCTTGTTTTGTCTGGCTTTATTCATGTTTTTTATTTGTTCAATTAACTCCTTCTGAGCTGGGTTTGTTCTCCCCCTACTTTTGCATTGATGATGAGGTTGTTATAAACTCATCTCCCACCCTGTGCTTATTCAGAGCCCTAATGGTTTCATGCAGAGCCGCCATGGAAGCGCAAAAAAGTGCGTGAAATGAATCAGCGGTGTATTAAGTTGGACACAAAATGCTAATTATGCCTTGGCACCGAAGAAGCTTTGCACTCGCATGTCAAACTGAATCGGAGTCTGTATTATTTTACAAGCCTCCCACTCGGTGATAAAATCCTGTTTTACATGTGACAGAAAAGATTTCACCAGAGCTGATCAGCTGAATTTAAAACACTCACTGCAAAGGCCCCCACAAACCCCTAAGCATGGCTAATTTGTTTTAGCTAAAAGAAAGTCTCTCTGTATAAGCGCTGATCAGAGAACGCTTACTCCGTATTGTCAGCCAAATAGCTCTAAAGCAAAACAGTTTGCTGATCATATGCTTTTCATTCCACAATCATGTGTTACATTTATGGCTATTTCAAAGCCAGTTGGAAAAAATTTATAATTGGCCAACATTAACACTGTTTACAATTTTTGTATTTGCTGAGGTTTTGTAACAGTTTTATATAATAAACCGCACGGTCTTTTCACACATTCACTTCATGGTTGATCCCATTAATTCTACATCTGCTGTACAGACACAAAGAACTTTTTCCCTTCTTTGATTCTTTGTGCATAAAGGAAGCATGAAGGTCTTCACACTGAATCCTACAACATCCGTAGAAAAATAATGGCCGAAGGACGAAGCAGCACACATGCTTGGGGACAAAATGTTCTTCATCTCTATGCTGGGTGGAAACTGGTTGTCTGCTTCACAGATGTAAGGGGGGAGAGCTTTCTTCTTTCTTTCCAGCAGAAAAAAAGGGTTTGTGAACTTGATTCTACCCTCCTAAAGTGAGTAAGGGATGATGCCAAATCTCCCAATCTGAACCTCCAACCTGGTACCCCCTTAAAAGTTTCTTTAATAAAGGCAGGACTATAAGAGCCCATGGTTTTCTTATTAGGAAGAAACCTTGAGAGGAACCAGACTCAAAAGGGGAACCCGTCCTCATTTGGGTGACATCAGGAGTGTGAGAACACTGGAGAGTGAGAACTAACATGAGCACTGGAATGTAAGATTATAAGTAATGTTCTTTCTACAGTCTTTTGCAGTCATTTGTGGTTATAAATCTAGGCACTACTAAGCAACGTATAAAATAGCTCCACATTTTTGACCATCACATCACAGACATATGTCAAAACTCCACACATGAAGTGGGATCCAATTGGCACTGGTAGGTCTCTGGGTGGTATGGGAACTTTGCGAGTTCGGCATGTATTTCTTTTAAGGTCCATAATCTTCATGAGGTGAATGATAACTTTTTTGCTGTCCAGTTCTCCAAGAAGGTGCCTGAGTCCACTCTAAAAGTGTGAACTGCTTATCTGGAGTCATTTATTTGACAAGAATAATTCCATAAGAGGCGGTATCAAAAAGTTTAGACTAAAGGTGCTTAATGGATAGAGATTAGATGTATTCCAGGGTTACATTCGGTGCTATTAAACCACCGAGACCTTAGGATGAAATACTTGCTGATGCGGAACGAATAAAAGACCTGCAGCTCTGTTTGCAATCCAGCGAAGCATCGAAGCAGGTTAAACTCTGTTTCTTGTCAGCTCACCCTGTAGTAAAGACTGACAGGGGAGGAAACGGTGCTATTCTTAGCTGGCAATGCGCCGTGCCTGTCTGCAATCAGTCATCAGCTCATTAGTGCTCCAATCAGTGCCTCGATCGTGTCGAGTCCTGAAACAGCAGGGAGGATGCAGCTGTCCACCCACAGACCTGGAGCTTGCGCCAGAGGTGCATGCGAGATCCGCTGTGTCAGGGAACTTCAGCATATCTAAAAGTTTGAGCATGGAAGGTTGCTGAATGTACTTTCATGCAACGTGCTGTATAATTATAAAGCAGTGCTGTAAACCTTTAATATTCCCACAGATGACCACTAGGTGGCTTCACTGCAGTTTTCATTCTCGAAGTGCTTCCAGTACCTGCCACATACGATTGAGATCAGTCTTTATCAGTATTGTATAGACTAAAAGCCTTGTTCACGTGTCATCCTGCTTAATTATAGCTTGAAAAAGACCAAATATGTAAAAATTCAGTACAGACTGTATAAACCAAATAAACAATTTAATGAATCAGTTCATTATTACACACTGATCAGGCATAACATTATGACCACCTGCCAAAACAGATCTGACCGACCCTTTAAGCATTCATTTCTTCAGCAATTTGAGCTACAATCTGTTGGCTCGGACCACAGGGGCCAGCCTTCGTACCCCACGTGCATCAATGAGCCTCGGCCGCCCACCACACATCAACTTTGAGGACAAAATGTTCACTTGCTGCTTTATATATCCCACCCACTAACAGGTGGAATGATGAAGAGATAGTGTTGTTCACTTCACTGGTCACCATGTTATAATGTCATAATGTTATGCCTGATTGTTGTAAATCTTTAATGAAAAGCAAATTCATTTACGAGCACTTGCAGTCAGTTTCGAGTATTTCAGTGTTTGGGGGAAAAATGTTTAGCAATGCCCGGTTGCACATGGTCAACTTCATGGAAATCGGAAGCGACAGGGCCAAGGCTTGTGCAATGCTTATTTAAATTTTTACAAATTTTCACACTTGCAGATGTGACACACCCTGTGGGAACTTTTGCAGATGAGGTGATAACATCTGAATTGTGGTCATACAGTGAAACTGGGTGTATTTTCAAATGTGATCATGAATATCCATTAATATCATATCACATGAATATTATAAAACTGAGCATATCTCGTATGCTCAGAATATTTTACTATTATCATGATGGTTTGTTTTGCATCTGGATTTCAACTTCTGATCGTTGTGATAAACAACAGTTTTAGAGGGAGACGATACAAAAATATTTCCTCCATGATCTCTATCTTTCCATCTTTCTCTATTCAACAGACTTTTCAGGCAAGAACATCTTCCCACTCCATGGCAACACGCCTCTCTCGTGCTAAAGCCGGACCATGAGCACAGCACAGGGGAAAGCAGAGAGTCGAAGTGTGCTGTGATTCACCCTCTCCTTCTCTCTCTCTCTCTCTCTCTCTCTCTCTCTCTCTCTCTCTCTCTCTCTCTCTCTCTCTCTCTCTCTCTCTCTCTCTCTCTCTCGCTCTCTACCCTGCCCACTGACTCATTCCAGTGTTCTTTGCCTTTCATTTCCCTTTACTATTCATCTTCTCCTGACAGCAAGAAATCAGAGAAAAAAAAACTGCTTTAGAAGTTTCCAAAATAAAGAACATCAGGGTTTTGTGTCAAAGCTGTAACATTGCGACAATTCTAACATTAAAACAAAGCCTCTATGACACTGTAACAGCTTCATGTCAGATATTCTGATGTGCTCACACTGACACTGAGCCTCAGTGGCCTCTGCTGGGGGAAAAAGAACGATTTCTTTTAAAACTGCAGATCTGCAGCACGCTGATTTTGATTGCTTGCTTCTAGCACAAGCAACACAGCAGTTTGCCATCTTTTTAAGACACATGCCAGCACAAATAGTGGCAAGTGACAATGAGTCAGTCAGTCAATAGATATCCTCGATGTTTACTTCATTATTAAAGGAACACTCAGGCTTGTTTTTTTCTTTCAAACTCGTCTTTATCCGTTTTGACTGCATGCATCGGGCAGTCAAAGGCTTTAACATGTTTTCCTGTAACAAAATAAAACCATAAAATTCATTTAATTGACTTGAAATTCAGAGCTGATGTTTAATTGGGAAATTGTTGGTTTCTTCCTCATGCCATCTCAGGGAGATTTTTCTTGCCACAGTCACCACTGGCTCACTCGTTCAGTGGTGGACGAAGTACACAAACCGTGTAGTCTAGTAAAAGTAGACCCCAGTAAAAGTAAAAATGTAAACTTTCACTTAAGTATAAGTACAAAAGTATTTGCCTTGGAATGCACTTAAGTATTCAAAGTATTATGATTTATTATGGCTATAATGTCTCTTATCATTTTTATCACAAGACACTCTGATTAATCAATTCAGTTTATGTGAAAAGACTAACTAATGTTACTCTCTCCATCTATTAATAGAACGATATTAATGAGTCATACATGTTTGATATCATTTACAATGATCATTAGCCGAAAACCGTCTTTTCAGCAAATCCGGTCTCAGGCGTTGTGGCAAGTTCGAGTCCGGAGTTTCTTCCATCGTTTATTCCTCACAAAATGTTCTGCTTGCTGTTGAACTGTATGTTGGTGATCAGTAGATGCACCAATCAGCAATCAAAACAAGTTCAAAATGGAGCACGGGCTGGACTCTGATTGGTGGCTTGTTTCGTGTTTGACCAGTTAACTTTTTATCCTCGTAAATAAAAAGGACCGACTGATTTTACTAAATGTAGTAGAGTAAAAAGTAAGATATTTGACTTGTAGTAGTGAAGTATACAATTGAATACAATTGAATTTAGTAATTACATGTTGGACTATATAGTAAATTCTTTATCTTTTCCAACACGAGAATACATTAAAAAGCAATTTGTTTATTTAACCATTCTTATAAGAATTGGGTTGGCTTCTTACTGGGGACACATTAAAGGAAAAACTGGTGGGATTGTCATGGTGGTTCTGTTAGATCTATGCTACAGTTCTTCTGACCCTTTATCTTTATACAGTGATGAACCATACTAGACATGGGACTGGTGTCTTTCATGATGAACTTGCACACAGGGCATGACGGCTCACTAAATAGGTTGATGGGACTAAAAATTATGTAAATAATAAGCTGTGGTCTACTATGTCCAAACTGGTCCAGCTTTGTTTGTTTAGTGGCTTGTGATCGCACATAGGATTTCTTTTCGGCTTCTCCGTTAGGGGTCGCCACAGCGGATCCTCCGCACGTTTGATTTGGCACATGTTTTACGCTGGATGCCCTTCCTAACACAACCCTCCCCAATTTATCCGGGCTTGGGACCGGCACTAAGAGTGGCTGGGGATGGTTCCCTGACCGGGAATCGAACCCGGGTCGCAGCGGTGGGAGCGCTGCATCTTAACCACTAGACTACCAGGGGACCTGCTTGTGATGGCACATAATGTAGGTTTTTCCATTAATATGTCACACATGTCGAATAAACTGTTAACCCATCCAGAGCTTCTTCTATTTAAATCTCAGAAATAACAAATTAAACAGATTAAGGTATATATTCCATTCTTGGAATAATCCTGAAGTAGTCCTTTAATGTTTTGTAAGCCTTTTTTTGCATCAGATGACTGCAAATGTGACTCATTCTACACTTTCTCCGCAAATAGAAAGTCGCAGGGCAAACGAGTCAGGGATTACTGAGAATTTGCGATAAGTCAACACTCATAATTAAACTCACTTTGAAAACAGAACGTGGCATTTAGTGGACAGTGTTTGAGCAGTCGGAGTCTCAGCAGACAGCAGTGAGCTGGCTCGAATTCTCTGTATCTGCTCGGAGAAAAGTCACAAGTGAGTCACGCCAGCCAGGACCTCCAGATAATGCCGACCGCCAGGAACAGCCTGCAGGACAGCATGGTGCAAAACAACACAGCAGCCTTAATCTAGCACTCATAAATCAAAATGAGAACAAGTGAAAAACTTGAAATAGCAATCTGATGGCAGTGTGTTCCAGAAAAAAAAAATTGGACTGCATAGCAAATGGAGATTACTTGGCCTTTGTAAGCACTTACAAACACAATAACAGTCAACCATGACCCAGTTGCCTCATATATAACTCTAGGCAACTATGGAGCTGATGTCCTGCCCAGATACGTAAGCGTGAAACAGCGATACGTGAGGGGTCTCACACTTTTTTTTATCTATGGCAATAGGATTTTCATGCAGCTCCCTTTTGACAGAGGACACTATGCATTTTCTTTGGATCCCTGCTAGCTTTGGAAGCAGGACTCATTGAGGGCCTTTGGCCAATGCCAGACTGCCTTGGTTGGCTGTTCTGAATGCAGAGGCGTGAAAGCTATTCGTGGGAAGGCCTATTCTCATGCAGATCAACCAGAGAGAGGCCCTTGTCTAGTTTTGAGCTGCATATAAAAAATCACTAGTTTGTAGACAGCATGATCCTGACGTGCATAGCATACACATACGATGAGCGAGAAAGAGAGAGAAATCAGGAAATAAAAGTTGCTGTATTTCATCCAGCCTTCATTGCATCATTTGATAACTATTTAAAGAACAAATTAGACATCGCTTTAGTTTGCCGCTGCACATTCTTTGACTGAAACTTTCTGGCGAGCTAGAGATAATGAGGATGGTTTCACTTAAGAACCATGAAGATGAATTTGGTCTAAAACTAAATATAAAAAGTTTGCTTTCATAGTTTAGGACTGCAGCTGTAATGCACAGTTTTACACTCATGTGTCCATTTGGTTTCCCTTAAGGTTTCTTCCTTATATCATTCCAGGGAGATTGTCCACACCACTGTTGCCATTAATTAGGGATAAACTTATAGGATTTCATGAATAAAAAATCTGTATTTTTGTCTATTGTTAAAAGTGCTATATGATTTTTTTTATTGAATTTAAAAGCTAGTCATTGTTATGTGTAATACAACATGCTTTTTGAAACATAGCATGTACGAGGTGGTATCAAAAGTTTCGAGACTACCGGAGTTTTTTTTTTTTAACACTCCAACAGAAAGCAGTACAAGGCTGCACGCACAGTCACAGGGAGCGCCGAACTTCATAAATCTGTGTGCCTAAAAGCATCAGGAGCTGTGGAACTGGTGCTATTCTGACCACATGAGCTGCCAGACTGCCCACAGCGCCACAGTGACCATATGTCACTGAGCTCTACTCACACAAGAGTTTCTTGCTGTAAACAAGATGATCTCACTTTTGGCTTCTGCT
The DNA here is from genome assembly GCF_946808225.1 of Silurus aristotelis. Lineage (NCBI taxonomy): Eukaryota > Metazoa > Chordata > Actinopteri > Siluriformes > Siluridae > Silurus > Silurus aristotelis. Next base: position 15,327,380 of record NC_139594.1, read on the forward strand.
GACTTTGCCCTCATCCCGAAAATGAAGATCCAGCTCAAAGGTCACCGTTTTGACACCAGTGCGGAGATCCAGCACGAATCGCAGAAGATGCTTGACACGCTTCAAAAAAGCAGACTTTTAAGACTAGCAGGAATGCTGGGAGCGCTGTATTGCTATGAAAAGGGACAATTTAAAGGTGATAGTGTGTAACATAGATAAAAAGAAAAAACATTTTGTTACCACCTCATAAGTAGGGATGTGGTAGCTCAGCGACTTCCGATTAAAAGGTTGTGATTTCAAATCCCACTATTACCAAGCTGCAACTGCTGGGCCCTTGAACAAGGTTCCTAACCCTCAACTGCACAGCTGTATTAATAAGATCTTTGTAAGTTGCTCTGGAAAAGAGCGTCTGACAAATGCCGTAAATGTAAATGTAGAGCGTCTAGTGAAATCTGATGTGCAAGAAGTTACCAGGATGTGTTTAAGTCAGGGGAGGAGGAATTATGCTGATGGGGAGGTGTCCCAGGTTAATGTGACACCCAGTTTGTGCAAGATTTCGTTCTGTTATTAAACTGCTCACAATAATTTATTGAGAAAAAGGGTTAGAATGTTTTTTGTACTATGATGTGTTGTTTAGTCAATTGTTTTTAAAAAAAAAAGCCTAAAGATAAAATTTCATCCATCTTTTTCCATTGAAAGGTCAAGCAACCATTTTATTGTTGTTTAATGTTTCTTATTTGGAAACTAGTAGCTTTTTTTATTGGCATCCCAATGAATCAGACTATCCAGCTGACAGGAATATATGAGTCGGGCTGGTTCAGTGAAGACATTTTTTCATCTGCAGCTTACACATTTCAAAGCTTTAATGTATGTCTGAAAGGTTTCACTTGTTTTATTTTGTTCATTGGTCATAAGATTGATATTTATAAACACATTTATCCTCAGCGCATATCATATGTGATGTTTTTTTATTCTACTGTCAGATTCTCACTTCTGATTGGTTACAGGACGTTCATAACTGTTCCATAACCTCATTTCTGAAAGCAGTAATGACGGCAGTGTTCATGTCTTCATTCTAATATAATATTATTTCTTTAGTAAGAGCTCATTCACAGGTAGGGTAATTGTAATTAATTGTTGATAAGTGTTCTGTGAGGTGATTTCACAATGTTTAGAAGGAGTCTCCAGTGTTCAATAAATTAGAGAGGGAGTTTCAGTATGGAGGGTTTTGCACTGTGACTTCTCGAGTGTTTAGTTTTAGCTGCTATAATCCACTGCAAAAAATATACCTTAGCAGATCTTATCTTGAATATAGACCAATTTATCTGGAAATTATATTATAAGATCTTTAACCCCTGTTTTATGGACATGATTATGCATTATGAGCTTAATTAAATACATTAAATTAGTCAATCAAATAATAAAATCATAATATCTGTTAAAAGAACATGATTATTTTGAGCTTGAACTAAGTACAAATGCTTAGAATAGGTTTAATAATCTTTAAAATTTCACAACAATCAAAACATGAAAATATGTAAATTAGGACAAACAGGACAAACATTTCAGGAGGTATTTATATATATATATAAAAATTTGCAATTTCTGAATTATGACTTTAATTCTGCTTTGAGTTTGGTCACATCACATGACCCTGTAGTTGATTATGTCCCCATAACATCACTACTCGTGTTTTTATCATTTTTCGCTTATGAGGTAGAACAGTGATGTGAAGAGAAAATAGGGTGTAATCCCATCCCAATAAATGCCTGCAGGGTGTGTGCCCATGTGGGGATTTCCAATCCAACATTATAACAGAACACTGTAACAGCCCTGTTACACATTAGGTCACACAACATTACTTTTTTGCAGGAAATTGGGTAAATCTGAACTTTTAGCACCAGTGAACCACACCTTAATCTTAATCACTTGAGATGCGATACACAGTAAGATCTTTTCTGTTTTCTTACTTGTATATTACACTTCTCTTTTCTCTGGTCATCCGCAGTAGGAACGGATACTGTGGTATACCACAGATCACACACACCCAGGGCCTGGCCTGTTCACCTGTGTGTGTGTGTGTGTGTGTGTGTGTGTGTGTGTGTGTGTGTGTGTGTGTGTGTGTGTGTGTGTGTGTGTGTTTGTGTGTGTGTGTGTGTGTGTGTGTGTGTGTGGGTGTGGGTGTGGGTGTGTATATACACATAATACAGTACTTTTCTCATTTATTATGAATAATACCACAGAAATAATAAGGCTTATGTTTTATATTTCAAATTTTTTATGTACAGTATTAAATACGTTTTACATTTTCAATGAAAATAAACGCATTCACCCACGAGGACCTTTTTCTTTCAAGCACTCATAATTAATTCTTCTAGGTATGTGATTTTTGAGTATCGCATTCTATGTTTAGTCCCAATTTGCTCTTATAATTCCCTCCACTCTTCTGGGAACATGTTCCACTAGATCCTCATGGACATTTGTGTTCATTCAGCCACAAAGGTGTAGGTAAAGGCAGATACTGATGTAGGTGAGGTGAGGAGGCGTTCCAATTCATCCCAAAGGTGTTCAGTAGGGTGTGAGATCAGAGCTATTCTATTCTAGCCATTCTAGATCTTCCTTTTCAAAGCATGTAAAGAACATCTTCATAGAGCTCGCTTTTTTGTGCACAGGGGTATTGCCATGCTGGAACAGATTGGATTTTCCAAGTTCAAGAAAATGCAAAATGTTATTATATCGCATTTTATATAACTGAGTGTCTCCAATTTTGTGGTAACAGTTTGGAGAAGAACCACATATGGCAGGAAAGGTCAGGTGTTCCAATACTTTTGTCCATGTAGTGTATTAATTCTAAATGAAAAAAAAATATATATATATATATATATATATTTTTCTTTTTTTTTTTTTTTCCTCTTTATAATATAAAAACAGAAATGTTGCTTATTACATTTGATGGTAAAATATTTTACAATAAAAGGAAGCACTTTGCTAGTCAGATAAACATATTAGGAGTCATACTATGCAAATGAGCGATGTGTAATAGGCCAGCTGTGGTTTTTGTACTTTTTTCTAAAGATTGATGCATGTGAATCATTCTTTGATTACTCACTCTTTAAACTCCCGAGGGGTACGAGAATGAGTGTGTGTACAAGAAACAGAAATCAGAATGAAACCTGCTGTTTTAGTGTGCTGATGATTATCTTTACTTCACTACACTAACAACCTTCAGCCTGTCAGCTAGCAGATGTAGTTGAGCTTCAACAAAGACCTTTAATAATTAGTAGCTTAGTTAGTGTTCTAAAGTTTTTGGACTCCTGGCCATAAGATTCATAGGTGCTTTTTTATGCATCCTATTCCACGTTTAGTCCCCATTTGCTGTTATAATAACATCCACTCTTCAGACAACACTAGAGACAAAAATTTTACACCTCCACAAGGCTGCAAAGGGCAACGGGGAAATTGCCAAGCAGCTTGGTGAAAAAAGGTCCACTGTTGGAGCAATCATTAGAAAATTGAAGAAGCTAAACATGACTGTCAACCTCCCTCGGACTGGGGCTCCATGCAAGATCTCACCTCGTGGGGTCTCAATGATCCTAAGGAAGGTGAGAAATCAGACCTGAACTTTTGGGTCATAATTCCACTAAACGTGTTTGGAGGAAGAAGAATGATGAGAACGATCCCAAGAACACTATCCCTACTGTGAAGCATCATGCTTTTTCTGCACATGGGACAGGGCGACTGCACTGTATTAAGGAGAGGATGACCGGGGCCATGTATTGCGAGATTCTGGGGAACAACCTCCTTCCTTCAGTAAGAGCATTGAAGATGGGTCGAGGCTGGGTCTTCCAACATGACAATGACCCGAAGCACACAGCCAGGATAACCAAGGAGTGGCACTGTAAGAAGCATATCAAGGTTCTGGCGTGGCCTAGCCAGTCTCCAGACCTAAACCCAATAGAGAATCTTTGGAGGGAGCTCAAACTCCGGTGTTTCTCAGAGACAGGCCAGAAACCTGACTGATCTAGAGAAGATCTGTGTGGTGGAGTGGGCCAAAATCCCTCCTGCAGTGTGTGCAAACCTGGTGAAAAACTACAGGAAACGTTTGACCGCTGTAATTGCAAACAAAGGCTACTGTACCAAATATTAACATTGACTTTCTCAGGTGTTCAAATACTTATTTGCAGCTGTATCATACAAATAAATAGCAAAAAAATCATACATTGTGATTTCTTGTTTTTTTTTTTAGATTATGTCTCTCACAGTGGATATGCACCTACGAAGACAATATCAGACCCCTCCATGATTTCTAAGTGGGAGAACTTGCAAAATAGCAGGGTGTGACTCAGTCATGTGACGTGCAGAGCAAACAAATTATCATACAGCCGGAAAATCTGACCACAAAATTCTACTAAGATCCAATCATGTGCGTGAAATGAACTGTCACTACTCCTCCTTAAAGGCTGATTTAGTAAATAATTAGAGGTCAATAATAGTTTCACATGCAAAATTTCAAATCTGATACCCGGTGACATAAACGAGCGAGCCTGAAGTTTACAAGCATACCCTAGGTGCTGTTGCCTTGGAAACCCCAGCACAATGTTCCCAACTTCACACTTCATGTAATTGTTCGCCCTTGTTTATGCAAAGAGAAGAAATTGTGTGAAAGCAAGAGAATGAGCGTGATCGCACAGGGCGAAAGAGGTGAAGTGCTCGTTCGATTCTGAACTTTTAGACTCAACTTTCTTTGTTGTCCTTAGTGCTCGATTCAGAATTTTAGTCTGACACAAACCCCATTCTCTGGAGAGAGGCCATTCATTTTATGTTATCAAAGAATGAGCATGACTCTTTTGCAATGACCAAGCTTCTTTCAACTTCCTCATGTCTTTCCTGTTTCGATATCTCAGTGCAAAAACACATCATCCCTGAGTACTTCATGACAATCAGAGAGAGCACTGAAGGGCAGATTGTGGCCAGAATTGTGACCCGCATTGTCCCCCTTGTGTAGATTCAAGAAGAGAGAAGAGTCTTCTTGTCTGACTGAAACAATCCATTTATGGTCTCATCAATTTATTGTCCACTAAGTGCTAAGTGCAAACACCCGTGTGTGTGTGTGTGTGTGTGTGTGTGTGTGTGTGTGTGTGTGTGTGTGTGTGTGTGTGTGTGTGTGTGTGTGTGTGTGTGTGTGTGTGTGTGTGTGTGTGTGTGTGTGTGTGTGTATGAAGACTAGTATTCATGTCTGACAGCTCCCCTGGTGTGCAACAGAACTTTGTTATTGTGGAGAAATAATGGCGCAAGTGCAGTTTGTGCTTGAGGAAGTATGGAAAGAAAGGTGGGTTGCTAAGGTTGCAGAACAGTAACCTGGTTTCTTTTTACCTGCTGAGACGGGCCTGTCTGAGACCCTGTTCATTGTTTATATTTTTTATTTTTATTGTTTTTTTGTAACCTGTATTTCCATTTCCATTTTTTTCAGAGTAGAACTAAATTCTGATTGACGTCTGACTTTTCCTTGGTAGCTCAACAATCATGGCTTTGGTTACTGATCAGAAGGTTTAGTGGTTCAATTTCCAGCACTGCCAAGCTACCACTTTTGGGCTCTTGAGCAAGATTCTTAACTCTTTCTGCTTCAGAAGATCGTGAGCTCTGAACCCAGATTCCTAACAAACTTAAATAAGCAAAGGAAAGAATTCGACTGTGCCATAGTGTATATGTGACGAATGAAGGCAGTTTCTTCTTATTATTATTTCTTGAAGAGGGACTGGTTTTGGCTATATCAGCATAAACACAGATGGGAAGGAAATAATATTAAGCAATAACATTACCATGTTTATCTTCCATAGTCATGGTTTACCTCCCTAGGCTCCATAACATCATCTGGGTCAGACTTGATGTTTGTTTTGCAACAGAAAAATTAATCAAAATTCAAATGGATAAAGAAAAGATCCAGTATATATTTATTTATTGATTTTTCTCATTTTGTCTTGAAATTCATGACCCACAGAACCTCAATCTCTGAGCTCGTATATGGAAATAAGAGTAGTTCAGAGTGACAGAAAGTGGACTGTGTGTGTATCTTTGATTTCATGAATAAGTCAGAATAAGAATCTCAATTGTATTTGAATTCTCTAGAAATGGCAGCAGTGAGCTAGCATGATTACGGACAAGGTTCTTATGTCACAGTTATAAATATTCATCATCATCAACACTAACACTAGGAGCAGAGCTGACAGGATTTCTGAGAGTATTATTGTGTCATGCTTATTAATATTCATAATCGTCACTGCTAGAGCTGATGAAGTAGCTGCTATTAGTTGACGTGGCAGGATTTCTGAAAGGATTCTCGGTCATATTTCAAAACGTTAATAATGTTTTTAATGATAGCACTGGAATATCTGCTATGAGTTAATCTGACAGGATTTCTCTGAGGATTCCTCGACCATATTTCTAAACATTAATAATCATCACTGCTAACAATAATAAATTAGCTCTGAGTGAAGCTAACATGATTTCAACTCGCTATATTTATCAATCTTTATTATCTTTATATTGACATAACAATAGCTCACTTGTAACAGGATATTTCAGTAGTCTCTGAGTTAGTATGTTGACCTCAATACTAAAATATACTGTTGCAAGTTAGATATTCTGAACTGCTTATAAAGATCAGAACCTTTTATGAATACAGCTGAAATCCTGTCAGGATAACCCATAACAGCTGCTTTATTAACGGTAGCAGTGATGATGATTAACATTTATAAATATTTTTGAAGAATTTCCTCTGAAATATCCTGTCAGGTACACTCTTAAAAGCTACTTTACCAGTGTTAGCATTAATGATTTCTAACATTTAACTTCAGTAGTCAAGTACCCTATGTATTATGTCTGGACTGGTTTTGGTTGTTAATGTTGGTTGTTAAATCTGGTGAAAATGTGCCTCAGATCACCTGAAGAGATTTGAGATGTAGATTTAAATCTGATTGAGATGTGCCTTTGGGTGCTCCTGCATTTATTTACTATTTGGATCAAGTCCTGATTCTCATAGGACATGAAATTCTTAACATTTGTGGTCTGGGTTTAGGTCAGAAGTGATCAGATTTTTTTTAATGCTAAGGTAAAAAATCTAGTGCATTGTTACAATTGGCAGCTTGGTGTGGGTGGGATGTGTTAGAAATAGCAGGTGTGTGTGTGTGTGTGTGTGTGTGTGTGTGTGTGTGTGTGTGTGTGTGTGTGTGTGTGTGTGTGTTTGTGTGTGTGTGTGTGTGTGTGTTGCTCTCATGTACTCTCAATGGTACTATGACTAACAGTTCACAGAATTAGCACTCTCAGAAAGTCCAAGTGACTGCAGTAAAACCAGCTGATGCATGTTGTGACATAAAAAGCTATATGTATAAATATAGACAATATGATTGCATGTGGTAGGAATTGATGTGTTTTGTATATTATTTTATATCCACTGTCATGTGTTAATTCATTTAAATTACAAATTACAGTGTTTACACAGTCTTGTACATTGTAAGCACAAAGGTTTGTGGAGTAAGATTTGTATGAGCTTTATGAACAACCCATTACACATTTAGTCCCCATGTGCTCTTATATTAAACTCCATACTTCTAAAAAGTTGTTCCACTTAATTATGGAGTGTGCTTGTGAATATTTGGGCTCATTCAGCAGCAACGTTTTGTCCCTAATGAGCAAAACACTGGCGAGAGTAGGAAAGAAAAAATCAAGGGTGAGGAACCCTGGGGTGCAGTCAGAATTCCAGTTCATCCCAAAGGTGTTCAATAGGGATGACACCAGAGTTCTATAGCAGGACAATCAAGATTTTCCAGTTTATCCCATGTAAACCATTTCTTCATTGTGCTGGCTTTGTGCACTGGACCATTGTCATGCTGGAACGGGTTTGGGTCTCCAAGTTCAAGTGAAGGAAAAATTGAATGCTACCATATCCAAAGATTCTATATAATTTCGTGCCTCCAACTTTGTGTTACACTAACAGTTTGGGGGAAACCCACATACCAAATGGCTGTAAAAAGTCAGGTGTTCCAGTAATTATGTAGATTGTATGAGTACAGATTCTGTATTGCATTCATGTGTAGGTACATATATGAACTGCCAGACTGTGTGCTCTTTCATTGTATGTTCTTTTATCATAGAGAGTTGGAGCTCATGACAGCCTTAGGGCTCTTGTTACTCTCCTGTCCTCCATTATTTATGCACACTGGTCTGAGTAACACCTTCCAACTATTAACTCCACTCTAGGCTGCCTCTAATTAGATTATGCACACAGTGTACTCTCTCTCTCTCTCTCTCTCTCTCTCTCTCTCTCTCTCTCTCTCTCTCTCTCTCTCTCTCTCTCTCTCTCTCTCTCTCTCTCTCTCTCACACACTAGTATCATGAACATATCCATTCAATCCATTTTATATCAGTATGCCCGTCATCTGGTTTTTATTTTCATTTTTTTATTTTCTGTTTAGAATGTTTTATATGAGCATTGGGGTACATTATGGCTGCAGTTGTATAAACTGGCCTCTTCATTAATGAGGTTGCTGTAAGGGCTATTCCACTGGGGTTTAAGGGAAGGTGCACAAAAATTACAGAGGAAATAAGATAGGAGTTAAATCAATCCACTGTAGCCTAGTTACTATTTCAGCCTGTCTCAGAAGACTGGTATATGTCATCACTTTCTGTTTGAATTCACTGTTTGAAATGAGTAAAGGTTTTTGTGTGAATAAAGTCACCTTACAGTATACTTTGAAATATTTGTACTGGTAAATTTAGTCACTTTATTTACTATAATCTTCCTGACCATGTGAGAACGAATTTTGTTTTTCTTGGGGAAACAAAACTCTGTAAAACAAATTACTAATATTTTAAAATTGTCTTTTGATAATAAAATTATAATAAAATAAGTTGGCAATATGGGCAAGTAGGATTATAAAACAAGCCAGTTGTGTGTTAGCAACTTGTTCACACGCTAACAACTTATAAGCAGGTAATATAGTGTAAAAGTCTATATGTACTGGCTATTGTACTTATTGCTTAAACTACTGCAGGTATGTTATTATATTTACCGAATAGATTTTTATGACAAATGGAGGCGAACATCATCTTTTTTTTTTTTTTTTTTTTTTTTTTTTATGCTTGATGGATGTGGTCACATGATCGCCTCCATACAAATATTTGTCTAAAATTCAGAAAGTTTCCTAATTAGTTTTACATTTAGGCTATTTGGCAGATGCCCTTATTCAGAGCATCTTACATTTATTTCATTTATTTATACAACTGAGCAGTTAAGAGTTAAGAATATTGCTCAAGAGCCCATCAGTGACCCCAGAGACTTACAACCCTAATCTTAACCCCTGAGCTACCACATTCCTAATTTTTCAGTAATGCAAATGTCAGGTCTTTTACAACCTTTACAACCTGCTTCAGAAACTCAAACAGTGATAAGAGAGCAGTGATTGGTGTGATTAAATGGGTTAATTGCTATATCCTTTCAAATTGTTATTAGCACAGACTGTGCTTCTCAGAAAATTCCCTGTAACATCTTTATAGAAGTTAAATCCCTCCCAAAAACATTCCAGAGTGTTTTATTTTATGTATAATACAGCCAATTGCCAATTGTCAGCCAAATGCTGACAATTTATTAAGTTCTTAACAAACCCATTGTGCTTTACTACCTAAAGTTGCATTTTACAATATGTTGTGAAAAAGCAGGTTAGTTCTTGTTATCACTTATGTGATAGCAGTTATAAATGGTTGCTCCCTTAACCAGCCTCTCTGTTTTTCTTGAATTAAGTATAACGATTGTCATGTTGGCAAGAAGCCAAAATGCACAAAGACCCTCTGTGGTTAAAGGAGTATAGTTACTTCTTATAAAATGGTTCTAACAACCGACATTTGATAAATCCTTTAACAAATGGTAAATAAACATCTCCTCAGTGTGCTTTTGTTTAACACTATATTAAAAATTACACATTTTTACTCCATTTATGTGGAATATCTGCCATTTAAGTCCTTGTGAATGAGATGTTACATTCAAATGACAATGTATTAGATTGTAACATAAACATGCTATTTATAAAAATGAATCAACACATTCTGAACAATCGGGAAAAAAAAGAATTCAGTTCAAAAGTATATAAATAAATATACATTTTAATACTTTAACGATATTATTGTAGCTACTCATTCACTGCGATTAGTAAAAAATCATCAAATGAATAAGCACCGACACCTAATACACAGACGTTTAACTGATTCAAAAGCAACTGTTGCCACAAAGTGATATAATCCTCATCATGCATAACTATGGATTTTCTAATTTTTTTTACCTGATTACATGATATTTTTGAAAATATGTTTATTACAAATGCCTTGAGCAAATTCTCATCTTGAATATCTCACAACAATGAGGTGTACTAACACACACACACAAGCACACAAAAAAGAGTTTGGGCCAAACACACATCACCCAATCTCTGCTGAAGTAGATTGTACTCATGTAGCTTTTCTATTATCATAATTTGGCAGACTCACAGCCCTCCATCCTGCACTCAACACACAACCAGCCACCCACCCACACACACACACACACACACACACACACACACACGCTTGAAGTTTGCTCTCCACTTCTTCGATCTGTGCAAACATACCACACGTTTGATTATGAAATCATCCTGTTGTCGAAAGCTGGCCTGGGTGGTGTGTGTGCTCGGTCTCACACTCACACACTTCCTTTCGTGGAGAGCAGAAGCACGGTGCAGTACTTGGTTTTCTGCTCAGGCTCTGATTGATATCAACCTGCGTATCGAGACGAGGAACATCGCAGTGTAAGAGAAGGTGAAAATTTAAGAGGGAGATGGCCTTGGCTGGTATCACAGAGGATGACTTTACTGAACTGATGCGTGAGGAGGAGGAGGATGTCTTCACTGATGGTAGGGTGGCCAAGGGTCAGGGAATTTTGGGTAGGCTTATATATTAGGAATATACTGTATACCTATTTAATAGGAATGATTTCGTCATGGTATTGTGGGTCAGAGTTAGAAGTATCCGGTATCACAAAACCTGCGGGGTATAGACAGGTTTGTACATTTTTTTACTAATTAATCACAAAGAGCATGAGCATGTAGCGATTAATTATACTCAAGATGCAAATAAACCCTCTCAATTGCATTTTTATTTGCAATTCAGTCCCCCAGATTTTAAAATCAAATTTTACTGGGAGAAATTGGGAGATTGTGTAGGTTGCAGACAGGATTGTTTGCTGAATCATTTTCCAAAACAGTCTCAAACGGAAACAATATTTTAATCCATCAAGATCTTGAAATGTTAAATTGCCAGGAATACTAGGGACAGTTGTGGAACGGATCTCTTTGTATCTTATCACACATGAACATCTGAGCCATGATGCTGCTGCCGTTAAAATGTTCTGCCTTATCATCCTCACTGCAATGTGATGCTCTTCTTCTCTATTCGGTCCCTGCAAATGGACGAAAAGTGGCAATATGCTGAGAATTACTGTATAAAGTGCATTATTTCCGAAATTTCCGAAATCTCTGGACATAGCAGTGTCGTAATAGACTTGAAAGCACATTACAAGCAAGTACTGCATGTTTCAATTTTAGCCATTTGAGGCATTGGCAGTTGATTTCTATGTGGTTTGTGGCTCAATAGGGCTTTAATGTGATACCCCTGCAGTCCAGCCAGACTCAACCCAGCACATCTCTATACGCATTGCTGATCAGTTCTAAATATAAGAAAATTGAACATTATTATAAGAAAATGATCAATGATAATCAATGGCAGGGTAACAGGAGGCACACAGACTTATCCAATATCAGCATATCCCGAATTGTTTTATTCCTCACAGCAATTTGCCATAATTTTTTTCTCTCTTATATAAACCTTTGTAGCCAAATCGAGTGATAGAGCTTCTGTAAAAATCCTCTACCCACAAAGAATTTATCAGCAATTTTCTGAAAACTGGTTGAAATGAGACAGCTGCAGCACTCTGAAGCCCATGGGGAAAGGGATGATAGAGGTCTATATATATCTACACTACACCAGTTTGTTCTGGGTCACGTTATACTTTTATGAACATTTATAATTTATTAGTCATTGATACTGCAGCTGATTTATACATACAGAAATTGAATTAGAGCATGTAATGTACGAGATACACACCTCACAAGGTTTTAGCTTAATAAAGAGGGGATATTTGGTTTGTCCTACAGGAGCCCTTAATAGTTCTGGTTTTTGGGAACTTTAAAGAGCCAGCTCTATTAGCCATACAAGGAACCACATACAGAGTTTCATCCATTTCATATAACAGCAACATCTAGGGAGGCGGTAGCTCAGTGATTAAGGCACTGGGTTACATGGGGTTCAAGCCACGGTATCGGCATGCTGTTGCACTTGGGGCCCTTGAGCAAGGCCTTTAGCCCTCAGTGCTCCAGGGGTGCTGCATCATGGCTGACCCCAGCTTCATAACGTTGCTGGGATATGCAAAGAAAAAAAAATTCTGTGTGCTGTAAAGTACATGTGACAAGTATAAAACACCTTTCTATCTGCCAGTTTAGAGTCTTTCCAGCTGCAGGTTTGGTTCAGGTGCGATCTTAAACATTCACTACAGCAGTTTTTTTCTTTCAGAAAAACCCTATTTGGAAAGCTAGAATCATTGACACCCCAAAAGGAAACCTTAGAAAGCACTAATGACAACCCTAAAAGAGAGGAACATACAGTTCAGAGGTCTGAGGTCTCCTGTGTATCCCAACAAATTAAAACCTGAGCAACCGGCTGACACTCCTTCTGCTTTCCTCAAATAACAACTAGCTTCCTCTCCCACTAAATGCTCTCTCTCTCTCTCTCTCTCTCTCTCTCTCTCTCTCTCTCTCTCTCTCTCTCTCTCTCTCTCTTTTTCTCTCTAAACTTTTTCCTACAAACTCAGGAGTTCATCCTTCAAAACTTTTCTCATTAACCTAATTCAATCTGTCCAAGAAAAAATACACAATAAGAGGAAATAGAAAAAAAAATATGCACAAGGAGTCCATTGATTCCTTTCTGTATGCACTTCAGGAGTTATTCAGTCAGCCTTTTCCAGGAGCTTATGTGTGGTTCCTGAAGCAGAGAGGAAAACCTATTAGACATGGTCAGAAAGCTGGAAGGACACTGGGGACGTCATTCTGTAGAGGGAACCTTATAAGTTCTGTGGCTCAAAGCGAGCCTTGAATCTGTTAGATTAAAAAGCAAAAAATTAAACACTGTACAAGTTACACAAGTACAAGCTCTTGCATGTGTGCCTTTATATCGCACTTATCAACCAGTTGCACTTCTGTAAGTCAAGTATTTGTGAATCATGTGACAGAAAAAAAAAATCAGTGGGAAAGAAACCGTTTATCATCTGAACACCGATGATTGAGGCTGAAATACTTCAAATATTTCATAAGCAACACCCGGCTTTATCTCTGTGTATCACCTCGGGCAATCTAAACATTTCTATTGAGTATTACAAGGAAGTCTCGCTCGGATTCCTGTTATTTGTCGATTCTGTACTGTATATAGCTGAGGTGTAAGAAATAGAAAAAAGGACAAATCTCCTGTCTGGAGCTGTGGGCCGATTCTGGTTGTTTCGTTCTATTGAATCAGGTGGATGTAACAGACAGGCCATATTTCATGCTTAGTCTTCATTTAGATTTACGACATACGCCCTTATCCAGAGTCACTTTATTTCATTTATACAACTAAGCAGCTATGGGGTTGAAAGTCTTGCTCAGGGGCCCAGGAGCGGCAACTTAGTGTGGCTGGGATTTAAACTCACAACTTTCAGACCTAGAGCCCAATGCATTAACCACTAAGCTGCCATCTCACTTATTTAGCTGTGACTTTGCTAACAGTAATCTGGCCAACCATGAGTACAAAACACAACAACAAAACTAAAGAAAAGTAGTAGTAGAGCAACATTGTCTCACAACAGAACAGCTAGCTCCATAGTATCATAGATTGATGCACTCTGCAATAAGCATGCAATGTTCAATAATATTACCATTTTATTTAATGCAGATGTGTTGTGCTTTTTCTGTTGTTTTTGTGTTTTTTTTCTGTTGCATTTTTTAGTTTATTCATGTCTTATGCTACTGTTGTGCAACCGAAAGGCAGTGTCAGCTTTCACAAACTCGCTTATTCCTACTGCTCCTTATCTACACACCAATCTCATATCAGGGTTGGGGGAAGTGTGTCCTATCAGGCGCCTCCGCAGAGCCTGCTGAGGTTGTGTCTGGTTTCAGTTTATCAAGTTATTTTGCGTGTTACAGCTGGGTGGAGGGAAGGGGGACATTTGAGAGATTTTCTACCCCAGTATTGAAGACTTTGTGCCTGTGGATCAGGACTAGCTCTGTGCTAAGACTCACCCACTAAGACTGGTACACCATCTTCTCAGCCATCACACTTTTGAATCTATTTACTACAGCCACAGATGATTAAGCATCATTTTAGTTGTAGGTCCGAGCAGTTACAGCCAGCTAATAACACCAGCACTCTGTAAACTAAGGCTAAAGAGTTATTAGATCATGGTGGATAATCTGCTTCAGGGTTTTAATGCACTATTCAGCCTACTATTCTATTCCTACACTAATGATTTTAAAGAGGCCCCACCATGGGTAGGGCAAGGCCCCCCGAGAGTAGACTTACACTGGGTTAATTATGATTTCTGCTTTAAAGTGCAAGCTAGCATAAAACTAACATTTAAACACAGTGTTAAAAATCTCAGGAAGAGATTTTTCATGCATCACAGCTCCGGGTTCCCGGCTTTGATTTTGAGCTTCATTTACTGTTTGTGTATAGTTCACAGTTGTCTCTCCAGTGGATGTTGGGGTGTAATCTGGTTACACTGGTTTGTTTCCACCTCCCAAAACCCATAAGTAAGCTAATTGGTGACTTTTAAATTCCCTTAGGTGTCAATGAGTGTGTGTCCTATCTAGCCTTCTTCCCTGGGTTTCTTGTACAGTGTCTGGATCCAGCATGAAGACCTCTGAATAGAAGAGAGGTTATTAAAGATAACCTTCTTAGCCTCATCATACAAAATGTTGTATCAGTGGCACATATACATGAATTGGGAATCCCCGGTATGAACAATCTTTGTACATGTACAGTATCTCACAAAAGTGAGTCCACCCCTCACATTTCAGTGACTATTTTAGTATATCTTCTGAAGGGACAATACTATAGAAATAAAACTTGGATATACTTTAAGATATACTAAAATGGTTGCTAAAATGTGAGGCGTGCACTCACTTTTGTGAGATACTGTATATTAGTATCTGGTGTAGCTGAATCATAGTCTGGAATTGGTGGTTAAAGCAAAAAAAAAAAAGGGGACTGTTTTACTGTCGTTTTCTAAATTGTTTAAGTTTAGGGGAATCGAGTTGAATTTATGAATTAATAGTTATTCATTTTTATTTTCTGTAAACTTTATCCATGTCTATTGCTCCAATTCCCCAAAATCATCCTGTTCCCTTAATTAACAGTGACCCAGAGTTCCAATGTCTATAATAATGTACCAATAATCTAATCTAGAGCACTGTGCTCTTTCATAAAGTGGTTTTGATCTTTCCATTTTTTGTAAACACCTGTATTAAAGTCTCATGAGCATCTCATGTCTTAGCCTTAAGTCTATTTGTTTTAGTCAGGCATGTGCACATGATGTATGTTTTGTTCCTTTTCCAGGGTTCATTTAAGGGTCGTCTGCCATATTCCCTAAGGCCTGAGATGAGTTTATGTCAGAAGGAGAGGGTTATGGCATGGTTTGGTCATGTCAGACTGGGATATACTGCCCTGGGCACATAGAACAAATAAAGCATTGCTTAGATTGGTCACAATCAGGGAGGAAAAGATAGAGACGAGGCGGGACTTGTTTTTTTCTATTTGGTTTGGTTGTTGAAACTGGGGTATTGAAAGACCTCTCTGCTGGAGATTCCTTTGTCAAAGGTGGTGCAGAATTGTATTATCACAAGAGGTGCTCATACTTTTTCACATAGCCTGCATGGCATGTCTCACTGTCTAATGATACATGTAACCATATACCAGCTTAAATGCAAATGAGCTAAACTTTCCACCAACATGAGAATACACTTGTGTTTTCTTTACAGTTGGTAAAAAAGAGTAAAATGTTGAGAGTTGAACACAGCCATGCTGATGGCAGCCTTATTTTTATAGGTTGCCAGGCCTCCCATTATCAGCTGATCAATATCAGTAGTGATGAAAGACAATGTTCTTCTCTCACAGTGACCCAGGAACTGACTCTAATGTTCTGAGTTTCACATTACTGTCAAACACTGATCCACGGATCATAGACTAACCGAAAGCCTATTACATGAACATAAACATACACACACACACACACGTCTGAACACCTGGCGAGTAGTGTACAAGCAGCTGTGCTGGGTGGGCGGCCTGGACCGCTACCTACAGCTGAGTCTGTTATTAAGACCAAAGGCAGGAGATGTATGTTTAAAGCATGAAAGTCTTTAATCTAACTAAGCCTGACTAACTGTGTAAGCGTGCTGCCAATGAAAATATACACAGCCGTCAGGGCAAACACGGTTTTCTAGCTTTGAAGAACTTCTATTATGATTTTGTACAGGCTTACACACAGTAGCAGGTTATAAAAGCAATTTTTTTAATGGTTTTGATTATATGCTTTCTGTATATCTGTAGAAACCTTCCTATAATTAACTAATGTGTGACATTAGTTTGAGTGAAAAGATGCAAAGCAAAAAGATATATTTTCTTCAACAATGATTTGATATTATTGCTTTGTATTTTGTTATGTATTTTTATGAATACATCACAAAATAATTCATTTTACATGAATTTGATGAAATACCTTATTATTATTTCTATAATTTTTTTTTAGGGAGCTTAATAATAGAATGAAGAAGAGTGAAATACTAACAAGTACTTTTATGCATACTGATCATTTGCCCTTTTGATCCATCTACACTGTGTATAATAAAGAGGGAGTTTGAACAGAAAAAATGTTCAGTTAAAAGATCTATGCTGCATTGCTGCCCCTGAAAGCTTCTTCAGTGGCACATGAAGGGGAACGAGAAAAGGTTCTATGCATGCACACACACACACACATGTGGAAATGGGATGTGCATCTCCATTAGGTCAATGCGATTTGTATATCGATGCATAGCCAAGGAAACGATACATTAAAGATACATATGAAGCAGCTACCGATGCGATGTGAAACGATTCACCCCATTACGATGCAGTGCGATCAGATTTCGATTTGATTCAACAAAATGCGATTCAATACAGTACGATGCAATGGAATAAATATGATGCAATGCAATTCAACATGGCACATATAGATTGCTTTTATTTCTTTGGTTCAGACAAACAGCAAATCATGAATTTATTTACATGCCTTCTGAAATCTAATGCATGGCCCTTTCACAAACAGACCTTTGTAGTGCAAAACAAAAAGAAAAAAGATCAGGAAGATGTCTTTAGGAAGATGCAGCGCTACCTCTGCCATGTTAATCCATATTTTATGTGACCCTCAGGACTCTCATATTCATGAAGCAGCAGTGGTCCGGATAAAACGCGCTCGAGAAACAGTTTAGTGAGGAGAAATAAATATACATTAAAAAAAATGGTCACACAATAATGGTCAGTTTTTAAATAATAAAAATATAGCACATCTACTAATAATTGTATTTAAATAAATCGCACACTTTTTAAATCACATCTATAACGTTTACGATGCCAATCACTGAATCTTACCATCTCTAGTCTTTATACATCATCCATCGAGTTAAAGTGTAATATCATAATGTTTTCCCATTTATAGCCATAGAATATTCAATAAAAAAATTTTTGGAAGCTTTCTTATTTTAAAATACAATCATTGCAATTAGATATATTTCATGACTAATAAATAGATCCAGAGAATGTTCACTTGTATCTTTAATATATACATATTCTCCCAATTTGGTCACCTGTGAATTCTCTCCCATCAGCTTTACGACACAAACCAATCAGACAGCATGCAATCTAACATGAGCTTAATGCTCATGTTGCATCACAAAATGAAGGAAATTGCTATTATATCTTTTAAGCATACTTGAGCTCACAGACACACCTACGAGACTTGCTGTGCTTGACATGGTAGTGAGAACGCTATCCCTCCCATCCAGAGAGCAAGGGTAAGTTTGCTCCCTCAACTCTTGCGTGTTGTTTATTGAGTTGGAATGTCCTGACTCTAAAACAAGATGTTAGCAGGTTGGCATATATCTTTCACCACCACCAGGTTAATGTTTCTGTGACTCTGCCAAATGACTCAACACTATAATTCTAGTAAAGAGGAAGCATTGCAATTTAAAAGATCTACTGATATATCTAGAGTTTTTCCATTCCTCACTGCTTTGATGTTATGGAGAATACAAATATTTTGCAATATGTTGAACAAAGACACATATCAAGAGATCCAAATTGAAGGTTCAGTATAACCCTAGAGATTTAGTTTAGTTTAAAGATGTTTGAGTCGTGATTGCTGTTTGTGTGCCGGTAAACATAGTTGCTAGTTTGGGGGCTGCTGATGACAGCCATAATTACAGGATAGGTTTTACAGCAGCCGAGAGAGGAGGCATGTGGAGGTGTCTGTGCTGTACTGTACTGTCCAAGGCTGAATACATACATACCCTTTGCCTTCTGCATTGATGTACTGCATGTGAATTAAAAGGTTTTGCATGTTTGTTTTTTTTATGCTTTGAGGAGGAAAAATGAGTGGGTTATGAAGCAGCGAGACATCACAGGTGCCTACACTTTCATGTGGTTGCTCTGATTTCACTACAAATGAGTCTCATGCATGCGGGATGAAAATTTTTTACAGCATCTATAGAATGTCTATTCGTCGCCCTGTTAATGAGGTACATTTACAGTACAATATGGTTGGCATGACATAAGGTGGCAACACTGCCTGCTGAAACATTCCCAGACCTCATGGCTAGAACCTTAAGTTTGGGTTACTGTCTGTCTGTAGTCCACATGAGATACTTCTGTTTATGTTTTCTGACCGTTTATTGGTGCCCTGTGATGAAAAGTGGCTATTAGATGCCTCACACCTAGAGTTAAGAGGCTAGAGCCCAGATCCACAGCAACTGTGACCATGCTCAATCGTTTACTGAAGATGACCAAAATCAACATGAGCTGCAGATGACCCATAACCTGTATATGAAATTTGCAGGAGTAATAAAACTGTCAGAGAGAATACTGAGGTTAGTATTGGTGTGCTAAGGTCTTATTTTTGCATTGGCACTCATGAGTTCACATTCCTAGGGTACAAATATTTGGAGCAGACTGAACTGCAACATCCGCATGCATGCATTATGACCAAAAGTTTGACTTCCACTGTCTTTTCTGGTGTTGGAACTGGTCAGCTGGTCACTATCTTGCATTCTTTACCATGAAACCTTCTGCAACAGAGCTATTTCTGTACAAATGCTGGAACACTGGATGCTTTTTTTTTTTTTTTTTTTTTTTTTTTTTACAGACAGAGAGAGAGAGATGGTCCATGTTTAACACGACAGCTGGGTAAATACCAAATTAACCCTGGGCTGCAGAGACATGTATACATGCACTTCATGCCTGACGCCCCGAGACACGCTTCTTAAGAGCGAGAATATTCATAAGGGTAGACCCGGCCCACTTTTACATTCCGCTCTTTTGATTGGTCAGTTGGCGCTGAAGGGGCGGTGTTTGATCCAAATCTGAACTGGGATCTTACACACGAGTTTTGGATCGGAAGCCATCCGTTTCGGTGGTATTATCGCTCAAAGTCGCTGATCTGCGTGTGGACGAGTTGTATGGATCTCTGATGGAGGTTCGAGGAAACGGGGTTCATCTGGAATAATTATTTTTTCCCCCCTTGCAGTGCGGTAAGGAACCTACTTACACTATTCAGAATAATAGTGCACGCACTAATATTGTATCTTATTTATTTTATTTTTTTTGCATCATGGTGTGTATTAAATCAAAATGTATTATTGTATAAATAATCCGGATTGATTGGTTACTTACTTGTAAACTGCGCTGGGGCGCGCGCAAAACCTTCACCCTGTCTTCCTATCTCATCATCTAAACAAACATGTCTGTAAAATAGAAACGCACGAATTTTATTTTATTTTTATTTTTTTAGATACAAATCAGAGATCAGATATAGAAATCTATTTCTGGTCACTTTTATTTCCGATTTCACGCACTGATTGGTTTCACGCAGGTGCTTTCATTCATTCCCCCCCAAAAAACCCCAGCTCAGAAGACCCCCCCACCCCCCAACCTTTGTATTGCATATCCTATCTAAATACTCCATGCCTGTTCGATATATCGCTTTCACCTCGATACTAACCTTTTAAAAAATCGCAATATCAAAACAGCCATGAATAAACCTCATTGTTTTATTGTGTTCTGTTTAACCCCTGAGCAGATACAGTGTGTTTTGGCATGTATAGAAAGATGTCTTTAACTCTTCTGCCAAGTTTAATCCCAGTCTTCCTGTTCTCATTTTTGTTAATACACATCCCAGTGAAGTACCAGTCAGTCCTGCTAAGAAAATTTGTTCTGCCTGAGAGCTCTGCATGTGCTGTAAGTGATTACAGTCATTTTGCAGAGCTCTAAACTGTACTGTAATTTAGGTTATTGTCGTCTGGTAAAATAAACAGAAGTGGTTGGAAAGGAAAGCGGCCTACTTCTCGAGGTTGGGTGAAAATCAGCAATATGTATCCTTTGATATGGGTAAACACTTAGGATTTGTTTTATTGGCCAACCCAGAGTGGTTTCTTCATGAGGGCATTTCATAAGACATTAAGAAGACCGTTCTAAGACCTATCTTGGATAACATCCCCGCTGCTACATACTAATTCTGCTAGCCTCATCTCTCAGTTCCTTTTTTCTGCATTACTCACTATTTTCCCTAGTTTTGATTTCTGTTTTACAGAACATGTTTGTAGTTGTTCGCTGATGTTTCTCTAAAATGAGGTTTGTTATGATGTGAGAACTGAGCCCATGGATAGGAATGAAGTGAGTCAGATGATGTTTCGTTTGTGTTGTCTTGGTGCAATGCTACAGGTACACTAGGAACAATGGGTCTTTCTGAGAACTGGAGTCTTTTGGTGTCTTATACTGAAGATAAGACATAAATCAGCACTTGAGATTTATTTCCTTTAATAGATCATCCCATAGTATTTTAACCCTTAGCTTTTTTTTTTTTTAAAGAAAGAATGACACTTTTATTTTAATTTCTATTTCTATTTAATGTTGTAAAGTTAGTACAGCAGATCGTAAACAGTCCTTCCCTCACCAGCCTTTTGAGGTTACAAAAAAAAAAAAAACTTGTTAAGAATTCGCAGTACCACAGTATTTGGCATGGGACCAAAGTAAAGTGTGTGTGTGTGTGTATATATATATATATATATATATATATATATATATATATATATATATATATATATATATATATAATGTATGTATGTATACATGTATATATATATATGTATATGTATGTATATATATATATATATATATAAAAAATTTTTATTTATTTATAGCAGGCCATGGATAAAATACATCAGCACCAATGTAGTGCAAAAAATGTAGCGAACACTTTATATTTTTACCACGTAGGTATTTCTGTGGTTGTTCCATCAGAAATTGTCACTGCATCCAGCCTGTGGTGATGTAGAAGCATTGACAGGGATATTGATGGCAGTATATATATATATATATATAGGTTGTAGGAATTGCTTCATAAGTGTTGCGATTGTATGAATGTTTTTCCTGAATATCTGATCTCTTGTGTATATATATATTCTCTAGACCTGGCATTCAGCAGCTGTATGTGCTACAAAGTAAGTGTTTTAAGGGAAGGTTAACTATGTCAGCTTTGCATCTAGCATTTGATAGCCAGCATTGCATAGTTTATCCTTTGGCAGTGATCAGCCACATTCACTCAAAGTAAAGATGAGCCAAGATAACGCTGAGATGAAAAACTTCCTTCATGGTCCAGCTTTGTACAGCTGCATCCTCTGTGTTTCATGGCGAGAGGTTGAAGTGTGATTTATTACCGAGTCCTGCCAGAGTTAGCTGTATTTAAGCTGCCACAGAGTCTGCTCTTGTCTGGACAAATCCCAGTTGGAGTGCTGTGGGCCTGAGGGTGTGAGGAAGGGTATTTTAGGAGAGATGGAGGCAGGGGAGCTTTTGGGGGGGATGGGGAAAAGAAGAGATATTTGAGATGCTCTGGAAGGGCTGCGGTTAATTGGAAGATTTTGGAGTGGGGGGATGAAAGCCGACGTCAGAGCTTTTATCCGCAGCTGTCCTGCGGTCATGATGAGATGTGCAGTGTGTTGCTCAGCATCACAGTAATGACAGTGATATTAAATCAGCTTGGTAAATTGCAGGTAAGGACTGCATGATTGCTGTAGTGTCAGACCTACTAAGAGTGTATACGCCTGAGGTTCTCTGCTTCTTAATGCTAATCTGGCAGAATTTTCCCCTATGTTGTTTTTTTGTCAGCATTGTGCACACTTATGGTATTTATATTAGAGTTTACAAACAGAAATAATGACTATTTTGAATGAAATGTATTTTCCTTGTCTAAATATTGCACAAAGCAATTTTTTTGAGGCATGCCTCCAATGATCATATACATTTATATTCTACCAGAGAACTGTTCAATTTCTTGAATCTGATTGGCCAAAAGTTGTTTATTATTTAACATTAATACACACTAAATTGTATGATGTATAGTGTGTTAACAAGGTGCATGTGTGTGTGTGGTGTGTATTTTAAAGACGAGCATAATTTTGCTATGATTATACTTTGTTGATTATAGGTCCCCTGGTGGTCTAGTGGTTAAGATGCAGCGCTCCCACCGCTGCGACCCGGGTTCGATTCCCGGTCAGGGAACCATCCCCAGCCACTCTTAGTGCCGGTCCCAAGCCCGGATAAATTGGGGAGGGTTGCGTTAGGAAGGGCATCCAGCGTAAAACATGTACCAAATCAAACGTGCGGAGGATCCGCTGTGGTGACCCCTAACGGGAGAAGCGGAAAAGAAAGTTTTTATACTTTGTTGATTATAGCGAGTGTGCCCAGTGACTTAAGTAGATGGGGCAGGTGCTGGGTGGAGAATATTTTGAGGGTCTCTGAGGCTTTCTTCTTTATCCTCCTTTCACTGTGAGCAGATGATCTGATTTGACAGGGGCGCTGGATGGAAGTAGGGTTGCTCCATAATCCTCCTGAGTAATAGACCATCTGGATTAAGTGAGCACCTTTTTTAGGATACTTCCGGCAGTAGTATTGATCAATACGTTTGTCTCTTATAAGCTAATAAACTTGATGTTTGATGTTTTCCCAAATGCACTTTGCCAGTGGTAACCAGCTGTATAATAACAAATATGGTTACGTGGACAGTCATTAAATGGGGATGATGTCGGTTAGGTTTTAGGGAATAGTTCTGCACCAGGTGGAACCTCAACAAACAAGAGTTGCATCATTGTGCCTAAATTCGAAAGTATCACCAAAAGGCATTGCATTCGTTCATTTAATCATAATCTAGATTCTGAGCCTATCCTGGAAACATATGTGACTACACCCTGGATGGAATACCATTTTATTGTACAGCACCACACACACACTTATTCATACCAATAGCTGATTTAACACAATTCACACACTGACTTGATTTTGGAATGTTGGAGGAAACCATAAAACCTGAGAAAAACCAGCATTGGGAGAAAATCCACATTTGATAGCTCAAAACCCTGGAGCTGTAATGCAGTAATATGCAGTAATGGTACCCATTGTACCACTGTACTGACCAGCCATAAATTGTGAGCTTATCTAATCTAATTTATTCATCTTATCCTGGTTTGGTTTGAAGTGGTTCCAGAGTCAATCCCCAGACATAATACTCCACTTGCAGTACATCAGTACTCCATTTTTTTTATTTATTTATTTTTTTTTTTGTTTTATTTTTTGGGTGGTTGAAATCGAGACATTGCCATGTTCCTAAACCAGATCAGCTGAGAAGAAGTCTGTGAACATCTGGAATAAAACAGTTCAGTGTTTCTAAATCTGTACCTCAAAACTGTTTGTTTTTTTCTGAACATTTGTTTTGTGAGCTGCAGTTGACCATGAGACATTTTCTCCTTTATGCGCCTTTATGATTTTATTAGATGGAGGACTACTGAGATGTATAATCCACATCCTAAATTGCTAAAAATGCTAAATTGTCAAGGTTGGTCTTAAAAGAGATGAGGGTTTGTATATCTCTGGATAGACGAGATGCAGAGCTATAGCATTACAGCTGTAGAGGAGATTGTCAAATGGAGTTGATTTGGTAGGCCAGAGGCGATGTAAACAACAAGCAAGTACTCTTTCACAAACAACAACAACAGCCTCCATCTTTCTTTAAATGACCCAGAACGGCTACTACAAAAAGTAATTTGGTTTGTGTAATGGTTCTCTAAATAGCACCATGAAAGACAAAAGGCTACATTGGGTGGAATTAGAGATAATTTTGTGAGCCAGCAGAATTTTTTTGGTTTTTAACAGTAGGAGAAAGTGCTTATTTACAGGAAAAGTGATTACTTCTGATGATTTAGCTTGTGAAAGTATTTTCTAAACGTGCATCTTGATTGCACACATGCATGCTTTGAAAGCACTACCATTAGGTCATTCAAAGCATGCACACATGCATGCTTTGAATGACCTAATGGTAGTGCTTTGTAGTTCTGATTGGTGGTAGCAGAACAAAAAAAAAGTGTAAATTAGTATAAATCTATGGAAAAGATTCAGTAGACAATATGCAATGTTCAATCTGCATGTTTACACTGCTTTAGTGGATGGATATGTCGTGTTGGGAACAGATGCACCAGATATGCCCATTTGTTTAAATGGGGTAGAGCAGAATCCAGTGACACATATTTCTATACCTCTCACACACAAACAAATGCGCAGACATCTGTAGCTCAGCTGCTGTATCATACCGTAACGTGTCTTGTGCTGCCAGAATGGCTCTCTGCCTGCACAATTAATACAGTTAATTTCCTGCACTTCAAAGTTGAACGTTTAATTGTCAACTAAAAAGGGGATTTATATCTATGGCACAGTTTAGATCTGAATCCAGTGACTTGACAAATCATAGTTTATTGTAATTATATTGCAAGCCTACAGGAAAATAAATGTATATGCAACATAGATGCACAGCATTTAATTAAACTATTTGTGAGTTGTTGTTTTTTTTTTGCTGTATCCAGTTCTTGTCTTTGAGCCAATGGAAGTGTTTTATTTAATGGATTCCAAAGCAATTTGTGCAAATACTTTGTTAAAGGATAACAAAATATATTTTTTTATGTTGAATTTTTTGAGCACAAGTTGGTTACTATCACGTATATAGCATCTACATACTGTGTTTTTCTTTTCTTGAATTTAAAACACCATATGCAGCCTATCATTTTATTAAGAAACATCAATGCACTTTTTTAAATATTATATTTAGATGTTTTTACCTAATCTAACCTAGTATTAAATCATTCAACTTATCAACTTCTTTGGTCGCGAACATACTTAAAAATCCATTTTGAAGAAAAGCTAGACATCGTGATGAGAGGTCGGCTAACCCCAAAGCTAGCTAGAGTGTCTCAGCACGGGGAAGGGTTTGTTTACCACTTCCAAACCAGTGAATATGAGCGGTACCACTCACTTACAGCCTCTGAGGAGCGGTGCAAATTATGAGTCTGCATCTCTCGTAAGTAGATTGTATTTTTTAATGTTTTTGTCATGTTATTAGATAAATATTGATTCTGAACTGCTCCAGATGATGTCGGTGGCACAGTTGCGGTTGTAGTGTAGAGGTTTGGAGGTTTTTGTATTGTATTGATGGTTTCTATAATTGAGACGTGATAGTGGTTGTATTAAGAGGTGGATTAAGTCGGGTAAGTCCACACTGAAGGCCCAGGTACCAAATGCACGGACTGCCACTGGATCTGTTACTACAGAAACTATAACATGTTAAATGAAGCATATTTAAATAAAAATTTCCGATCTAAATTACAGTTCACACTGCTGTCAGAACGGTAGTAGAAATTAATTTCTGACCAATTCATTGGTCGAAGTAATATGATTGTGCATGTCCAAGTGTATGTATTTGGTGTTGATGCTCGTGACACTAAATTGTAATAGACACAAACTAGTTTACTGTCCTTCTGTCCCATGTCATGTTTTTAATTGACCTAACTTCCGCTTGTCCCACCATCCATGTTTCATGGACACTGTTCTACATATGAAACGGTGTCCCTTTCATAGCATATTAGTTGTGAATTCTTGGTCAGAGGTTAATTAATAAAGCTTCAGTGGCTGACAGTTTCTCATGGTGCCTCATGGCCTGTGAAACAGCTCAGGCGTGTTGTCAGGGCTGGGTTCAGATGGTCTCAGCAGCTGTGTTTGCATCACATTTTCTTGCTG
Source organism: Silurus aristotelis (assembly GCF_946808225.1). NCBI lineage: Eukaryota > Metazoa > Chordata > Actinopteri > Siluriformes > Siluridae > Silurus > Silurus aristotelis. The sequence goes on from NC_139594.1 coordinate 15,353,885, forward strand.
CCTTACACTCCTTGCATACAGGAATGTCAACCCTTGCACATGCCTCTCTTGTCAGGGTGTTCTATTAATATTGGTCTTCCACATAATGCCCTATACCATGCCAGCAGCTGTGTGATACGCACGTCATCTCCGCTCTGTCACATATGTAGCAATGACCCACTTTAAAATCCAGCTTTCTCAAGCCTTCCTCTCATAGACCTAAATTTGCAAGTTACTTCCTCAAAAACAAAATTATAAGCTGTCTCCATCTAAAGCTCCCCCATAAGTGCTTTAAAGCTGTTTACTAAGTAGTTTGTCATGATTTCAAAGCTTTTCAACGAAGGTTATCACTTTATAGTATGGACGGAAGAGTTGTCACGTTGAGCCATGTCCCACTTGGTTCACTAGCATTTCCGGCATGCGCCAACTTCTCCAAAACCTTGTGTGTTCTTGAGTGTGTGACATTATGAGAAATCGACCACTCTATAATAGAGTCAAACTTATCCATGACCTCTTGCTCTGCTATCCCAGTTAGAGTAGGAATAGGAAGTGGCATGACATTTAAAGCAATCATATCAGCAGCTCACACACAGTTGGAGATAACATTGTAGTGCCCTGGTTTATCTCTCCTCTGGCTGGGAGTTAAACAAATAGGGTTTTGTGGTGGCTAGATCTGACCTGTATGGCCCCTTAATGCATAGATTGGGTCAACTTGAATGAGGAGTTTTTATTTTTTTTATTTAGATAAACTGTTTCATATCTGCTGCTTCTGCAATCTATTACCTCAATGTTAAAAGCACACTATTTAATATGTTGTCTTTGAATGCAGTATCATAAAACTTTTCCCTTCACTTAATTATGAGCTAGGAGACCCAAACCGGTTCCAGCATGACAATGTTTTTGTACACAAAACCAGCTCCATAAAGATATGGTTTACATGTGTTTGAGTGGAAGATCTTGAGTGGCCTGCTATAAAGCACTGACCTCACCTGTGTGATCACCTGTGTAATGAATTGGAAAACTGACTGCACCCCAGGCTTCCTCCTGAGGTCATCTACATCAGTTCCTGACTTTACATCCATGTGGTTGATAAACACAAATCTCCACAAGCACAGTCTAAAATCTATATCTTCCCAGAAGAGTTGAGATTATTATAACAGGAAATGGGGACTAAATGTGAAACAGGATGTTCACAATTGCATACAAATCTTATGGTCAGGTGTCCACAAACTTTGGTCCATATAGTGTGTGTCGATTAAAGACTTATGCTAATAATTTTGGAAACATTTGATTATATGACGGGTCTAGAAACACTTTAAATTCTACAGATGCTACAACTGTATCTTATTGTCCAGCAATAGAATGGATAATGAATGTATACAAAACATGTGTTTAAAACTCCACACTGCCACGTGACATTTCTGTTACTAGTATGGTATATATTTTTCTCATTGCTAAAGAACTATTGAGGTTCATTATGTTTCTGTATGCATTGTGAACTCTGTGATGACCCAAAGGACCAGTTGTGTTTTATTGTGAGTTTTGTGAGCACACTGTATATGCTCTACAAACAAAAAGAAATTGCTCAATGCAAAAACACAAATACATTTTGCTGCCAGTTTTTAACAAGCTACTGATCAAATCTCACTTCCACATCTAGTGCCAAAGGCTCTTATAGTTTTTTGCTGTTTTGTGTTGCCTGGTATATTGATATCCGGGTTCTCCAGCTTGCTGTAACATCAAAGCTGCATGAAAAAGTACCTTCATTGTCACAAGCAGCTTTTCAGGAACACCTTGGTATTGTAGATTTGGATCCCTAATGCACAAGCCAGAGGCTACGTTGGCAAGAAAAAAGCTCCTAAAAATGACCTGAGAAAGCAGCTATGTGAAGAACCAAAAGAGAACCAAGTTCTCTTGTGGGTGTGATTCTAAATCAGCAAAGTATATAGTATAGAAAAGTAGAGACAAAATGGAATTATATCTTTCGAAAGGATGTTTATTATGAGCACATTCTGAACAAGAGTCTGGATATGAGCACATGATAGTCCCTGAGGATCCGGCATCAGCATTACCAGGCTGCTGAGGTACACATAAGAGACAGAGGAGCATGAGAAGAGGGATAATCAGGGTATGCCGTCATCTTACATGGTTGAACATTTTTTTTAGCTATATTTTTTTTATAATCCCGTACGTTGTGATTATTTACAAATATTAGATAACTGTTTTAAGGACAAACATGTATTTGTTGTTTTTCTGATCGATTAAGATTTAGCTCTGCTCATTAGTTTTAAGATTTTTCTTCTGCTGGTCAACAGATCAGTAACCATGTCACCATTGCAGAGGATTATAGCTGAGCTTTGGTCTGCATTGCCACTGAAAGATCTCATCACTCAGGGTTAAAATGGGACGGTGGTCAGTGGGTCACTACTGTGAACTGGCACAGAGAGCGATGATGAAGTCACTGTGCATTTGTGTGTGTGTGGAGACAGAAGGGATGCGTGAAACACAAAGAACAGTCTGAGAGGTCCCAAACACAAGGGCCCTCCTACCTAGCACCGCCTGTAGTAGAGCGCGGGAGAAGACAACAGAGCTTCAGAGCTGAATGGGAGGTGGAGGCGCTGGTCTCTGCACTGGCCAAATAATAGCAATGTTGTTTTACTCCACACACACTGTGTATTGTATGGTAGTGTTGTTGGGATCATCGTTTTTGTCAAGAATATGGAATTAGACTGCTGTTAAAACATTGTGGTTTTAGTGTAATGTTATTCGCATGAACCCAGCATTTCAGCTGCTGAGTGTCTATATTTCTGTTTGAGGGATTGTGGGTTAAATGTGTATCTTCTTGCTTGTGTACAAAGTAATTTAATATTGTGCTGGGGAAAAAAAGGAACTTGGCTTTTTTACATTTTTTTTCTTGGTTGCTCATTTATTTATTTTTTTGTTCTTTTTATGCACCCAAATCACCTGAATTGTGTTTTAATATTTACATTTATAATATTTTGGTGTTTGTTTTATACTTTTGAATCTAGTACAAGCTTTGCCTTATTTTTGGGGCGTGTGCATGTAAAAATGCACAACTGTCGCAAAACCAAGCAGCCACTGTTGGGCCTCTGATCAAGGCCCTTAACCTTCAACTACTCACTTGTATAAATGAGATAATTCTAAGTCTCAATCTGATGACATGAATCAAGACTTATATAGATGATGGCAGGAGAACTCCATTCAGAGTTTTTGTCATTTTGTTAATTAGGGTAGGTGTAAGATAATGTAAGTTTTAAGTACTTTAATATCCAGTTCATGACTACTTGCAGGGATGAAACGATTCCTCGAGTAACTCTAGTGATTCGAATACAAGAAATAATTGAGGAAAATTACACCAGAAATGTTGGATGTTTTACAAGAAAAAATGTAGCAATTCGAGAAATAAAGTCACAGTTGCGAGATGAATGATTGTATAGCTACAGAACGCTACACTGAAGACTTGAATAAATGCAACCGGGTGACATTCTGTTTCTCTTTCTAAAGAATTTGCTAAAACATGGTGTATTTAAAGGAATAACATATGTGCATATTAATAAAACCATTCTCTTCACCCTCTTCATGTCTGATGTGTATGGACTTGGTTGTTGAACATGGGAAAGAACTTCCTCCTTTTGCACCTCCACTCTTTTCTCTTGATCTGTCTTCAAAGAAGACTCCAGACCTCGGTCACATAGACAGAATGCTGATGAGGGTTGGGCATAAAGAGCAAAGGATGACGTAGCCCTTCTCAGGCAGGGCTTTAGGTCTTTTTTTTAAAGCCGCTCCATGCAGGCTTCAGTGGAGCATGAGGAAACCTCCATTCAGCAGCCCTCAGAGTATGCATCAAGGGCCACATTTTCATTTTGTTTGGGGAGTTGGAATTGGGAAATTTCGCGAATGATCCCTAAGCAAAATTGGTTTGGAGTGGTTTATATATGATATACTGTTTTTAAACAATACTACTTGCTGAGCGTTAACATGGAGAATCATATTATTTTACTTTTTTTAATTTTTTAATTTTTTATTTATTTTTTTATTAAGTGTAGTGATTTTTTGGCTCATAACATTTGCTGGAATTGTCATTATATGACTGCATGTGGTCTTGGATAAATGTTTATACAGAATAATATATGCCATATATATTGTCCAGGACAAATGAGCTGAAATTAGCTCTATGAAGGGCAGCTTGTTCTTTTGCTCTTCATTCTGCAACATATATAATGAATAAAGTGAATTATTTTAGTTGGTTAGTTATTGACCTTTTATTGACTGAGCAAGTGCCCTGAATATTGTGGTTTGAAGCCCAGGACTCTAAGTGGCTTTGATCGTATCCACTCACTTGTAATTAATAAATGTGCCTTAAGAATGAAAAAAAAAATAGTGATTGTACTGTAGATACAGTGTTCAGCAGGCCTTTCAGTATGAAATATCTTTACAGAACCTTAGCTTGACTTAAACAACATCTCAGCTACTATTGCACATTGTCTTCAACTATATATCACACACTCAGGAATGGTTTTTAAAAGGACACAAATAACTTCATACAGCTCTATAACCATTTTAAATACAGATTGATAAAATTTAATATTACATTTACTGTACAAATACTTTTTATTTATTCATATTCTATATCTTTTGTGCCCTCGTTTTTGAGAATCGGCAACAAAGAAATGTTCATCCTCATTACATGGACATGGAAAGAGGAACGTCTTTTATAAGAGCACTTGATTGGGCACAGTATGGAGCCGTCTCTCACTACAGTGGCTATTTCCAGCCACCATTTGGTTAGAGGATTAAATGACTCATTTCTTGCTTATGTTTTTAGCAGAATTTAGATTTTCTTTAAATGACGGCTGAACCGAGATCCAGGCAATAAAACCAATCTTTAAAAACAATTCCTATTAAAACAAGGAATACTTTTAAAACACTTTATCTTACCTCATTGCGTACGAGGGTCATTTAATCCAAACTATGTCATTCTGTTTGAAATGTGTTATTTTACATCCTACGTACTGTCTAAACTTACCCCTCTAATTATAGTGATCTTTTTTCCTCACCCGGTGACCTGTCTCTCTGCAGGAGTTTCCTCCCGCTTCCCAGAGATCATGGCGGCTGGCACACACTCACCTGGAGGGCCAAGCGGAATCATCCGGAGTCAGTCTTTTGCTGGCTTCAGCACGCTGCAGGAAAGACGCTCACGGTGCGTGTTTATATACTGTGTCACAAACACTAACCTTTCCAAAGCGGTTCTTTCTATAGCTATGCATAGAAGGCGTGGTGGGCATCTATAGCTATCAGATATGTTATCATTTAGAAATGATTCTGTGAATAAAAAGCGTTTAATATATCTTTTATGTATCACATTTAGCTACTTAGTCAAAATGTATATGCTGTATGTCAAATTAAAGAGTTGGTTAGAAAAAGAGTAAATTTTTTTGCACTTTATTATAGGCTTTTATGAACATTTAGCTATTTTGCTGCACTCTTCCTTATGATCTTTGGCTGTGAATCATTGTATGCAAATTTATACCACTATGTAACTAAATTCTCACTTTTGATTAGTCAGAAGGTTTTTATATGATGCATTTTCTAGAACAGCAGGACTGGCCACATGAAAACAAATGTTTATTTCAGTATGCTTATTTTTACACTTATGTACAGTTCCACTTTAGACAGGGGTTTTGAATGGCAAATGCCCCATTAGACATAAACATTTATAATCATTGAGATAAATAAGCTTTTTGTGAAGTTTATAGAAGTCTGTTATAGAAGTCGGTGCTTGTCAGTGCTGCCCAGAATTGTGTTGTTTTAGCACCACAATAATCAAAGATACTGTTTAAATCGTAATTTGTGTTTTGCGGTTTGCGATTCTTCATATAATATGCACTGAATTTGACATGCAGAGAGATTTTAACCAGTTACAGCAGACCTGTCTCTGTGATGTCTGTATAGTATGAACATATCATATCACCACTAGTGAGTAACTTGCTGATTTATGCATGGCAGTGTGTTCATGACCCCTAGGCAACTGCATGTGCGCTTATTCATAAAAGTAGCCTAGGTTTATCTTCCTGAAACTCCAGTGTGTAAGGGACATGCTGAGACGTGTAAAAGCAATGAGGAATTCAGTGTCAGGAATGCAGTACCTAATAATTGCTATTTGGCTTGTGGAATGACTGTCCATGGAGAAGAGTCAGTCACTTATGTCACCACATTACTATGCTACTTACATTTCTGATGTTCTGAGCACCAACCCAAATTAATGCAAAAGTCCGTTCTATTGACCTTGAAGATATAAATTGAATACTCTCACACGTGTTTATTAGAAATGGCTTCACGTGGCACATTCATTCATAAAGCTACTTGAAGTTATTTCTTATAGTGTGCTTATGTGTATTTCCAGGTGTAACTCATTCATAGGGAACGCTGTAGTACAGAAGAAGTCACTCACAAAGACCAAAAAGCCCCATCTGTGTGGGCACAAGTCCAGCAGCAGCAGCAGCTCACATGAACCACAGCCTAAGAGAGTGGAGGAAGTGTATGGAGCTCTGAAACAGGGCCTGGAGTGAGTACAGTTCATTTTCATACTTTCAATAACATACAGATTCATGCACAACAGTACATATAAGAACGTATTGCAAAACATATATAGAATACATAGTATAGTAAATAGTGTTTACAGTATACAATGCATATGTACAAAAGTAAATATAGTTAATTGCAGTGAATATTAAAATACAGTACATCTAGTGTTTTTACATACAACTTGTTCAAAAACGTGGGAATTCAGAAGTAAGCAGGATGCAAATTTTGACCTTCATGCATTTAGAGTACAAAATGAGAGGCTAAAACATGTTCACCTCATGTCATTTCTGTTAGACAGAGGCTAGCCAGGCTTTTGCTTTTATTTCAAATTGGAAAACTGAATACGAGACAAATATTTCTGTGCTTGTATATATTTTATTAGATTTTTATATTTATAATTTTATGTATATACAATTTCAAATTGGAGAAGAGCTAGTCGTCCACCCTAACAAGTCTACATGGGCTAGGGCCAATTTATTAGTGTGAAAGTGAAATTATTAATTTTATTTTATACATTTTTATTTATTTATTTTATTACTTAATACAAAATATTGTATACAGTATTCCGATTTGTTTTAGTAAATTTTATTGTTTATTTTATAGTATTTATAGCTCTTACATCATTAGGAGTTGCATAGTCAATAACGAACACAGTAACAGCTTACGAACAAATTCATTGTACGAACGGTCGTTCGTAAGGTGGCGAGCGTCTGTATTGTAAATGTTACATACAATAACTACCAAAAATAAATATATATAATTGCAATTAATCGTGTGATTGAGTTGACTTGTGATTAATCGCAACTTAATCACACATTTTTATCTGTGATTTGTGCTGTTAAAATGAATTTACGTTGACACATTATCAACATTATTACTTTATAACGGTAATTTTGACAGAGCTAAAAAAAACTAATAATACATACATATTTAATGATATTAGAATTTAATAACAGAAAGTACAGTGAATTTAGTGAATCCGAATTGCAAAGCAGATCGAAGGAATTTAGAATCGAATTTGATGCTAGAAACAATTTACAGTATGTTTAAGATCCTATGTGTGAGTTTATGTCTCGTCACCTTTTTAAGACTGACCAAATTTTTTCTTTTTTTCCTCTGTTTTTCTTGGTTCAGTGAGTATTTGGAAGTTCACCAATCAGAGTTGGAGAAACTCACATCTCTCATGAAGGACATGAAGAGGAACTCCAGATTGGTAAGACACAAAAAACATGGATGGATGGATGGATGGATGGATGGATGGATGAATGGATGGATAGATATGCTTTTTTGCTTTTTCTCTCTATTTCTCTCTCTTTCTAAATCATGTCTTAATATATTACATTGATTGACACGTTTTTTTTTTCTTTTCAGGGATTGCTGTACGATCTTGACAAGGTGAGTCAAAGAAGCTCTGACATAAACACTCCACTCAGCCTCTCAGAAATCTGTCATGTCACTTTCTTGGAACCATAGTATTATTGCAACACATTGTACAGGTGTGCAAATCTATAAACTCACATCGCTCAATTGTTCAGATCTCTTTGTTTTGTTTTTTTATTTTGCAGCAAATTAAGACCATTGAGAGATATATACGACGCCTGGAGTTCCACATAAGTAAGGTAAGGAGTGTTAGTTTTTTATTCCTCAGCTGTAACTCTATTAAGTGTAGTGCATGTAAATAACATCAAAGCCAAACAATGGCAAAAATAAATGGGTCGAAGACTAAGATGGTTAGAAGTTTATTATTATCCCTCTTTTAACAGCAGCATTTGATATTTAGTATTAAAGAAATGTTATTCTGTTCACTGTGCTTGATATGTGGAATTTAGGAAAATCTAATCAGTTTATATCAGACAAATAAATATGCCTTTGAATCAAATGGAAAGAAGTTCTTCCACAGTAAGGGTCTAATGGCTTTTTAAGTGACGGACCCTACCCTTCATATGCTCCTTAATAATTCTTACAACAGGATTCCAGCTGCATGCATGTTATTTGACATTCTCCATCTCTACCTACACACACTCTTTTATTGCCATGTGTATTTCCTGCACACACCATCAGCCAAATGCACCCCCTGATGCGCGCACACGCACACACACACACACGCACACACACACACACACACACACACACACACACACACACACACACACAGAGCCTTGGTGGATTTAAATGAAAACACCATTGTAAGGCCAGGCTCTATTATTCACTATGTAAATCGGAAGTAAAGTCTCTGTTTTGCGCTTTCATGGTGAACTTGTGTGAACAGTGAGTGGGTGCTTTTGGCAGTGAGGTGAGCTTGTTTGTGGTAATTGACAAAGCTTATTTCCAAAGTGCCCAGGTCTCCAGAGCCCTGCTGTGCCCTGTGCTACACTCACAGGTGTGCGGCTGATGCACAGCGACACGCCAATTGCCAACTCTTAAAGCGTTTTTTTTTTTTTTGTTTTTTTTTTGGGGGGTTTCTCATGGTCGCTATGGAAACTTGAAAATAGAAGCTCAGTGTTTTTCAGCCGTTTCATGAAACCAGAAAATTAGCCCTGCAATATTCTTGCTTTCCTACAACATCGAAATCGAATCATCACCTGTATTTTTGTTTACAATCATAGTCAGGTTAGTGTGTATAGACTCTCCTTTAGAGAAATTCTAAGCCTTTCGGTCCTATTTTGCCATCCACTTGGCAGCATTTTAAGTTGTTTTCTTACTAGCTCTGGATGTAGGTCAAAGCAGTTCTCCACATTATACCAGGCAGACCCCCTGACAGATGAATTGGTTATGTTCTATATGCAAGTGGGTGTCAAAAAGCAATGTCTTTTGTATGAAATATCTATCATGCAAATATAAGCTTTGGAAAGATTCCGTGTTTTATGTAGTGTGTTTACCGAAAGATGCGTTACTCTTGTTTGGAGAACTTGATTTTAGAATATGGATGTTCACCACCTACAAGGGATTAGTTTTGGTGTTTCAGTCAACAGTCAATATACAATCATTTGCAACAATTTACAGCAGACATTAATTAATTTATAGATATGCAATTATCATGGAGTGGGATGTTAAATGTTTAACAGGTTACAAATGTAGGATGTAGGAAAGGTCTTTAATTAAAAGGACTCTGGCACGGGGAAAGTAATTCTACAGGCTTTAGTTCTTTAGTTAAAATCTTTAGAGGGGAACCCTGGGAGATCGAATAGTCCAGTGAAAGTCTGTGATTATTTTTTTCCTGTTCTTTTCTGTAGGCGGTCCAGGAGTGGCAGTATTTTAGAAAATGTTTTGGAAAGCGTTTACAGTTGTCCAAATAATGTTGTCCTTAGTTGTATCCCTTAGTTTCTCCTGTTCTTTTTTTTTTTCCAGTTCTATACTTTTTAATTCTATCGTTTCTAAATCTGAATGGAACGCTTAGGCAACCAGCATGTTTGATGTTTTATGTTTTATTATTTCCTGTACAACTGAGTTCCTAAATTCACTAAGCATAATTTGAAACTGGGATTTAATTATTGTATTCATAACTCTGTGGTTAAGATGTTAAACTTTTTTCTGATCAGAAGTTCAACTCCCAGCACCATCAGGCTACTTCAGCTGGGCTCTTGTGCAAGGCTGTTCAGTTGTGTACGTTAAATAATTGTGTCTTGTGAGCTGTCACTCTGTGGTTTCTTCTTCTTTTTCTATCTCCCATTTGTCTTGTGCTAGCTCTGGCTCTTCTCTTGATATTCTTCTGTGACACACTGTTTGATATGTGATGCAGCTTGCAGACTATTCACAGTTTACTTTTATTAATTAAGTGCATTTGGCCTACAGTTGTTAAAACCTTGATCTGTGGTCGTGCTGCATTGCCTTTAGTATACAAGCTAACAAATAGTTATCATCCCTATAACAAGGATAAGGGCATCTAACAAATGCTGTAAATAGAATTGGCTAAAGTGTTTTAAATCAATGTTTAATATACACATCATTTACTTGTGTTTAATATGACCTTTTGCTTACAACTTTAGCAATCGTGTCACTGAACTGTGTCCCTCTTTGTATTTGATTTTCTCGGACCAAATCTGAACATCCACCAGCCCAAGCCTAGCACAAACACCCACAGACAAGCACGTGCACACAAACCCCCCCCACCCCATTCAAACACACACCCCCACACCCTATCCCAGCACGCACACACACACACAAGTTATTGCCAAACAGCTGCTGCATACATGGGTGGGTCTACTAGTGGCTGCTCTCATGCTGTGACTTGGAAAGAGCACAAGTAGATCAACAGCCATCTCAAGGGAAAGCTACACTTGTGTTTAATAGAGCATGTGTGTTTTGTATGTGCGTGTGCAAATACATGCTTGTGTTGTGCCCTTGAGGTCTCTTCTTTCACATTTGCCCCACCCTTGAAACTTAGTTTAAGGGTGAGATGCACAGGCGCTAAACTTCACTGTACACTCTGATCCACTTCCCACTGTGCCTTTATAGGACCGTGAAACATACCCAGCCAGTCCATTTCCTCAGCCAGTATTTATTGTTGAGACAGTGCAGGACTTCCTTCTACTTTCTCTCAGAAAACGCAAAGAGCAATCTGGAGATGAGCATTTAATCACAGCTAGAAGCCTCCAATCTAGGACAAATCGGTAGGCTTTTTTTTGCCTATAATCATGTCACAAAAGATGAAAGACTATAATTGTCCACACCCTGTTTATCAGTTTCCTCTTTAAAATGCAGAACTGACATCTACAATGTTGACACTCTGGTTTATGCTGCATCAGCCATTTTTAAGTCAGACATTCGAACATATTCAGGCATGTCTTTTCCACTTTTCAAAAAAAGACATAAGTTAGTAAAACTAGACAAATTGTATTCAAACCCCACTAAAACCCCAAGTCCCCCAACCCCCCGAATAAAGCTGATTCAGCCTTCACAAACAGACGGCTTTAAAAAAACAAGGCAAAGAAGAAAAGGGGAATTTTAAAAGCCGCATACTTACCACAGCAAGAATGGCTGTGGTGGGAGTGTGTGTAATGGCCTAGACTTGGGTGGGTCTTATTCCCCAGTTTAACTAAACAGATGGGACCACCACCAGACAATCCCACATTTTCCCAACACACATTTCATCTGGATCAGCCAGCCCTGCTCCCTGAGCTCTCTCCTCCACAAAATTTTAGTTCTGACTCTTAGCAAAACATGAAGCGCTGATATTAACTGTAATATGTGAAACTATGAATTTTCCATGCTGTAGATATAAATCTTCCTGATTCTCATTATGTTTGTAAGCTGTCCTTATGTAATGTTTTTCCTTATGAACATAGTTATATTTAGTTTATTTTATTGAGGGTTTTTATATATATTCTTTCTCTTTATCTGGTAGAAAAGCGGTACATTTTAAATGACGTCTCTGGCTATGAGACCACATTATACTTAATTCCAGGACATTCGTGTAGATTTGGCTGTGTTCATTTCTCTATGTCTTCCTGTGTTCTTTCGCTTTTATTCCTCTATCTGTCACATCCTGTCGTATGTTCTTGAACTGTCTTTTTGTGCACATCCTGTTTTGTGTTGCTTCTTCTTTTCTACCTCTCATTTGTCCTCTTTTCTTGATCTTCTGCTTTGACACAATGTTCGATACGTGACGCAACATGCAGACTATATTCACAGCTTGCTCGTGTTATATAAGTGCATTTTGTTTAGTGGGAAAATGGCCTACAGTTGTACCTGTAATCTGTGGTAGTGTTGCATTACCATTTTATAAAAGCTTGTAACTTGTTATCATCCCTAAATAAGATTGCATTCCAAGAAATCCAGTGTAATCAGATATGTTTGCTTTCTTATATTATTTAGTTTTACCCAATCTGGCAGCCTGTTTGTATCAGTAATTTTTATAGCAGGTCCACAATTTAACATCTGAATACATAAGTACTGTAGGTTAGCGCTCAAAAAATACTAGTTTATTCTCCCCAGTATAGCAGGAAACGAGCTAATCAACAAATGAATCTGAAATTGTTTATTTCATCTGAATTATTTAACACTGCCTGAAATCCCCACCTTCTTTACTTAATCTCACATGTACTTGATTGCACTCACTTTCTGTTATTTGTTTGACTTGACTAAATAATATATATATATATATATATAGCTAAGGCAAGTAAGTGTAATTTACAACTTTTAAATTGGATGCCACCAAAATTAGTCAAATCTTTCATTTTTCAGTTTAATAAAAGGATTAATTTCTAATTGTTGAACAAAAAGCCATGCATAATATTCAGGGGAAAATCAATATTGAACAAAATCTCTCAATGCGCATCTTGCATACAATTGGGGGTGTTGGTAGCTTTGAGGTTAAGTAACGCATTGAACTTTGGATCCGAAGTCCATTAGCTGCCTCTTGGCCCCTGAGCAAGGCCCTTAACCCCGTAGCTGCTATGTAAATGAGATAAATGATATAAGGGCGTCTTTCTAAATGCCATAAATGTAAAGCACAATCACCCTACAATAGATATAAAAAAAAAAAAAAAAAAAAAGATCAAATATTTTAAATAAATTACTTTGGGATCATTGATTCTTTTCAGATTTATTCAAAGCCAAATGTGTGCTAATGGAGGAATATTTAGCTGTAAAAATCCTGACCCGTGTTGTATGATAGTGTGGTTTATGTTAAATAAAAAAAACTCTTAAATAATGGCAGTTGCAGTAAAATATAAAAAGAGAAGATGAAGCAATAAGTCAAACTTTATTTTGTTATAAATAAATACATTGTTAAGATGCACACCTGACCCTCTCATCTGATCTTGCAGAGTTTTTTTTTTTTTTTTTTGTAAAATCTGTAGCATAACCTGTTTTCTGCACCGGACCACTTTTTCCACATAGCATGTATGATTATACGTACATTTTGCGTATTGAAGAAATGATTAAGCAGATTCTCAATCGGAAAGTTTACTTGGGTTGGGCATGAACATTTTAAATGATTTTGTATTATAATTTTGATTAACTTGTCTTCTGAATGCACTCCAGCCCTCAAGCTAAATGATATGCGATACATTCATGGATCATTTATGTGGGTGTGTATGTGTATGAAGATCTTAAAGGTAATGGGGCATGTATTTTTTGCTGCAGGTGGATGAGTTATATGAGGGCTTCTGTATCCAGAGAAGGCTACGAGAGGGCGCCAGTAAAATGAAGCAAGCCTTTGGTGCTTCACCTTCCACTAAAGGGACACGAGAGAGCCTGACTGAAGTCAACCGGAGATATAAAGAATACACGGAGGTCATCTCTCTTTCTCTCTCTCCCTCTCTCTCTCTCTCTCTCTCTCTCTCTCTCTCTCTCTCTCTCTCTCACTCTCACACTCTCTCTCTCTCTTTTCCTCTTCTGTCACACATCAACACAATTGTGCCTCAAGCTACACTGGAGCCCTGTGACATTCCCTGGTACATTTCTGGCAGCATGGTGGTGGCTTATCTGTATTTCTTTTTTTGTTTCTTTAGAATATGGGCACTTTTGAGGGAGAAATGGAAAACCTGTTAGGAGAATTCCATATCAAAATGAAAGGTAAACAAGCTTTTGGGTTATTGAAGGTGGATGTTATTGTAAAATGAATAATTTTTTTGTTGTATCTGGGTTAAATCTGGCTTTGTAAATGGCAGTTTAGTCCAATTGCAGCAAAACTGTAAGATACTGCAGAATCTACATTTTATTTAGTACATTTATATAGTTTTATGATCATGTTTAAAAACATTATCATTATTAAAATTCTGGGATCATGAGAGTGCTATTTGGACACTGGTCACACAAAAGTAGAATTGTTTTAATTTGTAAACACAAGCAGAGTTTGCTTTTATAAAGTTCTAGCCGACTGGTTTTTATTAAGCAATATATAATATTAACATAATTATACATAAATAATAATAACACAGCTGAATCAGTCAGTAGGAAATTAAACTTAAGGCTTTATTTTACGTTGTTGTTTTTTTTTTTTCTTGCATTCTCAAAAACCTCACATGCACATTTTAGTGCTTTCGGAGGCCTGAAGTTTTCCCTAAATATGTTGATTTACCTTAAAATTTCACATTACAACCTTTTATTTGTGAATGCAATCGTTTTTGTGCCACCAGTGCTAGCTGATTCCTTTCGCAGTTATAGTAATAGGCTACTTTTAATAGTATACTGTAGCAGTAAACAAGTCTGTAGAATTTAATGATTACATCCCTCGATGTCTCGCACAACAGTTTTATGCTGCGTCTCTTAACATCAAAAAACATTTCCATGGCTGTGGAGTTATATGGTGTCATTTTCAACAAGATAGAACTGTTGGTTAACCCCTTTTGATCCAGTTTGAAAAACTTTCCCAAGCATTTGTTCCATCAACAAACACTTCAATTTGCTGAAACGGGTGAAAAGAACTGCATTGTCTCGTAGATATAGATTTGAAATGCGACTATTTTCAAATGGATTCAATGAATGACATTAATACTAATGTTTAAACATATTCTTAATCTCAGGTTTGGCTGGATTTGCAAGGCTTTGTCCAGGTGATCAATATGAGGTAAGCAACAAGTTACTAATCACCAGTATAATTGATGTTGCATGGCAAAAACCTCTAAGGCTAATAGGTCTTTTTGTAGTTATTTCTTGTATACAAGTCTTGTATATAAATGCATTGCACTCCTCCCCAATTACATTGCTCATGTTAAACCTGCTAAATACATCCATAGTGGCTGTTGCTGTAGCAACCCCCTCAGCTCTGATCCAGCAGCACAGCACAAACCCTCCTTCCAGTTCAGTGTTTATTAGGCTATGAAAAACTACAGATCTCTACTTGTGCTGGATGTTCTTTCCCTTTAGTTACTGTGCAACACTGATTGAGTGGGCACATGAGCATGCCCCTACCTTTTCAAGCCCACCATCTCTTTCTTTTTCTCTCTCTCTCTCTCTCTCTCTCTCTCTCTCTCTCTCTCTCTCTCTCTCTCTCTCTCTTTTTTATTTTTTTATTTTTTTTAAATACTTTTGTTTTCCTCTCCTCTTGTCCACCCACTCCCGCTGCAGATTTTCATGAGGTACGGACGACAGCGCTGGAAGCTGAAAGGGAAGATTGAGGCAAACTCCAGGCAAAGTTGGGATGGAGAGGAGATGATCTTCATGCCTCTAATCACAGATCTCATCTCCATTAAGGTGCAGTGGAAGATAATATGTATCCCCGAAACATCTATTTGTGAACCATTAAAAGGAATCTGTCTAAAATAATACACAGGAAAAGACAATAAATGGCCTTGGAACAATCTCTATTAATAACCCTCTAATTAGAATATCAGGAGATAAATATATATAAATATGCAATATTCAAATGCCCCATATCCTCTTAGGATCACAATTACCGTATTTTCCGGACTATAAGCCGCTACTTTTTTCCCACGCTTTGAACCCGCGGCTTAAACAACGAAGCGGCTAATTTCTGGATTTTTTCCTGGGTTTTTCTCGGTTTCACAAGCTTCAAGCCAAAAAACTGAGCCCCATAACATTAGACCAATGAAATTGCAAAACGGGTTCAGGTGAACCAATGCAACTCTTTATATTAAATCAGATGCGCTCCCACTGAATCAGACCACACCACATCATAAATATGGATGAGGTTCCTCTGACTTTTGACCTGCCGCTCACTCACTAACTCCACAAAACTCGTGCTTTTTTTTTCTTGGCAACAGCGTTACGGGTAAGTCAAAGAAACTTTAGAAATGAGCACCAGAAAATAATAAGGACATATTCCTTGGTCTTGCACACATGCAGTAATACCCGGAAAATGCAGCGGCAGGCTATTCCCAAAATGCTGCTCTGCTCTTAAAGGAGCCACAACATATTTCACCCGTTACACCGTGTAACAGACACTGTCTTTCGTTAAAGCCTGTGTAAAGTTCATTAGTTTTAATGTAGACACCTGCAGCTTATAGACAGGTGCGGCTTATTTATGTTCAAAATAAAAATCTTTTTCAAATTCAGTGGGTGCGGCTTATATATGGGTGCGCTTTATAGTCCGGAAATTACGGTAGGTTACTTTTTATACAGTTTGAAATCAGTTTTAATTTAAAAAGTAAAGTATTAAAGTATTAATTTGAATTATAGTCTTTTTGGTTATATTAGCTAAGTAAGCAAGCTAGCTAATTGGATCTGTAGCTAAAGGTTTTTCATTTTGTATATGATTGGTCCTGGAAGGTTTTTTTTTTTTATCACAATGCATACTTATGCCTAAATACTATTTTTATAATTACTATTATTTTTTAAGAGCACTTTAATAAAATAATATAAAAGGTATTCAATGGCTTATATTCAATCTTTAAAAAAAATCAATTGCCCTTCCAGTGAATTGTGAACCCTGAACTCTCATTGACTTTTCCTAAGGTAACCGAGCTAAAGGGACTTGCCACTCATGTTCTGGTGGGCAGTGTGATCTGCGAGACCAAGGACCTGTTCACTGCTATGCCTCAGGTGGTGGCTGTGGATGTCAATGACCTGGGCACCATTAAACTGAACCTGGAGGTCACCTGGTTGTAAGTTGCATTTATATAAAAGGGTTCCTTGCACCTTGTTTTTCTTCCATGCTTATGTGCTTTTTAGCTTTCCCCTCTGAAGGAGTGTAAAAAGCATGCAGGAATAGGACAGCAGGAATTGCAAACAGACATGCTTTCCAAAGTATTACTTTACAATTAATTAATTGATGATTAAACTACATTTAAATGAGTACAAACTTATTTATTTTTAATTAAAACATAATTGCAGATGCACATTGTATGCCTAAATATTGACATTTTTAAATAAAACCACATGACTTTTTAAACTACTGCATATCAATTGACATGTATGCAAGAAATAGCTAAATAAAAAAATACTTCCTTGTAGGAAACACATGCGCATCCTTGAGCTTTTTCTCAGCTTGTTCCATGATTCCTCTGAGTGCCTTTTAGAAATTGGTACAGCCTTAAATATGGCAGTCTTTGGTCGAATACCTTGGTCACAAGATGAGTGATGTAGATTCAAGGAATAAAAGTGCCATCATTCAGTTTTGGGACTCACCCAATACATTGTGTTATCTCTAGAATAAATTAAAGAATGCTGCCATCTAGTGGCGAGGAACTGGCTTTCTTATATGAAGAATTTTGTCTCTCTTTCCATGCAGTCCATTTGATGTGGAGGACCTGACCTTGTCCTCGGGGAACGTAAGCAAAGCTGCTGCCCTGCAGAGACGTGTGTCAGTGTACAGCCAGGGCACGCCTGAGACCCCCACCTTTCAGGACACAGCATTCTTTGTGAGTTTAAATTATTTTCGATTTTACTCTGCAGTCAGGAAACTAGGTTTAATCAATGAGTTCATGTTTTCTGTGTGAACCATGGACACTTTTTTGCACATCACCACTTTGGTTACTTTTGAACCTGTTATCAAGTATAGCATGGATTCCATAACCTTGCTCCTAAAGAATCCCATATTCTTAATGTTACAGTGTTTGCCAGCTCATCTAATTTAACTAGCAGATTTAATTAAAATAAGAATTAACAGCTCTTAGCAGTATTGAATCGTTAATTCTTCATTTTCCATTATTTATTTTATTAGTCTATAAAATGATACTAAGCATCCAAGTGTGTCTGAATGAAAATATACCATTCTGAGATCTGAAAACTGGCTATATTCTAAAATGTAACTAAAAAGCCTGATTGATTTAACATCCCTTTGTGTGATTCCTAATAATGGTACAAACGGGAAAAACACACCTTTTAAAATACATTCTTACATGAGCCAATGTCCTAATACTTTCTTTGGAGAAAATTATCAGATTCTCATCATATCATTTTACAGAAGGTTACAGAATGATTGGTTTCATTTATTTCTGGGAAAAAAATTTTTTCCTGCTGCTTTGGTTAAACTCAAAGAGACCATTTAGAGTTTTAGTAAATGGTCTGAGGGAGCAACAGTCTTGTAATTAGGTGAGGGGGAAAAACACACAAGCCGTACCCAATGTTGACAACCACCACTTGTCAGATTTCTGTAGAAAATCATCAGCTGTTCACAGTGAGTGCTGCGATGCAAGTATAAATCATAAAGTAGAATACACCTAATAGAATGATGAGCAGTAATAAAATGAGTGAATAGAGTATATAAATAATAATAAGAAAAAAATTGCTTTAATTATTTGTCTGTTTATGGGTTCTGCATAAAACTATAATCTATAAGTACAGAACTATAGCTTATATTATACTGAGCTTAATACCCTGCTGATTATAGAAACCCTGCTATTTATAGAACATGTTTGTGTGATTTGCTTCCTGTCTATTTTGCTATGCTTTATTAACTCCAATTAACTACCTGCCCTGGCCTTCGTTGTCAACATGCCCTCTCCCTGGTGTTTGTGTGTCTATATGTGTGTGTTTGTGTGTTTTGGAACGGGTGCACAGACATGGCAGTCTCAGCCTCGTCAGGGCCACTTCTCATTCCTGCATACACTCAGGGACACTCTCTTAGAGAAACTCAGGCGCAGTCGTTCATTTGGTGACCTGGCTGCACTGCGGCCTCGTCCCAGGTCCAGTTTGGAAGTCTATGTGAGTCAGGTCATTATGTGTGCCCAACTACCTTCAAAGCATGTGTGTGTTTGTGTGTGTGCGCGCATGCTAATTCAATAATCTGTTGCACCCAGTTCTCGTATCTCACTCTTTTAATATTTCCATTCCTGCTTAACTGCATATATATATATAAAGTTGGGAAAAATATAAAATGTGAATAAAAACAGAATGCAATGATTTGCAAATCTCATAAACCCTTTTTTTTTTTTTTTTTTTTTTTTTTACACAATAGAGCATTGAAAACATATCAAATACCTAATCTGTGGAAATGGACCATTTTAACACAGCACAACACATCCAAAAAAAAGTTTGGTCAGGACCACTTTTACCACTGTGTAGTATCCATGCTTTTTTTTATTTATTTTTTTACTATATGACATTAGTTTCTGAAGTTTTGGGAGAAGATTGTTGTTCCATTTGTGTATGATTCAGGATTCAGAACAGTCATGGGTCTTTTTTGTCATATTTTATGTTTTATGATGCACCATGTTTCATTGGTGAAAGTTCTAGACTGCAGGCAGGGCAGTTTAGCATTGTCTTGCTAAAATATGCAAGGCTTTTCCTGAAAAAGAGATCTGAATGGAAGCGTTTGCGCCCACAAAACCTGTATATAAACTCTCAGCATTTATGGTTCCTCGACCAGGAGTGCTAGCTGCCCTTTCGTGGGCACTAATGCATACCCATACCATGCATAAGCAGGCTTTTGAACTGTGTGTTGATGAGCTGAATGAACCCTCATATCTTCAGTCTGGAGGACGTGGCATTTAGATTTGTCTGATCACATAACATTTTTCCATTTTGCCTCAGTACATTCGGCACAGAGAAAACAGTGGGTTTATATTCACATATGGCTACCGTACTTTGTTTTTCTCAGGTTGGTGAACCTCTGCCTATCTTGACTTCTGAGAGACTCTGTATCTCTAAAATACTTTTCTTTTTTATTTTTTTAACCCAGTCATGTTACTGACCTGTTTCCCATTAACTTATTTATTTGCAGAATGTTCCTTCAGTTGTTTCTTATGATTGACACTTTTCCAGGCTTTCTGTTTCAGCCATCGAAATTAAAATTACATTATATTTTCCTTAAAATGGTCTATTACAGTTTAGACATTTGATTTGTTTTCTATGTTCTAATGTGAATGAAATATGGGTTTAGGAGTTTTTATTTACATTGAACATTTTTTCCCAACTTTTTTGGAATTGAGGTTGTACAACTACACCATTTAGATCATCAAGACTTTTGTTGTTGTTGTTGTTGTTGTTGCTCATACTACGTCCCTGTCTTGCTTTCACAGTCCACATTGCCTGATGATGTTTTTGAAAACGGTGGCTGTGGTGTAGCCGAATGCAAGCGCCTGTCCTTCACCTTCTCTGACACACCAGCCTCTAGCCCAGCTCCTGGCCATTCACATCCTGAAATCACCGTAACGCCCCCTGAAAGTGATCAACCACCTCAGCTTCCTGCCTTAGATGATCAGCCTGGTGAGGAAGAGGACTGTGAGGATGAGGAGGAGAGCACCAGTGTAAGTGCCAGCCTTGCGAGCGCCAGTGAGGCAGAATCGGAGCGTGAGTGGGAGCGAGTAGAGTGTCAGCATGGCTATGAATTCACAGCACCCTCGCTGTCCTCAGAAGGACAGATCTCAGCTGTAGGGCCTGAGGATGTGGTATTTCTGGAGCCTGGCAGCCACGATGAGAGCTCGGAGCTGAAGCCAGTGGAGTTGGATGGGGAGGAAGGCAGTCTGACCAGGCAGCTGGTAAGAAGGCTTACTTCCTCTGATATCCTGCCTGAGCCAGCTGTCGTGAGCTGGGCTGGAGAGAGCAGCCTTGAGGAGGCTATCCACAGCTTGCTAATAAAGCTAGAAAGTGTGGCCCAGCGCTGTCGAGAGCTTCAGGACCTCGAACAGGAAGTGATGAAGCTGGAGGACCTGCTCAAGGTGAGGGATACTACTAATTAGGAACAGGGTTTTTTTTTTAAGATTTTCAAGGTTTATAATTCTTTAATGAAAATGGTCAGTGGTGATAACATTATAATTAGGATTAATTAGGATATTCCTTTTATGCTTAAATGCCGGAGAGTCGCAAAAAGCATTTCGCTGCATGTCGTACTCTGTATGTATGTGTATGTGACATAAAATTTTATTTGATTTGAAATTATTACATAATTTTGGATTTCTCAATTGAATGTAAATGCAATTCTGGCAACTTTAGTTAAACTTAATAAATTGGTTGCATCTTTTAACTGGTAACTTTTTAATTATTTGTTTGTGTACTGTTTGTTAACCTAAAAGAGTCAATGTGTGTTGATTATAAAAATGTTAACCCTCTCTGTATGGCTAAGGAGGAGTTCTATTGTCCTTAAATAGAATTAACCAAATTCATTCTGTCCTCCAAACACCTCCTGCTGTTTTGTGACACTGCCTGAGCATCCCTTTTGTGGTTGCTGGCTTCACTTATCTCAGAAAAAGTGTGTTAGCCTTCACCCTCCCTGGTATGTTTAGTAGAATAAAGAAAACTAGCTACAGGGTAGTCTTTGCATCTACGAAGAGATAACGATTCCGGAAAATATGTGTAATAGTCACAATTACCTCCATATTGCTACTTAATAATGCATAATAATATTTATTGTGTGACACAATGTAAAACCGCTGTCGTGTCTCCGCAGTGCCGAGGTCCTGCTCACAGGAGTCGCTCCTCCAGTCTCAGCCTGACTGTGGAGAGTGCTTTAGAGAGCTTTGATTTCCTAAACACCTCAGACTTTGATGATGAAGACACTGGGGATGACAATGCTGCAGGCTCACGCTCTGTATTCTTTGACATAGAAACTGAGAGAATCGGGTAAGCGCTCTACACTTCCTGCCAAGTCAAATCAAGTAGGTTTTTACTGTTATTTCAATACACAGTTCAGTACACAGTAAATTGAAATGTTTTCCCGGAACCAAGGTGCTGCATCAGACATAAAGAAACACGGAACTACTCAAAACTAACGAGATAGAGCAAAAAATTAAAAGGACAACATAGGACAAGGAGACAGTAAACACAGTGACTGTCAACACTGTTATACTAATATTTGTATTTAGCAGCATGATTTCAATTCTTTGTAAATTTCCATAAGCTATTAGTTATGAAGGGCTTCCCGTTTTATACTTAACTGTTCATAAAACATTTTTTTAGTCTATTAAACAATGACACAGTCATGACAAACTCTTTCCCCATGTCTAGTGTTTACTTTTGATTTTTAATGAATAGCTCCACAATTTGTTACTTCATTTTATTTTACAGTCTCTCATTTTTCCACTCTCTTTTTTCAAGTTAATAAGACATGCATATTCACGTGTGTGTACAGGCCAAGTCGGCATCCAGAGGCACGGGGTCATCTGAGTGAAGCCTTGACAGAGGACACAGGTGTAGGTAACAGTGTAGCAGGGAGCCCTCTGCCACTTAGCACAGGCAACGACAGTCTGGATATAGCCATCGTCATGCATCTGCAATACTGCCACCATCTTATTCAGGTGACGCACCACACACACACACACACACACACACACAAATCAACCCATTCTAGATCCTTATAGCTATCAGAGATGTAGTATGCTAATCACATATCATGTTGATGAGCTCTATACTTACAGATTTTTTTGTTTACCAGTAAAGATTGAATATCTGCAGGCACAACACTCTGAATGTGATCTGTTTAAACATGAAAAGTGTTACATTTTTGTTGACATATGCCACATCATTCATCTGTGGTTATAGATGTTGACTGGAGGAGGAAGCCTGTGGCAGCATAAGGCCTATTTGCACAAACTGTCTGTCCAAACTGAGTTGCTTGAGGAGTTAACAGAGAGCAGCATAGAGTGGCTGGGAAGCATCAGCTCAACTGCTGAGGGTGAGTGTATGAGCTTGATATAAAGATCTTACCCAGAACACCGATACATGCAGTCCAAAAAAATGGCTGTTTCAAAATAGAGCAGTTTCGCAACTGTGCTTGTTTCTATAACTGAGGCTTTTTGTTTCAAGATTTGCACCCAAACCAGGGCATGTTTTATTTAGTGTATTGCTGTGTTGGAGTAAGGAACTGATTTCTAGACTGCCTCAAACAGTTTCCTGGGAGTTGCCTTGAAGTAAACGTTGCCAAGCCTTAAATAACGAGATTAGCCAAACTTGCTGGATTACTTTAACAAATTTTGCAACGGTTGTAGCCTCCAGAGAAGACAAAAGGCCATTTAAATATGTATAGGGTGTAAATACAACTAAAAAAATTTGTTAGATTAGGCAAAGCAGTTTTAATGGTCAGGTTACACCCTCACAGTTTAATGCCAAGGATAAAGAAAGTAATGAATGACTGTATACAGGATACATTATATTAATTATATTAATATTGATATAATATTAGAGACACAGGTTTATTTCTTTTTTTTGTTTGTTTTCATATGATCAAATATTTCATTTCTGTTACTATGATTATGGATGTTGATCACTGTGGAGATGAGCTAATACAAAAATGCGATATGAAAGCTAGAATTCTAGAATTGCCCTTTTTAGTTATAAGCAGGGAATGTCAGAAAAGAAAACCTTGCAAAATATGCAAAATAAGTCCTGATAGGAACTTTTTCCCTGATGAAGCAAATCTTTAACAGTGAGCTTTTGTAGGAAATTACTGGACAGTGTCAGGAATTCCTAATGCAAAGAAATTGCTGGAAAAAGCGTTGATTGGCATTACTTCAATAAGTTTTGCAGACGGTTGTAGACTCCAGAAAAGACAGAAGGCTTGTATAGAAATAAATACCGTAAATAAATATGTATAGAGAGTAAATACAAAGATTTGTTTGATGAAGGAAAGCAGTTTTAATTTTCAGGTTACAATCTTACAGTTAAATGGCAAGGAAAAAAGAAAATAAAAGCATGAATAAATGAGTGGCCAAGTGAGTGGCAAAAATCAGTTTAATAATGTACTTTAATAGACCATTGATTGTTGAATTTGTTACATTTAATTATACGACTAATCCATGATTCATATACGACTTCCCTGAAAACAAACCTGCTTTGATGAGAACAGTCCTAGGATTGATTCCGGTGTAGACTAGCATTTTTAATTATTGTGGAAAGTCTTATATACTTTTAGCAGGTTCGAAAATTTGCATGTTACCAAACAGCATTTTGTACAGATAAAAATGTGTACATTTGAAAAGTAAAATATCATTAACTCTGTCCGTCTGTGTGCTTAGTGCTGCCTGGACTGGCCGATCGATCAGCATTGCTTTCCCTGTGGTGCGAGTGCACTGGTTCTGGAGCCCTGTTTCACAGTACAGTGGAGCGAGTCTTGCAACACATTCAACAACGCTTCACTGCACCGCAGCAGGAGACTCACCGTCACAACACAGACTCGGGTACAAAGCACTATACTGCAGTCTCTTGTCTTGGTGTATATAGATTGCAGAACAGATTACACGGGTTAGGTTGTTATGGGTTTGGCTTTTTTGTAGCATTACTAAGCTGTATGTGTTTGTGTGTTTGTTTACAGTGATAAGATTGGTGGTGACTGAGATGATAGACAGGAATGAGCTTGCCTCCTCCCCTTCCTTTCTATCACAAGATGTTTTGACAGTGTTCCAGTTTTACAGCTACGCCACCAAGCACAATGTCACAGACATGGAGCAACACCTGCTGGAATTAGCCAGAGAGGGTACGACACACTTTCACACACGCAACTCAAAGCCAAAACATCTTGGCAGTGTATCAGCCGTTATCAATAACTGTCATTAAAAAATTTACAATTATTCAATAACTTGTGTTACAAGTGTAGTTTTACTTTATAATCCAGAAGTGAATTGTAAAGCATGTGTGTCAAGTTTCAAACCGCCATGATATGATGACATTGACTATGGATGTTGATCACTGTGAGAATTAGCTGATACAAAGGTGTGATATGAAAGCAACCTGAAATTAACCTGGAACATCCCTAAACTACCGCCTGCATGGCAGAGACGTATTTTTTTAATTACTGTCAAATTTTAAATATGTTTTACTGGTATCATATCTGAATTTCATAATAAAGGTTGGCATTCAAACTAAAATTCCCCTTAGTTATTAATAGACGTCAAGGCATCTATGGTTGATTGCTGGAACTATCAGCTATCTGCAACAATCCACAATGATATTTTTTTCAGCTTCCGTTCCACTTTCATTACAAGAGCGGCCTCTAGAGGCGAATCACTGCTGTTTGTTTTTACAACCGAGGCGGATTTATTAAAAATATAATTATATTTATTATTAAATGTATTCATATTTATTTCCTTTAGCATATTTTTATAAGGCAGTACTGTTTTTTTTTTTTTATATATATATATATATATATATATATAATTTTGTAATAAAGTTTGGTACTATTTCACATGGAGTGTTTTTTCTATCCAGTATTCTTTGTAAAAACTATTGTTTAATTAATCGGTTTTCTTGCTATCGGTTTTGGAAAAATCCACAATCGGTTGACTTCCAGTTATTAACATATCTTTCCCCCCAACCATATGCATATTCATAAGTGAGTAAATGTTTTGATTTCAGTAGTAATACATATTTAAAAAAAATGTCACTATGATAGTAATATTGATAAGTAATGATAAATAATAATAGTAGGCTATTTAATAGGCATTAGGAGGCATAATAAATATAAAATAATAATAAAATCTCCACAAAAATACTGGTAGTCACTCCAGCACATGTAATATTTAGTTACAGACCGACCCGAACCCCCATCGAAGAAAAGGAAAATTTGTGACCCTCACAGAAAAAAACATTTGGAGGCCCATGACCTAGTCATAGTCTTTATAGAATCATTTTCCTTAATGAAGCAAATCTTTAACAGTGGGTAATCAGGGATTTTTAATGCAAAAAAAAAAAAATGAAGGAAATTTAGCATTATGAAAAACAATAAAACTGAGCATTATAAACTTAAAGTGAACTGGAATGGCAAGCTAAACAGCAGTGTGTCGATTTATTTCTTCAGGAACACATGAACATTTCCTACACAGCATCCTTCACAGTGATCTGCATATTTATGTGGAGTATGCTGTGTAGGAAATGTTCATGTGTTCCTGAATTTATGTTAAAAATTACAAAGCAGTTCGGTTTCCATAACTGACCATTTGTTACTGATTAAACACGTATGCATGTTCAAAGGACAGTTTTACAGTGTACGCAGTTAATACTCTATAAAAACTCCTTTGTGAATGACTAAGGACGTTGTATTTGTCCTTCTGCTTGTTGATGAATCTGGTATGAGTGTAAGGATATTGAAGATATACGTTTTGCATATTTTGTGTTGCAGCGGCGTTTGCAGAGCGTCTCAGTTCCACCGACGGCGAGTGCTGTATAAAGGAGTTGCAGGAAATGCCAGTGACTGCTCTTCAGCCCCGTACACACACGCTGCGTGTTCTCGCTGGCCTCCTGACCTCTGATGACCCTGACATCACTAAAGCTGTCTCTAGTTTTCTCTCTAATGCTGCCTCTTATCCAGGTTTCAGGTCAAAGGTCAGTGCCATTTATTTAATCAGTCAGTGTATGTTGTGTAATCCTGATTGACTTAAATGGCCAAATGGAAGATGTTGCAGGTTTAATTATTTGTGTGTCTGTGTGTTGTCAGGCAGTGCAGTGCTACACACAAACCTTATCAGAAGCAGGTGTAGCTGGACAGAGAGCTGCTTGTGTTGCTCTGAGCTGTCTGCAGGTCAGTATGAGCAACACAATTATGATTACAGTTGTGTGATAATTTTGCAAGTGTTAGCAAAAGGGTAGAAATTCACAGGTTTTTTTTTTTGTCTCAGGCTGTGGAGAGCATCACAGCAGTTGTGAATCTGTGTGACGCTGCCGATGAGGAGCTCCGCCATACTGCCATACAGACCCTCCTTACGTTCGGTATGTATGCAGTTTTAGCTGCATTTCTTTCTGAAGATAGACAATGTGTATTTTGAGCTGTTTAGCTCAAATTTGCAAATTGTGACACTAGTTTATAATTTGTAATTATTTAATTACCATAATTAGTCATTATTTATCTGTAATAATATTTTATCATTAGTAAAAATAATTAGTTTACAATAAATATTTTATAAAAAAAAATTTCTGCTGTATCTCCTCAGATATGACTAACACCACAAACTCAACTGTGTTTGACCCTGACGCAAAGAATAAATGCCTATTTTTCTGTCTAATTATTGTTGTTTGACCGTTGTTGTCCAATCATCAACAATTCATATAATATAGCGTTCTCCGTGCAGAGCGCAGTCTCACGTGTACAAACAAACGGCAAGTAGCTTCATTGATTCGCCTCTAGAGGCCACTCTCATAATGACAGCTGACCTTTTCGACTGCTCCTGCAACGAACGCTACCCGCTATCAGAATAGATTTTTTTTAGAGAAAGCATTTACAGTATAATACACTTGCAAGGCACTCTAGATTACAGTGCA
This sequence comes from Silurus aristotelis, assembly GCF_946808225.1. NCBI lineage: Eukaryota > Metazoa > Chordata > Actinopteri > Siluriformes > Siluridae > Silurus > Silurus aristotelis. The sequence continues at coordinate 15,381,500 of NC_139594.1, forward strand.
TTCAGAAAGTATTCAGGCCCCCTTCAATTTTATGTTGCAGCCTGATACTGCAATCATTCAAATAGATTTTTTTTTTCCCTATTAATCCATACTCAGTACTCCATAATGACAAAGTGAAAATGGGATTCTAGAAATGTCTGTAAATAACTTTCTTAAATAAAAATAATTAAATATTACATGTAAATAAGTATTCGGACCCTTTGCAACATTTGCAACTCGGTGCCTCCCATTTCTCTTGATCGCTGCGATGTTTCTACACATTGACTGGAGTCTACCTGTGAAAAAGTTTCTTGATTTTTTAGAAGGCCTCACAGCTGACAAATCATATTAAAGCAAAAAATCTAACTATTGGGTGAAAGGAACTGCCTGCTCAGAGAGCTCAGGGAAAGGATTGTTGCAAGGCACAGATCTGTTTAATGCTACAAAAAAATTCCTGCTGCTCTAAAGTTTCCCAAGAACACAGTGTCCCCTCTAATTATCAAATGGAAGAATGTGGCACAACAAGGTGGTGGGCTAGAAATATTTTGTAAAATACAACTTACACTGCAAGCCCAGTGGGTTTTTTTTTTTTCCATGCTGTTTTGAAGATATTTGATGAAGTGTGTGTTTGTGTGCAGGTGAGGAAGGTCGGCTGGCATACGAGCAGTTGGACACAGTGCCAAAGGAGATGGTGCGACTGGGTACACGTCGGGGCAATGCTGTCACCACGGCCTTCTGAGAGCAGATTTTCATTGGTGTTCCTGTTTCCATTTGTCCCACTTATCTGGGGCATGAGGTTGTCCTGGTGTTAAGAACTGAGGCACCGTTTAACACAAAGCCACCCCGTACCAGAGACTGATACACAGATCGATTCTAGCAGTAGATACTTTTTTTATAATGAATCACTCACATTACTATTGATGTTCTTTCTGACTAGCATTTAATTATTGGTTGGTACTAGTTGAGGTTCTCTGAATTTGCACTTGTCAGAGGCATGTACATAGAACACATGATTGTCGTATTGTGTGGCGTATCCGACCTGATCTACCTGAGACATGTGCTTTTCAGCTTCAGGGATTCTGAGCGATGTGTTTTTACCTAACCCTCGTAATAACTCAGAGTGTATACATGAGTGACTAGGTCCTTACTGTGGGCATCGTTGGATCTACACCATGTGGATGCTAATAGCAGAAGCACATATCTGTTTATTTAGACCTCGCATAACGTTTGCTTTGCTTTGCTGGTAGGCTGGTCAGCATCGTTTAAAGCTAGACAGTATGGAATAGTGAGCAGTAAAGATGGTGATTATGGTGGTCTGCCACTACTGGCTGAAGAGGCAAGCTTCTTCAGTGTTATCCTTCAGATTAAGTATTGCATTATTATGGTACGAATGCGCGGGTGAATGTCAAGAACAGATAGAAGTGTGTGTGTGTGTGTGTGTGTGTGTGTGTGTGTGTGTGTGTGTGTGTGTGTGTGTGTGTGTGTGTGTGTGTGTGTGTGTGTGTGTGTGTGTGTGTGTGTGTGTGTGTGTTTAAATGCACTTTTTGGTATCTCAAGTAAGCAGTCTTAATGGATTTACTGTGAATTTGGTGTTAAGCTTCAATGAAGACTGAAAGTACAGTGCTCCGTGATCCAACTTGCTTCTGTGCCTAGTGTAACTGTACTACTGAGTCACATTTTTACCTGTGACAGCTCATGTTTTCATCACTTTATTTATTATTATTTTTTATTACATTCAGGTTTTTTTTTTTTTTTTTTTTATCATAAAATTGCATTATTATCTGCTATATACTAAACATGAATATGTTTTTCCTTGGTATTTGTGATTACTTTCTGCAACCACTCACAGTCACATTTTATGTGTTAATACTGTACACTTTTAAGTTGTTTTATTGATCACGTGATATCTTTTACTATTTACTAATGTTCTTAGTAAGCACTGAAAAGGTTTGTTTTTAGTGTTTATATTCGTTTATATCCTGTTTTTTTTTTTTTTTTTTTTTTTCCTTCCCTTTTCTTCAGTCACATACTTCACACATTTTTTTAAAGCCATAAGTCACCCAAGAACTATATATGACGCGTTTGTTTTGTAACCGATCACAGAGCTTTGTAAAGTTGGCCTATTTTTGCATATTAGATAACATTGCCTTTTTTTTTGTGTCTGATAAACATTATTATCATTTCTACAGTATTTTTGGACTTGGCCATTAGGGAACCAGTTAAACACCAGACTCTGAGGGGGATTTTGTATATAGTTCATGCGAGTTGTGTATTGATGTGCTTTAATCAAATGCGAGCTCACACATACAACTAGATTCGTCTTTTTTTTTTGGATTTTTGCATTTTTAATAACAAACTCCTGAGATTCTGTTAAATATTTTAGTATTATTTTTCATAACAGGATTCAAAGTGATCAATTTTAGTTAGCAGGGTAAAGGAGCGATGTATCAACAGCTTTCGCACAACTTTGATTTAAACGAAATGCAGTATGCACTCTGCTTCCCAAATATAATGTATAATATCTCCATTCAGTTTTGTTCTTTGTGTTTATAATATTCCCCTGTCTGTCTGCAATAAAATTTATTTTTGGATAATGTTATTTACTGAAATAATTCCAAATCTTGTAACAGTATATGTATTTGTACCAACATTTTTCAGTACAGAACTTCGGTTCGGTACACGTGTTACAATCCTTTTTACATGCGGGACATATTAAGTGACGTAGTGCAACTTTAGTTCGTCTCTGCCTCTGCCAACTTTTGACTTACAAATACTTACTTTTGAGAGATGAACTAAGGATTTTGAGAAAAGTTCAGGCTTTTGCAAGAAATCTAATGTATTGTGGTGTTTGCGAATATTAAGGAAATGCGCTAACTGGTTTGCAAATATTAAGGATGATTCGAGAAATGCTCCAAATAACTGAGAAAAACTGTTAAAGGACAAAGTCCTGAATGAATGAGTCCTGAACATATTTCAGTATGCTGAGAAAAATAGAACCGTTAAGTAGATCATCATCTTCTTTCGGCTTCTCCCATTAGGCGTCGCCACAAGTGGATCATCTGTCGATAATATCTTTAAAAAATTAAATATTAAATGTAAAACACACACAGTTACATCCACATCTGTATTACCCAAATTTGGTCTAACAAATGTAAACTAATACAATTTTTCCATTTATTTACTTTTATTGAATACATTTATTTTGTGCAAATTTAAATAACCAAATTTAAACAATATAATAAAATATATTATATCAATGTACTGTTTTAAGTTGATTTATTCATTTTATTTTTATAAAATATTACAAAATATTATTTTCTATATTATTTAACCAAGCGAGCGTTTTATTTTAAATTGTTTTTAAAAAATTTAAACTTCTCAAATGTTGATCATTAATGTTAATAAACTGCGTTAAATAAAAAATTATTAGATGGACAGGATTATAAATGAGTTTATTAGAGGGACAGTGCATGTAGGACGTTTTAGAGACAAAATTAGAGAGGCCCGTTCGAGATGGTTTGGACATGTGCAGAAGAGAGACATGGGATATATTGGTAGGAGAATGCTGAGGATGGAGCCACCAGGAAGGAGGAAAAGAGGAAGACCAAAGAGGAGGTTTATGGATGTGATGAGGGAAGACATGCAGGTGTTTGGGTTGAAAGAGGCAGATGTAGAGGACAGGGGTATGGAGACGGATGATCCGCTGTGGCGACCCCTACCGGGAGCAGCCGAAAGTGTGTGTGTGTGTGTGTGTGTGTGTGTGTGTGTATATATATATATATATATATATATACACACAAAGACACACAGACAGATACATATATACATAAAGGCAGGTGTCAAAAATGCAAGAATAAAGCAAGAATCATTGTAAAGCAAGAATAATTGTAAAATTGTATTTTTTTTTAGCAATGAAAAAAAGAGAACGTACATTAACAGAAAAGAAATCCAAATCAAGTCAATGTTTTGTGATCACGCTTTGCCTGCACATCAACAGTTCTTATAGGTACCCTTGCACAGTTTTTGGCCTCCATCATGTTTCACCAGAGGTTGGAAGTAACGGAGTACAAATACTTTGTTAGTGTACTTAAGTAGATTTTTCTGGTATCAGTATTTTACTCTTTTTACTTTTACTCATTACATTTTTACACAAATATCTGTACTTTTTACTTCTTACATTTTCAAAACAGACTCATTACTTTAGTTTTAATCCATTGATTTGGTGAAATATTATTTTTTTATTTTCACTGCGCGTCGATTTCAGCCGAACAACCGATTTCCTGTTACTGCGCGTCTTTTTCAATCCACTGGTGTATAAAGTCCTGACTCTCACTCACCACAGAAATCAGTAAGAAGTTTGGGGTTAATGTGGATGAGACAGAGGGAGTTAGTGATGTAAACATGACTGAGAACAGACACAGTCCTGATCATCATCTTTTTTTCTCTGCTTGTGTTCTATATGTGGATCTTCAGCCTGGACACATTCATTAGGTAACAACATTTTTAATTAGTTTTTGTATTAATATATATATATATATGTGTGTGTGTATGTATGTATATGTATATTTGGCTGTCAAAATGAAAATTATTTTAAACAGCACGAAATTTTATTAACGCGCGATCAATACAGCGCACATTTCTGTTTCCCCAAATGTAAATACATAAATAAATAACTAAATAAAAAGTTATTCTTTCTTGGCCGAAGGAGGAGAAGGAGAGGAGGAAGACGTCAACAGAGACGGCAGGAAAAGGAGCAGTGTAGGAGAGTAGAGGTTCGGGTTGGTACTTTAAATGTTGGTACTATGACGGGTAAAGGGAGAGAGGTAGCTGATATGATGGAGAGGAGAAAGGTAGATATGCTGTGTGTTCAGGAGACCAAGTGGAAAGGGAGTAAGGCCAGGAACATTGGAGGTGGGTTTAAACTGTTTTATCATGGTGTGGATGGAAAGAGAAATGGTGTAGGGGTGATTCTGAAGGAAGAGTACAGTAAGAGTGTAGTGGAGGTGAAGAGAGTTTCTGATAGGGTGATGATCGTGAAGGTGGAGGTTGAAGGGATGATGATAAATGTCATCAGTGCCTATGCTCCACAAGTTGACTGTGAGATGGAGGAGAAGGAAAGATTCTGGAGTGAATTAGATGAAGTGGTAGATGGTGTACCTAGGAAAGAACGATTGGTGATTGGGGCAGACTTTAATGGGCATGTAGGTGAAGGGAACAGAGGTGATGAGGAGGTGATGGGTAGGTATGGTTTCAAGGAAAGGAATGTGGAAGGGCAGATGGTGGTAGATTTTGCTAAAAGGATGGAAATGGCAGTGGTGAACACGTATTTTAAGAAGAAGGAGGATCATAGGGTGACGTATAAGAGTGAAGGAAGGTGCACACAGGTGGATTATGTTCTGTGTAGGAGATGCAACCTGAAGGAGATTGGAGACTGTAAGGTGTTGGCGGGGGACAGTGTAGCTAGACAGCATCGGATGGTGGTCTGTAGGATGGTTTTGGAGGCGAAGAAGAAGAGGAGGAAAGTAAGGATTGAAAGAAGAATAAGATGGTGGAAACTGAAGGAGGAAGAGTGTAGTGTGAGGTTCAGGGAAGAGGTCAGACAGGGGCTTGGTGATGGTGAAGAGGAGCCGGATGATTGGGCAACTACTGCAGGAGTGATGAGGGAGGCAGCTAGAAAAGTACTTGGTGTGACATCTGGAAATAGAAAGCAAGACAAGGAGATGTGATGGTGGAATGAGGAAGTGCAGGAGAGCATTAGGGGAAAGAGGTTGGCAAAACAGAAGTGGGATCGACAGAGTGATGAGAAAAGTAGGCAGGAGTACAAGGAGATGCGGCAGCAGGTAAAAAGGGATGTGGCGAAAGCCAAGGAAAAGGCATATGAGGAGCTGTATAACAGGTTGGACACTAAGGAAGGAGAAAAGGATTTGTACCGATTGGCCAGGCAGAGGGACCGAGCTGGGAAGGATGTACTGCAAGTTAGAGCAATAAAGGATGGAGAGGGAAATGTGTTGACTAATGAGGAGAGTGTGTTGAGAAGATGGAGGGAGTATTTTGAGCAGCTGATGAATGAGGAAAATCAGAGAGAGAGAAGGTTGGAGGATGTGGAGTTGGTGAAGCAGGATGTAGATAGGATTAGTAAGGAGGAAGTGAGAGCAGCATTTAAGAGGATAAAGAATGGAAAGTCGGTTGGACCAGATGACATACCGGTAGAAGCGTGGAGATGTTTAGGAGAGATGGCAGTGGAGTTTTTAACCAGATTGTTTAACAGGATTCTGGAAGGGGAGAGGATGCCTAAGGAATGGAGAAGGAGTGTGCTGGTACCGATCTTTAAACATAAGGGAGATGTGCAGACCTGCAGTAACTACCGGGGAATTAAGTTGATCAGTCACACCATGAAGTTAAGGGAAAGAGTAGTGGAAGCCAGGCTGAGAGAAGAGGTGACCATCTGTGAGCAACAGTATGGTTTCATGCCGAGGAAGAGCACCACAGATGCCTTATTTGCTTTGAGGATGTTGATGGAGAAGTATAGAGAAGGACAGAAGGAGCTGCATTGTGTATTTGTGGATTTAGAGAAAGCGTACGACAGGGTGCCGAGAGAGGAGTTGTGGTATTGTATGAGGAAGTCAGGTGTGTCAGAGAAGTATGTGAGGGTGGTGCAGGACATGTATGAGGACAGTGTGACGGCAGTGAAGTGTGCAGTAGGTACGACAGACTGGTTCAGGGTGAAGGTTGGACTACATCAAGGATCGGCCCTGAGCCCTTTCATGTTTGCAGTGGTGATGGACAGGTTGACGGACGAGGTCAGACAGGAGTCTCCCTGGACTATGATGTTTGCAGATGATATTGTGATTTGTGGTGAGAGTAGAGAGCAGGTTGAGAAGAGCCTGGAGAGGTGGAGATATGCGCTTGAGAGAAGGGGAATGAAAGTCAGTAGGAGTAAGACAGAGTACATGTGTGTGAATGAGAGGGAGAACAGTGGAGTGATGCGGTTGCAGGGAGAAGAGGTGGAGAAGGTGGAGGAGTTCAGGTACCTGGGGTCAACAGTGCAAAGTAATGGAGAGTGTGTTAGAGAAGTAAAGAAAAGAGTGCAGGCAGGGTGGAGTGGGTGGAGAAGAGTGACAGGAGTGATTTGTGATAGTAGGGTATCTGCAAGAATGAAAGGGAAAGTTTATAGGACTGTGGTGAGACCTGCGATGTTGTATGGATTAGAGACAGTGGCATTGAGTAACAGACAGGAGATGGAGCTGGAGGTAGCAGAGCTGAAGATGTTAAGGTTTTCGTTGGGAGTGACGAGGATGGACAGGATTAGAAATGAGTTTATTAGAGGGACAGCACATGTAGGATGTTTTGGTGACAAGGTGAGGGAGGCGAGATTGAGATGGTTTGGACATGTGCAGAGAAGGGACATGAATTATATTGGTAGAAAAATGCTGAAGATGGAGCCACCAGGTAGGAGGAAAAGAGGAAGGCCAAGGAGGAGGTTTATGGATGTGGTGAGGGAAGACATGCAGGTGGTTGGTGTGAAAGAGGCAGATGTAGAGGACAGGGTGGTATGGAGACGGATGATCCGCTGTGGCGACCCCTAATGGGAGCAGCCGAAAGAAGAAGAAGAAGAAGAAATAACTAAATAAAAAAGAGGCGAAATTAAAACCTTTGGCAAAAAATTAATTTATCCACGACGTCCTTTCTTTACTTAGATATAAAATGAATAAATAAACTCCAGATAAAAATATTTTTTAATCAGTAAACTCTGTTTTATTTCTGCGCCAAGTCTCAAATCAAACACCAAATCCCTCATGTTTTACACAATTTACCCTCTGGGTGGCGTTTTGTGGGTTTTTCCCTCATAATGGCGACACAAACTTAAATTACTGTCTTTAATGATGGTACAGATAAAAACAATACATTATTCAAATCTGTAAAATGCCTATAATTTTATATATATAAGCTTCCTGACTTGACTTGAAGAGGTGCAGTCTCTCCGGTATCACCTCATTAACTGTCCGTGTGGAAACATAGCATTTTAATGGCTTTTAATGATGTCCACATCTCTGCACTGTTATAGCCTTTATATTTAATCACTGTACATATGCTTAAGTCAAGTCAAGTCAAGTTTATTTCTGTAGAACTTTTTTTGTCTCAAAGCAGAAATTAACAGTTAGGGTGAATGGTGTGTATTTGTCCCTGATGAGCAGCCGTGGCGACTGTGGCAAGGAAAAACTCCCTTAGATGTAACGAGGAAGAAACCTTGAGAGGAACCAGACTCAAAAGGGGAACCCATCCTCATTTGGGTGACATCAAGAGTTTGATCATAATTCTTTCAACAATACAGAACACTGGAGAGTGAGAACTAACATGAGTACTGGAGTATAAGATTATAAGTAATGTTCTTCCTACAGTCTTATACAGTCTATATGGTTAGTAGCTCCTAGTTTTATGAGCTCAACATTTGTGATCATCACAGATCCAGCATCAGCTTCTCCACGCCAGAGCCTTTGAACACTCCAGGAGGTCCAATGTCAAAACCACACATGTAGTGGGATCCAATTGGGACTGGTACATCTCTAGATGGTTCGGGATGTTTGCAAGTTCGGCATCTACTTCTTCAAAGGTCCATGTTCTTCATGAGGTGGGAGGTGACTGGAGCTGGCCAAACCTCAGGATGCCTCGGGATGGGGAGGGAAAGAGAAGCGGTGGAGAGGAATTAGCGTAGCTGCTGTTCATGATATTAACAGCACAAGTTAGTAATGTGCATGTGATCAGATGTTCTGGAGCACAAGGTTATGATGTGAGACGTATGTTATGTGTAGGCTTTGCTAAAAAGATATGTTTTTAATCTGCACTTAAACTGGGAGAGTGTGTCTGAACCCCGAACACTGTCAGGAAGACTATTCCAGAGTTTAGGAGCTAAATGTGAAAATGATCTACCGCCTTTAGTGGACTTTGCTATTCTAGGAACTACTAGAAGCCCAGAGTTTTGAGATCTCAGGGAGCGTGACGGATTGTAGCGTGTTAAAAGACTGGGGAGATACATGGAGATAATCCATTTAGTGCTTTATAAGTACATATATATCACATGCTGTACATATAATACATGTTTAACACCTCCAAGCTGCCAGTTTTGGGCACCTGAGCAAGCCCTTAACTCACTACTGCTCATTTAGTAAATGAGATCATTAAGAGTCGCTCGGGATAAACACTTCCAATAGGAAGTGGCTATATCTCGCTATCTTCGTCTCTGTGTCTCTTTTAGTAAATGTCTCTGTCTCACTGTATATGTCTCTCTCTTGCTGTCTCTCTATTTGTTTCTCACTCTTTCTAAAGCTGTGTCTGTGTCTCTTTGTCTTTGTCTCTGTCTTTCCTGCTTATTTACATGTCTAACAAAGTTTTGAGTTTTGAAGTAATGTCATTAGTGATCTATGATGAAAGACTTCCCTGGTTCGATTCTTACCTCTAGTTTCATATGGAATATTATAAGAAGTTTTTAAAAACAGAACAATGAAAGATCATTAAAATTGGTTGCTGGCAAATCATGGTATATCAGTGGTGCAGGTGTTGGAGATGTGGTCCTTGTACCTGAGTCACTTCTCATAGACTTCTAGTTACTGAGAGAATGAACAGGAAGGAGAAATTTTGACCCTCTACCATCATGATCTAAGAGAAAACAGTGGTCTCTTAACTATAGAAAAGCCAAGAGTCCAATAAGCAATGGCTTGTTTGCCACCCCTGTGGTAGTGTAGTGGTTAGTGATGTGGTCTCTGCTATCTGACTCACCTGGTTCGATTCCTACTGCTTAGCTATCCTTTAAATTGTTTAAAAAGTTTTAATAAAGAACTATAAAAGGTCCTAAAAATCAGGTTCTTGCAGGAGATCCTGTGGCTCAATTGGAAGAGCTTTGCCTCTGGGTTGAGAGGTTGCCGGTTCAAACCCCGGCCAGGGCTCAAAGTTAAGAGTGTGGAAGGTGTCAGGAATGGCTGCGTGGAAGGTTGGATGCGAACGGTTTCGGAGGGTGTATCCTAAAGCAGGGGGGCAATATCCGGGCATCTGCCCCCCCCAGTGTCTGAAAAGCTGAAAACAGGGGGTTATGAAGCAAAAACGTCCAAAAAAGTACCGACTTAGTTTTGCATATATGGAGAAAATTTCTGCCAAAAACCCATCACCCTCACTTTTTCTGAGGCTGTGAAGCAGCAGGTCTTCACAGCCTTTGTTCACAGTCAACCACTTCATTGCTCACCACAGAGTACTTTCCACACAGCTTACCCAGTGTGGGGACAAGCCAGATTTGAACCAGCAACCTCTGAGCTCAGAGGCAAGGCTTTTATCACAAAGCCATCAAGTCCCACAACACACCTTCTTTTTTTGGGGGGTTTATCCTTCGTTTCATGATTCAAAACAAGAAATTCAGACCAGACAAAAACACAGAAAGCAGGATTCGAACCCTGAACCCCACCAACAGCGAAATACCAGTCTTAACCCACTGAACCATCGGGAAGGACTGGCTGTGACGATTGTTTAGCGGGGTCTATCTTTTCTTTCAAACCATATACACAAGAATATTGTGCTAAAGGCAGACGTAGGAAGCAAACCCATATTGTGACTAGCAGGGACAAAGCAGGATTCGAACCCTGATTCATACCATTAGTGAGCATTAACCCACTGAATCATCAGGAAGGACAAGCTGGGAAGCTTGTTTAAAGCAGGTCTATCTTTCTTTTTAACCCATCAAAACAAGAATATGAAGATGTAGGAATCAGGACTTTAACCTACCTCATGACTAGCAGACAGAAAGCCAGGTTTGAACCCTGACCACCAACATTAGCAAAGTACCAGCCTTAACCCACTAAGCCATCAGAATAAAACAGGATGGGAAGCTTGATTAGAGCAGGGCTATTATTCTTTTCAAACCATCAACACAAGAATTTAACGCTAAAGAAAGATGTAGGATGTTGTGTCTTTTGTGAGATTATAATAAGGCATTCAGTTAAGGATGACACACACACGGACTTAGCGTGACTGTTTTTTTACTCACATATAGAGAGAGAGCATAACACCGGAACATGTACATCCGGAAAAACGTAAACAAGGTGCATTGTGGGTAATGTAGTTACGTAAACAGCGTTAACACAATACACATTTCCTCCCCTCTTACTCCTTGAGGTATAACACAAGATTGCAAATTAAACTGTACCACTTAAATTATAAAATTTAGTTTCTTTTATCAACATATCTATGAACTTAGACCCCTTTTTTTTTTTTTTTTTTTTTTTTTTTTTTTTAAACATGAACATGGAGTCTTTATGTTGGATCCCGTTGTAAAGTGACAACTATATCCTGGGAATGAGGGTAGACTACCTCAAACCCTAGCTTACCCTTAGAAGATTATTCTGCCCCGAAGCAATAAGGGTAGCCCCTAATTAAGTGTAGTCCAGTAAACGCTGAGGAGGACGCCGCTCCCTTGCTGGATACCGGCGGCCAATTTGGTTTCCATTTCCTGCTGGTGAAGATGATTGTTCGTTAGCAAAAGGACAATTTGTGGTCATTATAGGCTCCTTTGTGGAGACTACTGAAGTTGGAAAATTGTCATATATTTGATCAGTGACATCAGTGACCTCAGGAAGATCTATAACGGTGCTGGCTCCACCAAGCAACTGATCAGTATGTCTCCTCCAGGAAAGATTTCCAGCAGTCTTGACCTTATATGACACTGGACCCGTTTGGGCCTCCACAGTGGCCGGAACCCATTTAGGACCACTATTATAGTTCCGAGCAAGCACTGATGAGCCTGTTGCAAAGATTCTGTCCTTGGCTCGCAGATTCCGTCGCTGTACTTGATGGTCTTGTTGCCGTTGGACAGTTTCTTTGAGTGTAGCTGGTTTAATCAGCTCAAAGCTTGTCCTGAGCTCTCTGCTGAACAACAAAAACGCTGGCGATACTTTGGTGATCGCATGCGGAGTACTACGATAGAAGAGCAAAAAGCTGTGTAGACGTTGATGAAATGTGCCTTGCCCAAGCGAAGCTTTCAAAGCATGTTTCATGGTTTGGACAAACCTTTCGGCTAATCCATTAGTTGCAGGATGGTAAGGTGATGACGTTATATGTTGTACACCATTTGCTTGTAGAAATGTGCCCATCTCATGAGATGTAAATTGGGGGCCATTATCTGAGACAAGTTGCACTGGTGATCCAAACCTACTGAACATTTCTCCCAGTTTTCATAATGGCCACCTCAGGCCACTTACTGTGTGCATCCATGACCACCAACAGCATTTTGTCCTCGACTGGGCCAGCAAAATCAATATGAATGCGATGCCATGGTTTTTCAGGATATTCCCACGGGTGCAGAGGTGCAAGTTGTGGTGCGTTACGTATGCGCTGGCATGAGGTACACGTCCTAGCTTTTTCCTCAATTTGGCCATCTACTCCTGGCCACCAGAAGTAGCTCCTGGCAATCTCCTTCATACGGACCATTCCACAGTGTCCCACATGCAGCTGTTTTAACACTGGCTCGCGTAAAGCCGGGGGAATAACCACTCTCCTTCCCCACAACAAGCAGCCGGACTGCACCGAAAGTTCATGACGTCGAGAGATGTAAGGTTTTAGCTCCAGACCATCGTTCTCCCCTTTACCGGTCATGACGATATCCCCGACTCTTGACAGGACAGGGTCATTTCGTGTGCCCCTGCGTACTTGTGTGGCCGTTATAGGAGCCCGTTCCACCTGGCTGAAATAGAAGATTTTAGCCACCTTTGCTTCCTTTATCCTGTCAGCGAGAGGCAACCTGGACAGACCGTCCGCATTTCCGTGCAATTCTGACTTTCGGTATTTGATGTCATAGGTGTGAGCAGATAGCAACAAAGCCCACCTTTGCATCCTACTGGCAGCAAGAGCGGGAATGCCATGTACATCCGGAAAAACGTAAGCAAGGTGCATTGTGGGTAATGTAGTTACGTAAACAGCGTTAACACAATACACAACATAGGAAGCGAATACAGATGTAAGTAGCACAATTTGAATCCACATTGTAAATAGCAGGATTCGAACCCTGATCCTCACCATCAAGTCAAGTCAAGTCAAGAGGCTTTTATTGTGATTTCTACTATACACAGTGGTACACATTACACGGTAAAAACAAGACAAAGTTCTTCCGGAACCCTGGTGTTACACTAAACAACAACAAGCTACATAAATTGCATCGAGTGCAACCTAGTGCAAACAGTGCAGACAAAAAACAGTACAGACAGACAGTGCAGACAGAAAACACAAGACAACACAAGACAAGACACAAAACCTGAGATACTGGTACTGTATGAGGAGAAATGTAAAAACTATACCCGGGAGTGAATATAAACAGACACAATGTAGTGCAAAAAACAGCAGCAGTCAAGAGGTGCAAAAGACAGCATGTAAACAGTGTAGTATAATAACAGTATAGTTTAATAAGAAACAGTAAAGGTGCAAAAAAAACAGCATATATACGGTATAATAGAGCCAAAGGTGCAAAAACCAGCATGTAAACAGTGTAGTACGGCAGAATATAAATAATAATAAATAAATGATGGTGGAATGGGCTGAGATGAGTAATGAGTGTGTGTCGAGTGTTAAGTCTAGGACTTCAGCGAGGCACCAGCCTTAACCCGCTGAACCATGGAAGAGATCAGACTGGGAAGCATGTTTAGATGAGGCACAAGCCTTAAACCACTGAGCGACCACTGCTGAAAAGCATGTGTGCTTTTTGGAGGGTTCATACTTTGTTTCATGCCAGTGCAGTAAGAAAGAAGGCATGTAGGACTGGCTTTGAAAACGTATCACCAGCGTGGACTATATTAAGGACCATGTTCAGGCACAAGCCTTAACCCACTGAGCTACCACTGAAGTGCCTTTTTTTTTGGTGGCGTTATCTTTCATTAAAGACCAGGAAATCAATAAATTAATCCAACACAGAAAGGACAGAATTGAAATGTTTTCAGAGTGGACAAGGTCCAGAAGTTTTATTTACCAACACAGCAACAACCAGCTCGACCAGGAATCAAACTCTCAAACTCATCCTCGTGGGGACCCTGACATTAACCCACTAGGCTATCACATCTATCTATCTATCTATCTATCTATCTATCTATCTATCTATCTATCTATATCTCTAATATGATGTGAGGTCCAGTTAACAGCTAAAACAGGTAGAAGTAATAACTACTTTTTACTTAAGTACATGTCAGAGCCAAGACTTCTTTACTTTCACTTGAGTAAAAAGGTATAATCAGTACTTCAACTTTTACCCGAGTATTTTAAAACATGAGTATCTGTACTTCTACTTAAGTAAAGGATGTGTGTACTTTTGCCACCTCTGTGTTTCACTGCTGCCTGCAGACACTAATTGTATTGCTGTCCAGGCATTGAGCAAACTACTTGCCTCTCACTATAGCCAAATATTTCAAATCTTGACTACAGCGCACCTGTTGGCATTTTTTCATAGTTGAGTTGCTTAGTCTTGTTTCCACACCAGAAGCATGGCTTTTTGGCTGCAATACTTCCATGAAGATAGGGCTCACTGGTTTCTGCCAAGTCTTTTCTGTTGGCACTGCTGGACATATGTCAAAGGGACGTGTGTTTCTTCTGGTGCATTAAATTTCTTTTGCTGACTACTGCATCTATGGTCCTCAGCAGCACCCATTTCTTTGTGCTTCTTCAAAATAGCTTGAAGAGCACATCTTGAAACCCCAGTCTTTAAAATCTTTGCCCTGAAGAGACCTTGCTGATGGAGCATAACTACCTCGTATCTTACCATGGTGTATAACCAGTGACTTCCAACACCTCTGCCTTAGCAGTTAGGCTGTTCCTTACCCAGTTTTCAGCCTCCTACACAGCTGTTTCTCCTTAATTTAATGTTAACCTACATATGAAATTATCAGGACCTGCTAATTTTGTAATATGACCCTACAAAAATCCGAGTTTGGGCAAGTGTACCATGTCTGCAATGGTTTTAATTAATTGCTTGTTTTTTTTTTTTTCATTTAAATCAAGCTGCATTTCTTCCCAAATAGGGAACAAGAACTAGTGGTGGTGTCAAATCAAACCCCCTCCCCACCCTATAAAATGTTATTTCTACAAATTTCATGCATGTCTTAAACACACTTTACTTATAGATTATTAAATTTACATTCTTCCCAAACAAGACCAGGGTGTGACCATAAGCTTGCAGCACAACAGCTACACCACCTTCAGTTTGTGAGCATTTGTTTTCTCATGGAGCATAATCAGTAGTGCCAGTTTAATATTTATTAAGTTATGACCTTTTGTACTTTTTCCATTTATGGAAACTGAAGGTGGAAAAAAAAGTGTCTGAATTATTTCACTTAAAAAGGGCTTGTAATGCAGCAAGTCATGTTTAAATTGCCTGCCAAAGTAAGACCCAAAGTATAGCATCAAGTTCTGCCAAAAAAAAATTTAAAATATGGGTGTTTATTCATATACATGTCAAGTTTTACATATGTACAGATAACATGCTCACAACCATAACATTTTTAATTCCTTGAAGAAACAGATTAAATAAAACCTCTAATTAAAAAAAATAAAAAATTGCACGTCACTTGAGAAAATCACAAATTAAAACATAACAGATCAAATGCCAGTCCCAAATTGTCCATGTAAATCTTTCCAGGCTACTTTGATGAATCTTCTGAAGCAACATTTTCTTCTGTTTCAGTCTCAACCCCTGCATTCTCAGTCTCATCCTCCAGATCACTTCCAGATTCTTCATTTTCACGCTCGGGATTTTCATCATCTTCTGCATCAAAGGCAATTTCTCGCAGGTCTTCCAAGCTGTCTGGACTTTTACCAGTTAACCGCTGTCACCAAATGAATAAATTTAGTATCCGGAATACGACTCGATCTACATGAAATCATAATGAGCGACAAAAGCCTTACCTCAATCATATCAGCCATGTGTTGGACATGCTGCGCTAGCTCCTGTAGTTCATCATTTTCACTTTGCAGTTTAGCAATCTGCTCATCTTTGGCTTCAATTTCCTTGTGAAGCTGTTTGGAAAACATTTGCCATTTATGAAAATTGAGTGTGGATAATAAACAAGACCCCTCCCCCCATCTTCACTGTATACACACACACACACCATCTCTTAATAGTTTATAGGTTGGGTTAATAAATACAAAGATTTGTAACTGTTCAGCAGGGTTTGCCCACGAGAAGCCAATAGAGCAAACATTTACAATCACAAACCACCGGGAATTCATGTTCAATAAGAGACGACGGCCAGAAATTACGCATACAAAAGCAGTTAACCGGAGCATGCTCCTGTTTAATACATCTTGCGAGGCCGGTTTTTGCATTTCCATTTCGGGTAATATTACAGTAAACAAGGTATGGTAAAAACCTTTAAAAGGAACTGCATCAGTACTCAATACATCAAGCCTGAGAACAAAACCGATGTTATGATGACTTATCGGTGCTGAAAGAATTTCATGTAAAACAGGGCTAAGTGCTAAAATCAAACCTTCTCATTCTCTTGGAGAACGTTGAAAAGGGCTTTCCGCCGCTCCTCTGCCAACTCCTTCCAGTAAGATGCTGTAGGGGTTTCTGAGGGAAAAAACAAAAAAAAAAACCTGGTCATTATCTTTGCCCAGATCTCCCAGGCTACACAATAGACCTTCTGATGGATGGGTTTAAGAACGACACCATATTTAATATTTCCACTATACAAGTGTTTGTGAAAACATGAGAAGCTGAGGTGACTAAAAGCATAAACATCTTGAGTCACCTTTGACCATCAGCTCATAAGCTTCCTTTGAGATTCCTTCAGTTTGGTTTTCGTTTTCTGCATCTGCATGCTTCACTGCCACCTCAGCTTTAACTCTCTTTGAGCCTTTCACTTGGTCAGCACACCACAGCTTCCTCTTAGGAACAGATTTCACAGTCTTAAAAATAAAAAATAAAAATTACATTTTGAAACAGGTTAGCGGTCTAATCAATTTCAACATAGCACTTCATTCAACATAGCTGATGCAAGGTACCTCAAATATCTTCCCAAGAGGTTTATTTACAGCAGATGGCTGGAGGACCTGAAGCGTTCTTCTCCGGGAAGACTCGCCTGATGTTTGTGCCACTAAAAAATTCTGCAAGACAAAGAAAATAAATATGGAGCTTCAGAGATGGCATCATGTTAGCATCAACATTCTAAGAGATCAGGTGATCAACAAATAAACTGAACTGACAAACTATAGTTCACTTACTGCATACCAAAACATTCCCACGCCATCTCCACTTACACTCTTGTTAACAGTCATTGTGAGACGTAAGCAAGCACGGTAGCCAAGCAGCACTGTGTATGCATGCCTCGCTAGCGTGGGAAAGAGGCAGGACTGTCGGCTACACGAGGCAAGACACCTCAAATTCCCACAGTCAGCCATTGGTCCTTATACATTACCTTACTGCATAAACAAATTACTGTGGGAACTTGCTTGAGAGAACTCATTACTGCCAACTACGAGTTAGGGGTTAGTTAATGTTTCTACCCTGAAACATAGTGGCAAGAGGAGCAACACCAGTGCATATTAGTGACTTGTGCCCATGTGGGCAATGATTAATTCAACTCGAGAGAGCAGGGTTAATTTAAAACCAAAACTTGTACATAAATTACACAACCTAATGTGAGGCACTCCCAATTTTAAAGCACAGGACAGACTAAAAAGGTCAACTCATTAAGGTTGGGCAATTCTGATTACACAGACTGGGTCAATTTCTTCTCCAGCTCATAGTTCAAGTTTAAAATAACCTATAACCTCAGTTTTATTCAAGAGGTTTGCTACAGTCTCCCCTTTACACCATGCGCAAAATATGCACAATACATTTTTTTTTTTAAATCCTACAATGTTCATTTTATTAGTGTCCAGGAAACAATACTAAAAGCAACTCTGTATATAATATAGTTTTTAATAAGTATTTAAAAAATCTTATAATTTCCAAATTAATATATACCATAATTTCCACACCCACTGAATTTGTCCAAGATTTTTTATTTTGAACATAAGCCGCACCTGTCTAAGCTGCAGAGGTGTCTAAACTAAAACTAATGAACTTTACACAGGCTTTAAAGAAAGACAGTGCCTGTTACACGGTGAAATATGTTGTGGCTCCTCAGAGCAGAGGGGCATTTTGGGAATAGCCTGCTGCCGCATTTTTTCACCATTACTGCATGTGTGCAAGGCCGAGGAATATGTCCTTATTATTTTCTTATTCTCATTTCTAAGTTTCTTTGACTAACCCGTAACGCTGTGGCCAAAAAAAAAAAAAAAAAAAAAAAAAGGTTTCTTCCGATGCCGTGCAGCTCAGAACACAGGTGAGGTGCGATTTTTTATTTCCGTTCGGAAATTTCATTGGTTTAATGTTATGGGGTTCAGTTTTTGGCTTGAAGTTTGTGAAACCGGGAAAAACCCAGGAAAAATTCATAAATAAGCTGCGGGGTTCAATACGTGGGGGAAAAAAGTAGCGGCTTATAGTCCGAAAAATACGGTACACAAACACACGGTAATGTAATATCACACACACACAGTACATGTAGAAAACAATGTTCAATAAACCAGATTTACAGCTATTTATAAAACAATTAGATCTAAACAAAACAAAAACCCTTTACATACCTTTACATTTTCACGAGGGTTCTCCACCTGCTTCATTTTTCGGACAGAACTCATGTCTTCGGGTATCTAAGGAGGAAAAACAAAATTATAAAAAAAGTACCTAAAATACTGCATGTTACTGAATGTATGCAGTCTCCATTCCACCCCTCAAATCCCAATACAGAAAGAATGTAGCCATCTAAACCCCTGGTTAAACAGATATTTATAAGTCTAATGTAGTGGGTAGGTGGACAGGATTCATCTAAAGCTTATGAACCAGTATAACTAGTATTAACCCAACAGCAACTTCTACAGACACCCATTTTAAGGGGCTACAAGTAGAAAATCACAGGAACAAACAGCAAGCAGAAGATTCACACAAGCAAATATTTATTCTATATAAATTAACCAGAAAATTCACTGCACAGTAGAAAGTGGCCCAGGCTGCAAACCCCAGGTATAAAAAGACAAATCTTTCTTTGTAAATATTAAGTTAAAGCATGGCAACTAACTAGAACAACAAATATGATGGTCTAGTTAACATCTGCACCAAAACACCATTGGTGAGAATCTGAGCAGTGCAACTAACTAGAAAATATCTAGTAGAAAAAAACACCACCAACTCATTTTTAAAGAGTTACAAAAGAGACACAAGTTAATAGATTAGAACTGGTAGGTTGGTCTTGTAAAGGATATCCAGCATCATACTATTCTAATTAGAGAGCATCAGTCAGAGACAAATCAGAACAAGAAGAAAGTAGGTTGGACAAGTAAAGGATTTCACCAAAATGATGGTGGAGAGCCTGTACTAGCCCAACCCATTAGATATTAGTAGGGCTTGGAAGAAATCTCCACCACATCCATTTGACAAATTAGAGAAAGAAAACTAACTATCCAGAAGATATCTAGTAGGGTGTTCTAGGAAAGGATTTTCACCACACCACCATCTTGGTGAGAATCGGTTAGAGAAAGAAACCAGACTAACTAGATTACTAGTGGTAGAGGTACTTTTCAAGCTTTACCTAAAGCTTATTATCTACTTAGTCTGGGTTCTTTCTCTGACTGAACCTCAGCAAAATGATTGTTGTGGTTGATGTCCTTTAGGAGAAACACGACTAGCAAGCTAACAAGCTACAACCTACACAGGCGCCAAAACCTAGCTAAACAAACAAAACCAGAAAAACGCAAAAGTCTTTAGCTTATAAAAAAATAAAAAAATTAAAAAGGACAAATTTAAGTTAATTGTTTACTGTTAAATACAAAAGGGCAAATAAACGACCAAAGAAAACAAACAAACAAAAAAAAAAACATGGTCGTTTGCACCACAAATTACAAGCAACAGTTTTAGGACTTTTATAAGTCGAAATAAAACATTGTAAAATAAGATTCCACAAACCTGTCAAGAAAAACCGCACCTGAAAAGTGAAAATAATGATACAACTAACAAATTATAGGACGAAAGTAACACTTTTTGAGTTTGTGTTATTTTTCCCAACACGTTTACTACTCCACCAAACACAGATAAGCGCGCGCGCCACAAGCTTAAGTAGCAGCGCTGGGTCTGGTCACGTGACTTTGGGACATGCGCAAAGTGAGTCTTTCTTTCTGAGTTCGATTGACTGAAGTGATGCGACTTGTTTGCTGTAGTTATGATTCAGAATGAAGGTCGGAGGTGGGAAATGGACTTCAAATCTATATAATAACATTATAAAAACGTGGATCTATAATCATGTTTTATTTTCATGGCCTGCACATATAAAAAAAAAAAAACAGGAATATACAGTCTCAGGATCCAGGATACCTGGATTTACACGCATACATGTGTTCTCTAACCCCAAAAAAATGCGTTATGAAAATTTGCAAATGGATTTTGTTCTGTTACAAAGTTCAAGTGGGGAACAACAACCAGCCTCAATAACACCAGCCCATACAGTTTAACACGTGATGTCTCGAAAAGGTTGCCAGATTGTGTGCTATGTAGAAGAAATCCCGGTTATGTGATGTCGAATGACAGAAGACATGCACAACATTAACAGGGTTATAATATAAATTAGAGTTACCTATAAAACAACAAACAATCTTTCGCAAACAGATGACACAGTGACATAGTCCAAATTGCTTTGGTGTTGCTGGAGATAGGTGAAAGTGTGCAGGTGGGATTTACCCCCCCCCCCCCCCCTAGAAAAAAAAAAAAAAAAAAACACAGAAATGTCATTTCATTTCATTTCATTTTATTTATTTGACAGGGACAATGCAACATACATAGTGTCAAAGCAAGCTTGTCACTGAAATGCTACACAAAAAGTTTATAGCAAATGCTAATTTTCAACTCCTGTCCCTGCTTGGGCTCTAAACACAGTACAATTTACATACTAAACTACTTCAATTTAAACAAATAACATGATATGGACAATTCCCATCCCTAGTCATACACAATAAAATTTACCCATGAGATTTACCCGTAAAGTTTACATACACACATATATCATATACAACTCTTACCTACTAGTTACAAATTAGTGCACCTTTGGTTTGTCTTTAACCAGTTTTTTAGCCTGGAAATTAAACACATTAAAGTCCAGTATAGTCTTAATGTCAGGAGAGAAACATTCCAGAGTTTGGAGCTCTTCACAGAGAAGGTAGCCTACAGTATGGGATTTTACAATCATGATTTGTAAAACTCCTAGTGACTCGAATGCTGCCCTGTCTCTCAATAAATGAACTTAGTGGCTCAGGTACTAAATGATTAATGCACTTGTAAATTAATTTAAGAAAGCAAAAACTGCTAAAACTCTCAAAATTCCTTAAATTATATTTCTTAAAAATGGTACAGTGATGGTGTCGAATTGGTTTTTTGTCCATAATTTTTATTGCTTTGTTGTATACAGAACGTATGCATTTGGTTGCAGTGGGAGTGGCTTGAGCCCATGCTGTCATGCAGTACGATATATGAGAAAAGATCATAGCATGCATGTACAGCAGGGCTGCCTGGTGCGGTATAAAACTTCTAATTAATTTAAAACAATTGAGATTACTTTGTATTGTTTTTAAAATGTTCTTTATGTGCTTATCAAATTTTAGTTGAGGATCTAAAACCAATCCTAGATATTTAAATTCTGTAACTGAATTAATTTCTGTATTTTGTATATTAATATTAAATCTTCCTTTTAAATTGAGTTTTTTAATGGAAAAGCACATAGAAACTGTTTTTGTGAGATTTAAAACTAGTTGATTTTGGATGAGCCATTGTTGGATGTCAAACATACTAGTAGACAATACAGCTGCAGCCTGCTCAGGTGACTTAGCGGGTGCATAAATAACTGCATCATCCGCATAAAGCTGACATCTGGCATCAGAGAAGTGCAGGGGCAAGTCATTTATAAAAAGACTAAACAGCATGGGGCCAAGTATAGTACCCTGCGGAATGCCCATTTTTATGTTTGAGAGTGTGGATATGTTTTGATCAACTTTAACACACTGTACTCTAGACTGGAGCTAAGATGTAAACCACAACACTGCCTCATCTGAAAAATTTAAATTTAACATTTTAGATAAAAAGCAAACTATGATTGACATATCAAATGCCTTTTTAAGGTCAATAAATACAGCCCCCACCACATTACCCTTGTCCAGGGACTTTTTTACTTTTTCAATTAAACAGCAGTTTGCTATTTCTGTTGAATAACCTGGTCTAAACTCAAACTGGTGAGGATGGAGTAGCTGTCTGGCTTCTAAATGGTCACTCAGTTGCACTACTACAACTTTTTCAATAATTTTAGATAAGACTGGTAAAATCGATATAGGGCGATAGTTACTCACTGAGTCTTAGCTACCACTTTTGAACACAGGAATAATTATACCTTGTTTCCATGCACTGGGAAATGTACTGTTTCTGATAGAAAGATTTACAAGGTGGGTCAATGGTTTGACAAGGACATCCTTATACTTTTTAAGAAAACAACTGTTCATCCTAAAAATGTCATCAGACTTAGAATTTGGAAGTTTATTAATTATTTCTGCAACTTTTATATCCGACACCTCTTTAATATAAAAGAAATCTGTTGAGGTTGCTCTCAATGGATAATTGAGAGGATTGACAAGCTGGAATTCTTTTGTTAGTTCTTCAACAGATTGTAAAAAATATGAATTAAATTCATCAGCCATAGTGGCACAATCGGTTATACAATTTCCATTAATGTTAAGTTCTGTAATCTTTTTATGTTTATTTGATTTATTAGTCAGATTATTTAAATGCCTCCAAAGTGAATTATTGTTGCCTTTAGCACTATCAATTAAATGAGTGTAATATGTCACTTTTGCTTTTCACAGCTCAGATACAACCTTGTTCCTAAAACTTCTGTAAGTCATAGCACACTGAACTTTTTCAAACGTTTGTTTAAGAAAAATATAGATTAAAAAATTATCAAGACAAAAAAGAGACAACACACTTTTTTAAATAAAGCTTGGTAGCATAGCAGAGAATAAATATTTTAAAATATACATCCTTGAACTTATTGGTAGACAAAACTTCTGGGATTAGTATTGATTTACATAATATATATTCTTCATCATTTTTCGGCTTCTCCCATTAGGGGTCGCCACAGTGGATCAACTGTCTCCATACCCCCCTGTCCTTTACATCTGCCTCTTTCACATACCACTACCTGCATGTCTTCCCTCACCACATCCACAAACCTCCTCCTTGGTCTTCCTCTTTTCCTCCTTCCTGGTGGCTCCATCCTCAGCATTCTCCTACTGATATACCCCATGTCCCTCCTCTGCACATATCCAAACCATCTCAATCTCGCCTCCCTAACCTTGTCTCCAAAACGTCCTACATGCGCTGTCCGCGCTGATATCATCAAGTTTGAAATCAGCAAGAACGACGAGTCAGCATATAGAGAGAAGGTACAATGGTTAACTGCCAGGTGTGGAGCAAACTCCACTGATTATTGATGGATCCTCTGTGGAGATCGTCAAGAGCACCAAATTCCTTGGTGTTCATCTGGCAGACAACCTCACCTGGTCACTTAACACCAGCTCCATCACCAAGAAAGCCCAGCAGCGTCTCTACTTCCTGGGAAGGCTGAGGAAAGCCCACCTCCCTCCCCCCATCCTGACCATGTTCTACAGAGGGACCATTGAGAGCATCCTGAGCAGCTCCATCACTGCCTGGTTTGGGAATTGCACCGTCTCGGATCACAAGACCCTACAGAGGATAGTGGGGACAGCTGAGAAGATCATCGGAGTCTCTCTCCCCTCTATCATGGACATTTACACCACACGCTGCATCCGCAAAGCACACAGCATTGTGGACGACCACACACAAACCCATCACACACACTTTTCACACTCCTACCATCAGGAAAACAGTTCCGAAGCATTCGGGCCGCCACAACAAGACTGTGCAACAGTTTCTTTCCCCAAGCCATCAGGCTTCTCAACACACAGAACTAAAACAAAACTCACACACAATCACTCACACACACACACACTCACTCAAATGTGTGTTACCAAACTGCCCAACCTGGACTAAACACAATCATCACTCATCTCGATCCACTCCACCACCATTTATTTAGTTATTATTATTTATACTCGCACCTTTGTATTACAGTATAATGTTTACATGCTGTCTTTGCACCTCCTTGCTGCTGTTTTTTTTGCACTACATTGTTTTGTTCTGTTCTGTTTGTATTCTCTCCTGGGTATAGTTTTTACATTTCTCCTTGCACAGTACTGTATAATCAAGTATACAGTAGGTTTACTAGTCGGCGCTATACTTGGTTTTTTGTTTTTTGTCTTGTCTTGTGTTGTCTTGTGTTGTCTGCACTGTCTGTCTGTACTGTTTTTTTGTTTGCACTGTTTGCACCAGGTTGCACTCGATGCACTTTATGTTTGTGTTGTAGCTCTATGCTGTTGTTGTTTAGTGTAGCACCAGGGTTCCTGAGGAACGTTGTTTCATTTTTACTGTGTACTGTGTACCACTGTGTATAGTAAAAATAACAATAAAAGCATCTTGACTTGACTTGACTTGAACTTGTCCATCACCACTGCAAACAGGAAAGGCCTCAGAGCCAATCCCTGATCAATTTGCACCTGGAACCAGTCTGTCATTCCTACTGCACACTTCACTGCTGTCACTTCCTGCACCACTCTTACATACTTCTCTGACACACCTGACTTCCTCATACAATACCACAACTCCTTTCTTGGCACCCTGTCGTACACTTTCTCTAAATCCACTAATCTAACTCCTTCTGACCTTCTCTGTACTTCTCCATCAACATTCTCTAAGTAATATAACCTTATATATATATATATATATATATATATATATATATATATATATATATATATATATATATATATATATATATATATATATAATTACAAATTTCTTATTTTTTTTTATTTTTACTTTAAATTTCCCTATAGGATCAATAAAGCATTCTGATTTAGATAGGGATCTGGCAACCCTTTAAGCTCAGCCCTGCTGGTTGGTCGATGGTCGGCCATTTTGAGTTGTTTTTTTCAGTGTGACGGCTTGTTGTTCTTCAGACACACACGCAGAGGGGATCGAGGCCGAGGTGTCGGAGAAGCGCTCGAAAGACATTTTAACACCTCTAATTTAGTAATGATGGGTCCACCTCGAAGCAAATCTAGCCGCTTGTTAGCCGAAAGAAGGGAGAATCTGAACTGGTTTGTCACTTTATCTTGACATGGCACGAGAGGTTTTTTGGTCGGTTGGTTTTGACGACTGAGGGGGGGGAAAGCGAGCTAAGGCACCAACTAAGCGTTTAATTTTGCACACGAAGAGTTTATTTTTTACGATTAAAGTGCTGTTTGATAGGGGGGTTCAAGGTACAAGGTTCCGAGTTTCAAGCCTTTGCACACCATGAGACTCGCGTTCCGGTAGTTCCTGAAAGTGTAGCTAGACGTGAACTAGACACGCCACGCACTTCCCTTCCCTGCTAGCATAACTAGCCCCTGAAGAGGAACCCGGGGAGAAAATGTAACTGTCTTACCGTCAAGACTAGTGAGTTAGTTAGCTAGTAAGCTGTCCTGGAGGAATTATCATTAGTCTGACATGTAGCTGAAGGTTTCCTGAGCGTGGTGTGTGGTAGTGCTGGTAAGGTTTCGGTAGCTAAGCGGCCACAAAAGCCTGAGAGGATGGTGAACTACGACAGCGAGGCCACAACAACAACAAGGCCTGGGTCACGTTTGTGGCCATGAAGCCCATCATGTCGAGCGGTCTGCACCTTGTTCTTGCACCTGGTGCCAACTCTTTCAGGCATCTCCGTTTCTCTGCCCTGGTCGGCTTCCTTCCCCGTCATTCAGCTGTGCGTTACTGAGAGTTGTAATACATCAATATGAAAAACCAATCACATCTGTCGTGGAAGAGACTCCAACATCCACAGTAGTCAGATCTAGAAAGGATTTGTTGTTGTTTTTTTTGGGGTGATAGAATAAGCTTGTGCAGCTTCAGGGTGTAAAAGCAAAAAAAAGAAAAAAAAAAGAAAGGCTATTCTTTGTTCTTTTTTGGTTGTTGTTCTTCCAAAAACTTAGTCTAGACATGGATTTCAGTTCAGTTCTCGTCAGCTCTGAAATGCGAGGTTGAGATTTCTCGAGCATATCATCTCACTGCTTTTCCTATTTGTGCAAATTCGCCTTATTTTTTTTTCCTTTTTTAATTTAGCCCGAAACACGATGTGATTATTCCGCTTGAAAATTGTTACGCCGTCTCCCTGGCTGTGCGAAATAACATCGCTCTAAAAAAATGACTTGATTTCAATTGGGAAGGGTTTTTTTTTTCTTTTTTCTCAATTAGGCTTTTATTAGGCGTTTGCAGTTAGTGCCAGATCTTTTCTTTTCTGTTTCTTCCTGTTACAACACCGTAATCTGAACAGTGTAGCCTGCTCTTTGCAAGCCTTGAAAGTCTTGAAAGCGAATAAGGTGATTT
Source organism: Silurus aristotelis (assembly GCF_946808225.1). Lineage (NCBI taxonomy): Eukaryota > Metazoa > Chordata > Actinopteri > Siluriformes > Siluridae > Silurus > Silurus aristotelis. The sequence continues at coordinate 15,408,069 of NC_139594.1, forward strand.
AAAAGATACAAGTCTTTTACTATTAAACAATGGGAGACCCAAACTCTCGACGAAATCAAACCCGAAACCGACTCCGTGCCCAGCTGCGGAAGAAACGAGAATCCTTGGCTGACCAGTTTGACTTCAAAATCTACATTGCCTTCGTGTTTAAGGAAAAGGTGCTGAAATACATAGACACTTACTGTAACGTGTGTGTGTGTGTATATGTTTATTTGCTGGAAGATCGTGGTAATTTGTTCAACATACTTATTGTAGAAATGTTTTCTACGAGTCCCCACATTGCATTAATTTGTCGCGTCTTTCATTTCGAGCAGAAAAAGAAGGCTGCACTTTTTGAGGTAGCGGATGTGATGCCTGTAATGACCAACAACTATGAAGAAAATATCCTCAAAGGAGTGAAGGATTCAAGCTACTCCTTAGAAAGTTCTTTGGAGCTTCTTCAGAAAGATGTTGTGCAGTTGCACGCCCCTCGCTACCAATCTATGCGCAGGGTAAGAAACAAGAACGCTTGGGCTAGAATCCAAACACTTAAAGACCACATACATGACAGTGTCTGGTCACAATTCTCAAATGAACAACAAATTGTGCATAGTGATACGTAGTTTGTGGGAACCTTTCCACATAAACATCCCTTCAATTTTCATGCACTAGAAAGTCAGTGTTTATTCTGAGGAATAAAGTTTAGTTATTTGATTCAGTGTGAGTATTTTGCCATGGAAGTTGTGCTTATTTAGTTGTGTGTATTTCTGGTTTTTAGATTATTCTTTACACACACAATGGACAAAGGAATTTTTTATTTTTTTTTTTTGCAAAAAATACATATTTAGCTATTATGGTCACTGAAATCCACCAGGTGAATATTTTGGTGTGAAGATTGAAAAAATTCTATACAGAATATTCATGACCTTATGAAACATTTTGGCCACTGTACACTTGTACACCAATTCCTAATTCTATGGTCTCCTTCTAAAGGATGTAATAGGTTGCACACAGGAGATGGACTTCATCCTTTGGCCCCGCAATGATATCGAGAAGATAGTGTGTCTTCTGTTCTCCAGATGGAAGGGAGCAGATCATGAACCCTTCAGGCCTGTTCAGGTGATTACTTCCTACATTCTAGTAGTTTTGAACTATATATCTGTAAGTGTATCAGTGTTACCGTTCTGAACGTTTTTCTCTTCATTACTATTGTATTTCTATCCAAAGGCCAAGTTTGAATTTCACCACGGGGACTATGAGAAGCAGTTTTTGCACGCTCTTGGCCGTAAGGACAAGGCTGGGATGGTGATGAACAACCCAAATCAGTCTTTGTTTCTTTTCTTGGACAGACAGCACTTGCAGGTCAGTTTTGTTACGACACTGATAAGGACTAGAAATATTTAAGTACCACTTATTTTTATTCTTCATGTCCTTTTTCGCTCTCATTTTTTACAATTATATTCTATTATTTATTTTCATTTTTTGCAGACTCCAAAAACCAAGGCCACAGTTTTCAAGTTGTGCAGCCTCTGCCTCTACCTGCCACAGGATCAGCTGACCTGTTGGGGGGTCGGAGACATCGAAGACCACCTTCGCCCGTACATGCCAGATTAGCAGACATAGAAAATTCCTGCTCCAAGGCCACTTGAAGCAAGTTGACCTCATAGCCATCTTAGTTTAATAGAATTGAACTTGTGTGGAACTCTCGTTGTTTTTTTTTTTTTAGTTAACCACTCATTTTCATTCTGAAGTTCATTTTAGTACCTTTTTTTTTTTTTATATCCCACCTACCAGACAGTTTTTTTTGGTTCGGTTTGCTCATTTATCCCGCCCTTAACCTGTCTGCCTTTATTTGAACTTGCACGAACATTGTTTCTGAGTGGTTGTTCTCTCGGAGCAGCACTGTCAACACCACCCAAACACAGAAGGAACTCTTTAGTGGGGGAATAATAGCAAAAGCAAACCAATTTCAGGGGGTTGTCTTAAATATGGGGCCTCTTGTGTTGGACTGGTTCTGTTATCAGTGTCATGAGTGGATAGTTGACCTCTATTTTTTTGGGGGAGGGTAAGGATAGTTTAAGATCAACGACAATCAGAGACGGGATTAAACATCCTTCGTAGTCTTATTGAAAAGGCTCATTTGAGTTGAGTATGTGAACAATACTTGTTAAATTTTGATTTGGGGTAGACATTGCTTCTCGTTCTTTTCAACTGCCTGAGGTTTGCTGGAGATATTCTTTTTTTTTTTTTTGAGTGTCAATCTTTGCTTATTACATGTTAAGCTCCTTCATATTTTTTGTTGTAATTTCTGAAAGATTAATGCCTGCTGGGGGTTAAGACGTGAATATGGACATTAGAAGTGGGTCTGTTGGTTGAATTATAATGCTCTTTTTGTTTTTGGGGGTGTGGGTATTCTGAAACCAATGAGCGGTTCATGCACTATTCATTCATGCTACTGATACCTGATTTTGTTTCTGTTGGTGGATATTCAGTGGGTAACTAATGCTTAAATTCATGCACCTAACAACAAAATAATTTTTGTGAAACAATTCAATGCACCATTACATTTTGTTTGCTTCCCCCCCTCCCATATGTTCATCCCTCCTTTCGAGTACTAATGATCATAAGCTAGCTTTGTTGAGTAATAAAGCATAAAAATCTACCTTTTCATGCCCGTTGCAGTTCTCTTTAAATCATGAAACAAAAAATTGCAGTGTTCAGTATTTTTTCTTTTTTTTTGTATTGATTTATTACCGCTGTGCTGAAAATATCCCAATACAGTGCGAGCTTTGAAAATCTCTTCCTGTTTTATTACATGCCTACATACAAATATATACACACACGTTTACTTAGCTATGTTTCACAGGCATTGTTTTAGGAATCAGCTGCCAAGGTGCTTCGTGTGTCTTCCTTGAGCGATCAGTTTGCCATTTGCTTTGTTTGTTAAATCAACAGTCGTGAATCCCATAGTGCGTCCTTGCTTTAAAACCTGTGCAGTTATCAAGAGCTCTTCTCCAACCTTGGCTGCGTTGATATACCTGACAACACCGGGGGGGGGGGTAAATGTTAGCTGGGAATTTCAACACACTTCATCATGAATATATAATCATGGATAAAATTAGTTTTATACAAGTACAAAGTGCATGCGGTTCTGGAAACAGCTTACAACCATTATGTTCTCACACAGCAATCAGTGTCATGGATTCAATTCATTGATTAATGGTGGGGTGGTTCCTTTACAGTCATAAACAGCATCAGCAGTTATATTTTATGTGAGGAATAGAAACTCAGGGCATGCTGTTATAGGATTATAATTAACGACATGGTGGTGTGAAGCGGCCCGACACTTAAGACTAGACTGTGTATGAAAAAAGAAAGACGAGCAACTCTGCATCTGACTTTCAAAAGCTTCTTCGACCATCCCCAAGTTAATAGTAATAAACACTTTACGTGATGTTCATGTCGACGCTGACTCCGGGTGCTCCTCTCTCCGTGTACAAGAGCGCAGCAGTGGAAATCACATCAACCAGAGTGGCGGTCATTCCTCCGTGCAGGGTTCCTCCTTGGTTAGTGTGCTCCTCTTCCACTTTAAACTGACACACGACTTTCCCCGGACTGGCTGAAATCAATTCGACCTGTTTTCATAATGATCGTAAGCTCTCTGTATAACAGCACGGAGTGAAAAGCAACAACCAAGAAACAACCAAACACTTTATACATACAACATTTGAATATTTTGATGTTAGAAATGAATTTAAATACTCGAATTCTTTTAATCTAATAAAAAATTATTGAAATAGGACACTTTTCTAAGTAACCTTGGAATTGTGCTTAATGTTTTCTGCTCTTTATGTATTACTGTTATAATTATTATTACTACTACAGTATCTGTCAATAATTTGGATACACCAAGTCTTTTATGATTTTTATGAGGCACCTGCATGTTCCTTTTGTTTATATGCAACAAATAAGTCATTTAACGGTATGAAGATTTACTTGGATCACCATGTATATAAATGTACAGCTGTTCCTGTAAAACATTTTTATTGGAGAATATTCCCTTAGCATGAAAAACAGTTTAAACACTTTTGGCATCCGGACAAGTACCTCTTGTAAAACTGCCAAAGTTGTTCTTCACTTGGAGATTTCTTTCTGACCTTGTGATTTAGTTCATCCCAAAGCAGATCAATAGGATTTAGGTGTGGTGACTGGGCAGGTCATTCCATGATAGATATCACTTCAGACGACTGTTTTACTCTCTAAATAATGCTTACAGCGTCTGGTCATACGCTTCGGCTCATTGTCTTCTTGTATGATGTAGTCGGTTACAATAAACCGCAGTCTCGATGGTATTGCATGGTGTTGAACTAAGGAATGGTTGAAATGTTGGTTCCTTTCACCTGGAATAATTCTCCAATCTTCTCTGCTCCAAAACAACCCCAACCTGTTGAGCTTCCACCTCTGTGTTTACTGTGGGGGTGGGGCAGTGTGGGCATATCGGTCCTGTTCTCCCACTTATTTGAGCCAAAACTGTCAGAACTTTCTTCCAGTAATTCACTGTCCAATTCTTGTGTTTTGTAGGTGTTTCAAAACTTTCGATGTAGATGTTTGTATAATTCTCGGATTTTTTATGTATGTGCAATGAAATATATATTAATATTATATATATACACAGTGGTGTGAAAGAGTGTTTGCCCCCTTCCTTCTTATTCTTTTGCATGTTTGTTACACTTTAATGTTTTAGATCATCAAACTAATTTAAATATTAGTAAAAGATAACACAAGTGGACACAACAAGCAGGTTTTTAAATGAAGGTTTTTATTATTGGGGGAGACAAAATCCAAAACAGCATGGCCCTGTGTGAAAAAGTGTTTGCCCCCTAAACCCAATACTGGTTGGGCCACCCTTAGCAGCAACAACTACAATCAAGCGTTTATAAATAATAAAAACCTTCATTTAAAAGCTGCATGTTGTGTTCACTTGTGTTGTGCATGTAAACAGGATTGCACTCGGTATGGTATATTATTATATTATATAATTTTTATGTACCTATTCTGATCCTTTCAAGCATTTGCACCTAAACATAGGCACATCCATATACTTTAAAAAAGCAAAAATATATAAAATAAAATACAAGGGGAAAAAAAGTTTATTACACTGGGAACTCTTCAGAGGCACGTGCTGCATGACTTTATACATTATTATAGATTAAGTGAATGCTGATCAGACCGTGTGAGTTTGGGATTTGGTTTAGAATTAAGTCTCTTCAAGGTCAGACCCTTACTCACCTTATTTAAAACCCGGTCAAATCTAGGAGACTCCAGCATGGCCCGCATCACCTGTCTCAGCGAGTTTATAGACAAGGAAACCATTTTCTCTCGATATAAAATTAATCTCAAACACACTGCAGACGAGAGTTTACAAACCGGTCAAACGATATCAGGAATGTCACGCTTCTACACTATTTTTCAAAATAAATGTCCCTCTCAGTGACGTCAAACGCATTGCTATGATGTAACATATTTAGATATACACGTATACACTTAAAAAAAATAAATAATTCGCAATAGATTTGTGTGAATATTGTGTGGGGAAAAAAGGTGCTCTTTAGTTAAGAGTGTAGCGAAACGGGGAAACCAACTTCCGTTCCGACAACTAAATCTGCTCGACTAGAACCAAGAGCTACTCCCAATAGGGCCGATACTTTTATACATATACTTTTATAATAGAGAGAGAGAGAGAGAGAGAGAGAGAGAGAGAGAGAGAGAGAGAGTTTACTAGTTGTTCAATTTTACTTGCAAAATCTATGACAATAATCCATAATAAAATAATATGAATTAATTCCAATAAACAAACACTTTACAACAGTGTTCTTTCCCTAAAACAAAACATACAGAATGCAGCCAAATGTTTTCGGACACCGGACTATCACACAGAACAGAATCCTCAGGATGCACATCTAGTTTTGATGGTCAGGTGTCTACATAGATTTGGTCGATAATATACTCACCCCATTAGACCAGAGTGAGTCTAAAGTGTGGATCTCTCACTACATGTCTTCTATTCTTTCCTTTTTTCCCATACTTTATAAATATTAATATATAATCTACACTTTATTGCCAAAAGTTAGCAGAAACCTGACTTTTCCTGTGTGGTTGTGGTTCTTCTCCCAACTGTTACCACAAAGCTGGAGGCTCACAATTGTACAGGATGTCTTTGGATGCGGTATAACAAAAAATTGTTTGTTTACTTGAATTTGGAAACCCAAACCTGTTCCAACATGGCAAAGTGGATGCTGACTGCACCCCAGGCCTTCTCACCTCAGCTACGCCAGTACCCGACTTTACCAACACTCTCGTGTCTGAATGAACGCAAATGCGAACAAGCACATTTCAAAATCTAGTAAAACATTTTCCCAGAAGAACGGAGGGAATTATAATAGCACATAGCGACTAAAACATTTGGCAATATAGTGTATATGTACGGATCTTTGACCAAATCTATAAGCAATTATGTTAAAAATGTGTTTCAATGCACATTTGACGTTCATGAAATGTTATGTTACATAAAAAAACCCTTTTCAATAGCAATCAATCAATAAGCAAATTATACGCAACAATATTTTGAGTTCAGCTGAAACATTAGTCATTGTCTTATGTAACACGTTTACACAGTAATCCTCGCATTGGATGAAGCCGGAGTCGTGTCTGGCTGAACCACATGTTCAGCACATTTCTCTGACATTATGTGGGCTCAGTTAAGCAATTTACAAAGAATTCACACTATTATATCTATAATTATTGTAGCATCTGATTTGATGTTATTGGTTGTATGGGTTTATACTGAGGCAGCTTCAGCAACTATACCAGATTTGTGTTAAAACAAACAAACCCAGTGGAATCCCAGCCAAACTAAGAGCAAGGCCCTTAACCCCATAGCTGCTCAGTTGCATGAATGAGATAAATGTAAGTTGCCCTGAATAAGGGTGTCTGCCAAATGCTGTAAATGTAAATCTGTAGTTTTACGGTTCCAATTTACTAACATAAAAGTCTACAGTATATATTCTCTATAAAACCTTCCTTTAAAAGTAAGTCGAATCTCCATATGTAATATGCAGATACATTCTCAATCCGGAGAAAAAAAAATAGAACCTGCATACCAGCCTGTTCCACAAGCATTTCTGTTATTGAACCTATTTTTTAATCATTTATAACTGTCCATATGGATTTGTGTACATAGGCAAACCAAAACTGATTATTCATGTTTACTCATATTAGACGTTCTGCTCTAATCCATCTGCTACTTACGTTACAGTTGCCTGTATCATTTAAAGCAATGGTTCTCAAAGTGTGGGGCGCGCCCTCTAGTGGGGAATAAAAATATGACAGGTGGGGCGCAATGAACAGCAGGATTTATATAAATGTTTTTTGTTCTTTATTCATTTTCATTTTTGAACCACAAACAAAAATTGTCATTCATTCAAGTAAATTTTTAAAATAAGTTAGTGTACCTGACACAACTACACTTTCATTTTCTCTATTTTGAACTTAAAGCTATTTGATGTTATTGATTTGGATCTTGATATTTCAATAAATTAGACATTTTTTTTTTTCCACCATTCTTTTGGGGTAATGGAGAACAGGAGCTTGGGGGTTGAAAACCCACCACCCTCTGAAGTGGAGCATGGCAGAAAAAGTTGTATAATACATGGTATTTATTAGAACATGTATAAAATCATTCATATAAAGTGGGACAACAGACAACAAAATGTATAATTATTAAATAAAAAGCTTTTTATTCATTCATCTGCAGTAACTGCTTCATCCTGTGCAGGGTTATAGTGGACCTAATATGTGTCCTAGGAACAGTGACAATGGATGCAAGGTGGGAATACATTATCGGTGGGACAGCAGTTCATGCACACACAGACACACCCACACACAGACACACCCACACACAGACACACCCACACACAGACACACCCACACACAGACACACCCACACACAGACACACCCACACACAGACACACCCACACACAGACACACCCACACACAGACACACCCACACACAGACACACCCACACACAGACACCTCTCTTAGGAGGGTTTCAAATCGTCAATCTTACTACAGGGTAGTTTTAGGGGAAAATGGAAAAGCCAGAAAAAATCTACACAGACACAAGAACATGTAAAAATTCAAACACAAACTCAGAATTAAGCTGGGATGCTGGAGATGTGTCTAATCAACACTATCTGCTGCACTATGTCAGATTTTCTTATGAAAGTAAAATATATAGCAAAAATGAACATAACCATTAGTGTCACATTTAATATTTTAAACATAAATATTTGACATTAAGGTTGTTTTAATAGTGCAAATCATTTATAGAAACATTCTCATTTACTATTTGCCTGAAAGGAAGCAGTGCTGCTCGACTAAAGCTGGCGTTTTTTCTCAAACTGCTAATGAGCTATTCACACCTATAATGTAACTACTTTTTTTTTGTTTGTTTAAGTAAGACTGAACGTTAAAATGGTTTAAAAATATATATATATTAATAAAGGTTTGTACACATTCTAATTTTTCTGTACATAAGGCCCATTTCTTCTACTATAAATTACACTGGGGTTAAAATATTTACTATTCTTTTTTTAGTAAAATTTACCCTGAACTTGTGTGAACTTTTTTTGCATGTCACTAAAAGCCTCTATATTTCAGGTGATTCAGTCTGCCAGGATAAAGGGGTCCAGGTCGAATTCTGGAACTGAGAATGACAGATCTGAAATCGCATCATCCATGCAGGAAGAAGGCACTGTAAAAATAGGAGAACAAAAATTCTGTTTAGTCTGATTAGTTTTAGAAAAAAATAAAATAAAATAAAAATAAAAGGAGGGGGGAGATGTATAATGGCTTGTATATTAACTGTAAAAATGCTTTATGCCTGACCTGAACAACTGTTGCTGGGAATACCACTTGACACATCATCACTGTAACTCTGGGGTGGTGAGTTCCTGAAGTGCTCAACATGACACAGGTGTTTCCCCTCTACATCCTGACATTTGGATCCAGAATTTCTTCTGACCTTTTGCAGTTGGCCAAGCTGTGCAACAAATGAGAAGACTGTGGTTTAACATTAATGGTTCAGCAGATGCTCAGTAGGAGTTACTAAGCTACAGGATATTTTGCTACCTTCTGTGAAAGAGCTTGTGTCTGGTTCGGTGTCAGGTGAAGGCCACTGTAGGATTTCTGCAAGGTAAAATTAATATTAACCAACAAAACTGTCAAATTCCAAGGCTTGAACTCCTTTTTCTGTTCACGTGTCTCGGCCTGGCACTCGACACAGGGTCAACTGTGACATGAAGTTCTGAAAATCTCCTTACAGCCTTTCAATGTGAGAAAGGAGAACATCGCATTTCAAAGATTCCACCACGAGGGAAACTGGGTGGTGCAACAGATACCGGTGGTGAAGCTTGTAGATTAGTGGCAATCAGTGATTGGCATCTGTGAGCTAATGATGAGTAGCTTGAGGTTTTTTCTAAGATAGCATGCGTTAGCCTTTACCCTTTACAGTCCATAGCTGTCATGGACTATCAGAATCAGAATCCTTTATTGATCCCAAAGGGAAATTGTTTGGTTGCAATTGAGTAAAAGCAAAAATCAAGTAAAGATGAAAATAAAAATAAAAACGAATATAAGAAATATAAATAAATGATACATATTAAGGTATATACAAAGAAAAATGATTGTCTAGCAGAATGAAATGGAATTTGTAGCAGCAGTGAAAAACAGATAAAAAGTCTACAATAATAGTTATAAATGTTATCGGTAGATTAGAACTGGCCAAATTGTAAAAATAGGAGGAAAAAAACCCCTGATCAAACTACAAGGTACCAACACATATTCTAAAAGTAACTGCGATTTAATTTACTGTGCAGTTAAAAATACATTGTTTTTGGTGAAATAAACACTATATTGACAAATGTTGTGGAAACCAGTCAATGAGTTTCGTTTGTGCTTTTTGAACATCCCATTTCATATTTATTCCCCATTTGCACATTTAGTCCCAATTTATAATAACCTCCACTTTTCTGGGAAGATCCACTAGACTCTGGAGTGTGCTTGTTTGCTCATTTAGCTACAAGAGTGTTAATAAAGTCCTGGCCTGATGTAGGTGAGGTGAAAAGGGCCTGGGGTGGAGTCAGATTTCCAATTCATCCAAAAGGTGTTCAGCAGGATGGAGGTCAAATCTCTAAAGCAGACAACCACATATGGGTTGAAAATGCAGGTGTACCAATACTTTTGGCCTTATAAGATACGTTTGTGAACCTATTCTTTCAGCATTGTGTGTGACACACACACACACACACACACACACACACACACACACACACACACACACACACACACACACACACACACACACACACACACACACACACACACACACACACACACACACACACACACACACACACACACACACACACACACAGGCTATTGACAGTATGTTTCTATCTCAGTAAAGTCCTTTCGTGTCTTTTACCATCTCCCTGATTTTGTAATCACGCTTACACAAGGCAGGTTATTAAGGATGAAGTGCAGTACTTACATTGTGAAGCCCGAATTCATTATCCAGTGAACCGGGAAAAGCCATTTCATTAAACTGGAGATCTTCCTGAGAACGGACTGGTTTAGAGATGTGAGCTCGTTCCCTTTCAGTTTCTTGAACCTGCTTCTTGGACTGCAGTTTTGGCCGTTCCTTCAAATGCATACACGTCCCTAGAGATCTTTGTCCCCTCGTATTAGGGAAGTTTTGTTGACTGGATGAAAAGTTCCATGATTTGTATTCGTCATGAGCTGCCAGAACAGTGTGCTGGTGAAGAGGCTGCTGGTGCAGTGGACTTTCATCTTTGCTTTGGTAGTGCTGCTGATTCTGGCTGTGATTTATGAGTTGCATGTTGTGATTCCAGCATTGGTCGTCTTGCTGGTATTGCTGTTGATGCTGTGGTGGAAACTGTTGCTGTAAGTATTGCTGAGCGTGTGCACAGTTTATTGCTTGTTGCTGCACCTGATGATTACTTAGAGTTTGTTGGCACTGCTGTGGTGCCTGCGGTGTTTGTTTGTCTAGCCGTTGCTGAGGTGCATAGTGATATTGATTCGGCAGGCTGTCCTGTGTTTGGCACTGTTGGTTCTGATGCCGCATATATAGTGGCTGGGGTTTATAGTGAGAGCCTAAAAGCTTTGCGCCTTGATGTTGGCACCATCTGATATTTTGTCTGCACTGATCCCATCCCTCTGACTGATGAAGCTGCCAAGACTGAGAAGAATTATGAACCTTTGGACTTCCTGTTAAAGGAAACTGACTGTAAGGATATGGTGGTGGTTTGTCCTCTTGTCGTAATTTCGTGCTGTTAAGTGGAACCCCCTGTTAAAATACACGGTGTTACATTTTTTTCAGAAGGAACACTTCATTATATAATCTTGCATGCTTACATTTGGACTACACAAATAACCAGGGAGTGTGTCCTGCAATGATCTATTAATCCCACACATTAACCTAAAAAATGATCTATTGAAGTTCATCCATAATCCAAATTTATCTTTGGGTTTCATATAATAAATTTTTTTTGTAATTTTCTACACCAATCAGGCATAAAATTGTGACCACCTGACTAATATTGTGTTGGTCCCCCTTTTTCTTCCAAAACACTCCTGACCCATCGAGTATTAACAGCAACTTCTTTAGTAATTTGAGCTACAGGGGCTCTTCTGTAGGATCGGACCACACGGACCAGCTTTCGCTCACCACATGCATCAATGAGCCTCGGCTGCCGATGACCCCGTCACCAGTTCACCACTGTTCCTTCCTTGGACCACTTTTGATAGATACTGATCACTGCAGACTTGGAACATCCTAGAAGAGCTGCAGTTTTGGAGATGCTCTGACCCAGAGGTCTAAACTCGCTCAAATCCTTACGCTCGCCCATTTTTCCTGCTTCTAACCCGTCAACTTTGAGTACTAAATCTTGCTGCCTAATATATCCCACTCACTAACAGGTGCCATGATAAAGAGATAATCCTAGATTATAGATAATGTTATAATGTTATGCCTGATCAGTGTATATACTGATATATATATATATATATATATATATATATATAAAATTTTATTTTTCATGATAATGATAGAGGGCAAAATAGTAACTCAAACATAGTAATATTGTCCTATGATTAGATAAACCTATGCACATAACCATAATTGACTATTAAATGCTCGAATTATAAAGATCCTTTAGAATTAATAAGGTCAATACATTAAAATCTTACTTGGGTAATACAGGAGAGTGTAGGAGACAAGGCTGGTTGTTGCCAAAGAGATTCATCACCACCGGGTACCATTAACGGGCTGAGCTGTCTTCTTTTCACTGATGAAGTCGTATGTGACGACACCTGCCCGCTAGCGCGTGGCGAGCAGGACAGGGAGGACGAGGAGCAAGAACGAGATCCACTAATCCCACTACTATAGCTGCAGCTGCTAGCTGTTGAATGGAACGACTGGTTACTCAGAGACGAGCTACTAAAGGAGGACAGAAGAGACTGGGTACTAAGGGACGACTTGAGGGACGAGTTGCTTAGTGATGTGCACAGGGACGTGGAGCTTAGAGAGTCATGTAGCGAGGGGCTGCTAAGCGTCGTCTGGAGATTAGGGTTGCTGAGAGAAGACTGAAGCGAGGGATTACCGACGATCGCCTGGAGAGATGATGACAAACCTGATAGAAGAAGAAACAAGGAGCCATAAAAACCAGAGGTGAATGAAGTTATCTTAGAGGTTCATTTCAATGAAATGTCTAAACAACAAGCAGATTTATTAAATTTACACATTTTGTGTCTGAAGTATTCAAAATTATATGAAATATGAAATCAGCCAATTGAAGAAAGTAGTCCTACTAGGCAGGGGAAACTCACTGTCAATCAAGACTTCAGGTGTGGCACTGCTGGGGAGCTGGTATGCGCTGGTGGAGCTGCTGATCGGGGTGGTGTTGACCGAAGGTTGGGGGTTTGAAGCCTCAGGCACTGCAGAGGGTAAACACAGACTGGAGAGGTCTGGTAGAGAGCCGCTTATGCTTAGAGAAGAGATGGAAAAAGTGCTATGATTATAAAATAATAATCAATATATATATATATATATATATATATATATATATATATATATATATATATATATATATATATATATATATATCTTATTTAGAGCATTGTGTAGGTTCTACAACAACATGTTCAGCTGTACATAGGTGATATTATGCATATTAGATAAACATTATAGTATGATTTTTGCAATTTGTCCATGCAGGTAACTTAAAAAACAGATCTTACTGATTTCCAGGGGTGTCACTCCCAGATAGCGCTGAGGGGATCTGTAAAAGAACAGAAATTACAATATAGTTAGGTACTCCAATTCAAATATGATTTGTACTCAGCTATTTTGATTTGAGTATCATCTGTATGAAGACCATAACCTTTTGTAATTTAGGAGGCCTTCCTTCCTCTTGGACATTCTCCTCAATTAAAGGCACTGGAGGTGAAAAAAACAGGGTCCCTAAAAAAAAAGCAACAATATTTATTCAGGAATTATTACATCATCTTAGTATTGTAGTAAAGTGATGAATTGTGACATGGTCACTATAATAACCCTAAGAATCAACACTGGCAAAATATCACTGAAAAATATCATTGTCTGAAATCCAAAAAGTTAGATGCTCATAATATAGAAACTGTTACATTTAGTAATTTAGCACATGCTCACCAAAAAAAAAAAAAAAAAGTGTTTCAAAAATAATCTGTTGAGATTCATAAAGAAAAAGACAAATGCTCGGCTGTACAAATGATGCGTGGAGAAAAATAAACTACAATTAGTTAACGAATGGTAAAAAAATAAAAAATCATAGATTCTATCTACACTGGAAGATCTTCAGAGGTTGTTATGAATGGTGTTTGAAGTTCATCGGGAGCCACAACACCAAGGTCCTGGATTATGATTATGTTTAGACCATTGAGAGAAAGATATGCCAGGTAGCCTTATACTGAAGATGCAGATTGGCATGCAGGTGTGTAGTGTTAAACCACGTCGTGTGGATTATATGCTCCAGAGTTGTGTGACAGCTGGAATTTCAAAAGCCAAAAATTCTGAATTTTATTTTTACTACAACAGGAAGCCAGTAGAGGGTTCATATGTCAGATTATTGGGTGGTTATGAACCAGACAAGCAGCACTCTCAAATAAAATATGAAGGGAAACCGAATGAACACAACTGAAATGAAATAAATGTGCTTGTAGAAGAAACTGAGGATTCTGACCTGGTCAGATTCTTCTTATATTATGAATTATGTATATTATAAATTATGAAGTAATTTGCAGGATCTGGCGAGTGTGTAGTCAATGTCGGTATATGACAGTGAATGTCAGTTATGTATAACAGTTCAGTTTTCTAATAGTAGACTTCCTGAAAGTGGATCTTCACTCAGGGAACAATATCACAAAGGTGGTCTTTGAAGCTTGGAAATGGAACAAATGACTGTGTAGCAGCGATAAGATAAGCCATGAGACTTGATCGTGAAGTCAGTGAAGTGAGAAAATTTAATAACAAGATAGGTCTGATCGATGAATGTCTCTCATTGTGAGATGATGAATCCAAACTTCTCCAAGCTATTTTTAAAATGATTTTAAGATCTATGTAACAGTTATTGCAGGATCTTAAGCATAACTATGGATGAAGTACACACAGCATGTTAAAGTAGAGATGCAGTAGGTAAAGTATGACTCAAGTAAACTAAAAAAAACTCCCTTTAAATTTTTACTAGAGGTAAAGTACAAATTTATTTGCCTTCAAATGTACTTAAGTATCCAAAGTACTATGATTTATCATGGCTATAATGTCCCTATTATCATTTTGTCACAATACTCTTTGCTTAATCAACTCAGTTTATGTGAAAAGACTCTAATGTTACTCTTAACACACCAATTTATTAATTGATATTAATGATTCAAACACGGATTGATATCTGTTAATATTATCATAAGCCCATAACCTTCTTTTCAACTACTGAACTATTAGGAACGACTGATTTCACAAAATTGTAGTTGAGTAAAAAGTACGATATTTGACTTTGAAATGTAGTGAAATCAAAGTAAAAGTATCTAAAACTTCAGTAAAGTACAGATACGTGAAAAAAGCTATTTAAGTACAGTAACAAATTACATTTACTTCAGCAGAAGTTAAACAAGCAACTGACCAGCTTTTTTGGAGCAGCCAGTCAAGGCATGTTCAGGATTCGGGTCACCGTTGTAGGTCATCCTCACACTGGTGTGAAGGGCCGAGTCTGATCGAGTT
Organism: Silurus aristotelis; assembly: GCF_946808225.1. Classification (NCBI taxonomy): domain Eukaryota; kingdom Metazoa; phylum Chordata; class Actinopteri; order Siluriformes; family Siluridae; genus Silurus; species Silurus aristotelis. The sequence goes on from NC_139594.1 coordinate 15,423,441, forward strand.
CTGGAAAAGTGTGTAATATGTTAGCTGTGGCACTTCAAAGCAGAGGTTTTAGATACACCACAGATTTAAGCTACTCTCACCTACTAAGGGCGGTCATTGGCGTTTGATCCATCTGGCTTTTTTCATTTGCAGCTCTGATGAACCAGTTTCTTCAGAGGGTACAGAGAAAAAACACAGCAACTAGAGTTGAGAGCTATACAAAGTGAGTCAGTCTGAGAATTCCAAACAATTACACATGCAAATAGTATGTACGAGGGGCGTTCAAGTCAATCCAGGACTTCTGAGTTTAGAAATGAAAGAACATTCAAGGCATGGAAACTGCATTTATTTTCGACATACTCCCCTGATACATTTATACACATTTCCCAGCCTTTAACTAAACGGTATAGAAAGATTTTTGCCTGAACCATCCAAGGACACCCTGCTTCACTTCGTCACCAGTGCTGGAAACCACCACGATCAGGACGTATGGCTATCTTTAAAACGTTTACAACAGTCAAATGTCCTACTGCGCCTAAGAGTCTAACCACTGTAGTGTTCTTCAGATTTTCATTCACAAAAACTTTATCACTGAACACACTAACACTGTTGTCTGCCATCTTGATTAACGGTCTCTGGACTGGCCCGTGATAGCAACCTGTAAAATGTAAAGTCCCGGTTTGAAAAAAAAATACAATTTCATTGCTAATGACATGGTTCCTAAGGTTACCTGCGCCAGCTGGGGCCTGAAGGAGGTGACAAGTGAACAGATAGATAGGGAGCGCTGTCGATCTGAGAGCAAACTGCAGTTAAGGTAATTAATCTTAATTGTGATTTCTGAAGTCGTTACTTTGAGTAGTCTCAAAGCTCTGTGACTGTTGTGAAGTCATTATAGTTTATCATTCAGTGTTACAGCGAAGGATACGTGTCTCCTGTTTGGCCGGGAATAGACGCTAGGCCTGTGATCTCTTTGTCCATGATCTGACCCTGTGATATGGTGCTGCTGGCTTGCACCGTAGTCTGGATTAGACAGGAACTGGCTCTACATGTTTGCAAGCAAAATAGAGAGTAAGGTAATGGAGAGAAACCAAACAAAGAACAGCAACAGAAATCCAGTGATGGAGAGTAATTGTGCACTTTCAGCAACATGACTGTCAGTTAATAAATGAATGTATTGCGTAATAATGTATTATGTGTATATGTCTATTGAATTAATAAAGCTATTATGTTATTACAAAAAATGTTTCAAGCATAAGTAGTCACCTGGTTTCCCGTCGGACATGCTGATATCTGACTGACGTTCGGCAGAGATCCTCCGTAGTACGAAGCCAGGTTTCTTTCTTGACGAACTTTTTGAGCCTGAATCTGCAATAAGAGTGATTCAGCATGGATATGCATTACAGAGATTCTTGTTAATGTACAAAGAAAGCATAACAAATTAACAGATTATTATCATACAGACAATCCCATATTAAATATATCTGTGTATTGGTCAGTGCTGCACTGTTACAGTGTTATTGTAGTGTTGCACTAAATTGTTGCACACATTTGCCCATGTGTACTTTACGTAACTGTGTTACGGTCTGTTTGTTCTGGTTAGTTTTGTGTTATCTTGTGTTTTTTTGTGTAGCACCTCGGCCGTGTTGTTCTTTTTCACTGTGCACTGTACTGGATCATTTTAAAATAGCAAAAAAAGCCACTTGACTTCAAATAAGCTGCAGCAAGTTTCATGTATGGTCAATAAGGAAGCAAAACAAACTTTGTGGTACTATAACAGGGTTAACATGTTTGAAATATTGCTTCAGTCAAGGTAAAAAAGAAAAAAAAAGGTACCCTGTATATTGACGGTAGAATGAACATGATAAACCAACATGGAATTACGACAAACTCAATAAATGGCACCAAAATAGCACCAAATATTTCAGTAGAACATGTTTGCTAGAAAGCATAGAACTAAATATAGATATATTTTTTTGTCTTAGGATACATATATTTTTTTAATTTGTCACATACATTATAGCACAGGGAAAATCTTTCGTCGCATATCCCAACTTGCTAGGAAAATTCAAATTCGGGGACAGATTTAGCCCCTGGTGCAGAAAAGGCCTTGCTCAAGGGCCCATCACTGGCAGCTTGGCAATACTGGGGCTTGGACCCCCAATATTCCAATCAGTAACACAGAACCTATACCACTGAAATTCTTCTTCACTCCCCAAAAGAAAAGCACAGGCTTCGGAGATGCTAGCAAATTGTAGTTAATACATTATAAGGTAGTAAAAAAATATACTATGTATTGTATTTATTATTAAGTAAAGTACTTCTAGTTAAATGAGAAGTAACATAACCCAAGAAAGGAGTACAAAGATGAAGAAAAGTACAAAACGAGAACAAAATGATAAAGTGTGTATAGAAATTTAGAATAAAGCAAATAAACAGGATATACTACTAATACTCATACTAATTGAATAGTAACAAACTAAAGGAAATGAAATAAAACATGTTCATAGGAAAATAAAGAAAGTACTGAGTATTTTAAAGAAAAAATATGATTTGGAAATCTTTAGAATTTTTGAATCACCTTAGCTATAAGGATGATAAGAATATCATTAAGCATATAATATCACCATCAACAACAACAACAACAACAACAACAACAACAACAATCATGACACTTTAATACAGCACACAATTAAATGACCATTTTAATACTATTTGCACAGTCTATATTCTATTTTATATTTTACTTTCCCTATGATATTTTTTAAATATTTATATTTTATACTTTATAGTTATATTTTATTTGTATTTTTTATATTCTATTAAAATTGACATTCTTCATTATATGAAAGTCGCAAAAAAGCATTTCCCTACATACCGCACTCTGTATGAATGATTATGTGAAGAATAAAATTAGATTTAATTTGACAAACAGCAGTACTGATGATTTTACCCCTGAAAAATCCTCAGCTGAAGTCCTGATCTTGATCAATAAGCATGTTAGCAACAGGATGTTTTTTTTACACCACGTATCAAGTTTAGAAGAAAAAAAAAAGTAACTTTGTGAAGTTGTGTCCAGATGTGCACAGCTGTAATGCAGTGCAGTGTTGTAATAGATTCGCGGTAAATCACTCGGCTGTGTGAGTGTGAGAGCAGAAGGCCTATTGCTCGACTCACCCTGGTGGAAGTGATGTCCATCATGACCTCCTGGAAGGCGGCTATGTCTTCGGCTTGCCGCTGAATCTGCAGGGCGATCTTCTCGCTGAACTTGCGGGGGTTGCATGTTAAAGACGCGGAGCCCGGAGCGCTCCACTGGCCGCGTTCTGCAGCTCCACCAGCCGCTGCTCCGCTCAGGTTCATGATTATATTGTGCGGTGCAGGAAAGTTGCCTTTCCCGTTATCCAACATGGACATTGGACCCGAGAGAGAAACACTGTTGAGATTACAGAGAATTGCAGTCTGGGAAATGGAGTTCGGAGCAGCAAGCCATTTTAGGAAACTACAAGTTGCCTGACAGGGTTACCAAGTCTGTCTGCAATCATCACCACCACCACCATCATCCTCCTATTTACATTTTGGGCAGACGCCCTTATCCAGAGCGACTTAACATTTAGCTTATTCATACAACTGAGCTGGCTGGGATTGGAACTCACAATCTTTAGAGCCAAAGTCTAATTGGTTGGAATGAAATTTTGCACCAACACGTCCTTTTGTGGAAAAGATCAGACAGATCTCAGAAAGATTAGACCCTGGTCTAATGCACCACTAAGCTACCACCCCCCTCCCCATCATCATCACCATCTTTTTTTTCCTGTGGCTGTTAATTCACTAAACAGCTGATCATGTAATGTCAACAAATACACTACCACACTGTAACTTTGTCTATATTACACTTTTTCATCCATTATGCATCTTTGCACCATTCATAACTTGTGTTTATCATTTCACTACTGTATATTCCACCCACATTTATTCTGTATATACTATATCAAACATTCATATACAGTGGTGTGAAAAAGTGTTTGCCCCTTCCTGATTTCTTTCTTTATTTTGCATGTTTGTCACATTTTAATATTTCAGATCATCAAACTAATTTAAATATTAGTAAAAGATAACACAAGTGAACACAACATGCAGTTATTAAATAAAGGTTTTTATTATTGATGGAAACAAAATCCAAAACTACATGGCCCTGTGTGAAAAAGTGTTTGCCCCCTAAACCTAATAACTGGTTGGGCCACCCTTAGCAGCAACAACTGCAATCAAGCGTTTGCGATAAGTCTGTTACAGCGCTACGGAGGAATTTTGTCTACTCGTCTATGCAGAATTGTTGTAATTCAGCCACGTTGGAGTGTTTGAGCATGTACCGCCTTTTTAAGGTCATGCCACAGCATCTCAATAGGATTTAGGTCAGGACTTTAACTAGGCCACTCCAAAGTCTTCATTTTGGTTTTCTTCAGCCATTCAGAGGTGGACGTTCTGGTGCGTTTTGGATCATTGTCCTGCAGCAGAACCCAAGCTCGCTTTAGCTTGAGGTCACGAACAGATGGCTGGACATCCTCCTTCAGTATTTTGTGGTAAACAGCAAAATTCATGGTTCCATTTATCACAGCAAGTCTTCCAGGTCCTGAAGCAGCAAAACAGCCCCAGACCATCACACTACCACCACCATATTTTACTGTTGGTATGATGTTCTTTTTCTGAAATGCGGTGTTACTTTTACACCAGACGTAATGGGACACACACCTTCCAAAAAGTTAAACTTTTGTCTCATCAGTTCAGAATATTTTCCCAAAAGTTTGGGGGATCATCAAGATGTTTTCTGGCAAAGCTGAAACGATCCTTTATGTTATTTTTGCTCAGCAGCGTTTTTTTTTGTCTTGGAACTCTGCCATGCAGACCATTTTTGCACAGTCTCTTTCTTAGGGAAGAGTCATGGACACTGACCTTAACTGAGGCAAGTGAGGCCTGCAGTTCTTTGGATGTTGTTGTGGGGTCATTTGTTACCTTTTGGATGAGTCGTTGCTGTGCTCTTGGGGTAATTTTGGTCGGCCGGCCACTCCTGGGAAGGTTCATTTTTTCATTTGTGAATAATGGCTCTCACTGTGGTTCACTGGAGTCCCAAAGCTTTAGAAATTGCTTTATAACCTTTTCCAGACTGATAGATCTCAATTACTCTCTTTCTCATTTGTTTCTGAATTTCTTTGGATCTCGGCATGATGTCTTGCTTTTGAGGTTCTTTTGGTCTACTTCACTTTGTCAGGCAGGTCCTATTTAAGAGATTTCTTGATTGGGAACAGGTGTGGCAGTAATCAGGCCTGGGTGTGGCAAGAGAAATTAAACTCAGGTGTGATAAACCACAGTTTTAACAGTGGGGCAAACACTTTTTCACACAGGGTCATGTAGTTTTGGATTTTGTTTTACCTCAATAATAAAAACCTTCATTTAAAAACTGCATGTTGTGTTCACGTGTGTTATCTTTTACTAATATTTTAATTAGTTTGATGATCTGAAACATTAAAGTGTGACAAACATGCAAAAAAAATAAGAAATCAGAAAGGAGGCAAACACTTTTTTACACCACTGTATGTACATATGTATATCATGTTATCAGGAGCATGTGATCTTGATATGTCTTATATTTGCACAGTTATACTGTATATTACTATATACACTATATCTTATATATCTTATAAATAATTTATATAATATATCTTATATCTTATCTACTGCACCTTCTGTACATTAATCACTCTCATCCCAGTACATATGGACCATCATTTAATATGTTGCTATTTATTGTCAATAGGCCACTTATGCACTTCTGGTCAGATGCTAACTGCATTTCATTAGATCTGTAAATTGCACAATGACAATAAAGTTGAATCTAATCTAATCTAATCATCATCATCATCATCATCATCACTCTGTGCTTTACTCTGTGCATCTGAGGAAGATTTTATAACCTCTTCATCTCCGTAAAGCTGCTTTGGGACAATGTCCATTGTTAAAAGTGCTATTCAAATAAATCTAAATTGAATTATTATTTGTTATTATTTGTTGCTTTCTTGTTATTGTAAAATAAAGTATTTGTTTCCAAGTAGGCAATATTCTTTTTTAAATTTTGGGATTTAAATAAAGGAATGGGAATTTGGATTGTTTAGGGGCAGATATAATTTTTCTGGAATTTAAGGTCAAGATATTGGAAATATTAAGAACAAATAATTTTTTTTATCATCTGGATGAAGTCATCTTTGTTCCACACGAACAGCTTGAAGATTCAAAAAGTGACTGAGCAACTCGAGAACTATGAGGAGGGAGTTGTGAACCGTCTGGTACAATGGACTCAGGATTGCAATTTGCATGACCAAATCTTCATTTAAGGACCCATGACTGAATAGTACACCTCAGAGAAGATAAAACTGTAACGAATCAACATTCGGTGGCATTTAGATGAGGATAGTCCCTTTTTGACTCTGGTTCCTCTCAAGGTTTCTTCCTCAGACCATCTCAGGGAGGTTTTTTTCTTGCCACAGTCAGCACTGGCTCACTCGTAAGGGGTAAACTTATAGGTACCAATATGTATATTTAAATTTTATAACCTCTTTATCTCTGTAAAGCTTTGGGATATGTGAATAAAATGCAACTGAACTAAATTGTATTTACACCATATCAGAGATGACCAAAATAGAGGCCTCAGGCCAAAGATGACGTGTTGAATTTTGATTTGGCTCACCATGCTATATATAAAGAGAAAGAAAGAAAAAAAAAGCCAGTGACAAAGACCTTCATTTATAATTTAGTATTACATCTCTTTTATTTTTAAGCTGCAAAAAATGTCAATTAAAACGAAAAGTTGGTAATATATGTAAATTAGATTCACCACAATTTGGAAAACCTTCAAAAAAAAAAGCAGTTTCATGAGCTCCACTAAACTATGAAAGTAAAACTGCATTAGTTCAGAGTCATATTTTGGATTTATTTATATACATGTGTAGTAGGTTCAAAAAAAGTTGAAGAGATTTAAAAAGCGATTACCTGGCAACCACACATAGCGACAGGTGAAATCAAAAACAACTTTGTTATTGTGGGTAATGTAGTTTAAAAATGTAATCAGACTACACTATTTTGTAAAGATATGTTTATAAAACTGTCAGATGAACATTGCACGCAACAATAAAATAATGTTCTGTTAACGTTTGGTCAAAAATGTGCGCGCAGACGAGTATTTATGAGGAATTTTCGAAAACATCGCGGCTTTATGTTAGTGACCAGAAAACTACATTTCCCATGTGTAGAGGCTACGTGAAAGCCAAATTGAGTACTTCCGCTAAACTGGACCACGTTTTGGAAAGATGGAGAAGAAAGTTGAGCGTGCGGCAGAGGGGAAGAACATGTCTCTGCCTGTTTCACGTGTAAAACTGATCATGAAGAGCTCTCCGGATGTGTCGTGCATCAATCAGGACGCTCTGTTTCTGACCACGAAAGCGACGGTACGAGTTTATTATTATTCCGATGGCAGCTGCTTTCACTTCATTCTACTGGTAGAACTAAGAGCTCACAATGACATGAATGAGATGTTGCATAGTGATTATATATATATATATATATATATATATATATATATATATATATATATATATATATAAAACTCTCACTGGACTGGTATCAACAACAATCTTTTAGTTAAAGGTACCTAGAAAGATTACTAAAGTCCGCCATCTGACGTCACAAACTCATTTTCATATTCACCACATGGTTTTGTGACGACACAACAAATCAACCGATACAGGGTCACGCAGAACGAATAAAAACTTCTTCATTTCTGTTGGATTGACCTTTGCATCCTTTAAAAAAAAAATCCTTCCCCCAGGGCCAAGGTGCTCCATAAAACAACATTAATGAACAAAAAGTAACACAAAATTACACAAAACTAATTATGACATGACGAAGTGTAAAGACAACATTAGACAGTGAGACTGTAGACGCGGTGACACTGCAGCCCAGACCAGTACAGAAGATTTGTGTTAATGCAAATAGATTTGTCCATATAAATACAGTACCTGTAAACACTGAATTGCACACAGCAGTTTTTTGTGCAAACATTTAGGCAGGCAAGGCACGTGTGGCTGTGTCTCAGCCGAGTCCTTTTGTATTTAGGAGTCGAAGGTCTTGTGGGGAAAAAATGTTAAGAGTCTGGATTAGGGATGGGTATGAGAACCAGTATTTTTTAGACCGACACGTAATTAGCTCAATGCAGGACTACCGATAAGCTTGAGGACAAACGATACTGTTATCGATACTTGCATTGTTTTATCTCTTTATAAAACCTTTACCAGCAAAACTAGGGCTGCATCTAACGATAATTTTAATAATTAATCGGATAACGCTTCTTTTTTTCTTAAATCGCTTTTTGCTTTTTATAACTATATAAAACCCTAATTGATGGTATTTATGTATAAAAGTTTACAAAAAAAATGCCAAAGCCTCATTGAACTGTCTTTAATTTAGATATTTTAAAGCTTATACTGGCTGCTTGTTGAGGAGTGCATGGGGAATTTATCCTTGAACTCATGCTGGGTTGTTTAAAAAAAACAAAACAGCATTTGTGTAAATCAACATTTGTATTGCATTTTGCAGATGGCAAGTTGACAACCATGCTTAAAAAAATCTATATAAATTTGAAATCAATATAATTTTTTTTGACAATTTTGATATAATAAAATACACAGATATTTTGTTCAGTTGTGAAGATATAAGCATCTAGAATATATTAAATTAAATTTTGTATAATGATTAAATGATGTGCATAAATTAAATATAAAATATAAAAAGAGAATGTAAACGCAGCAAGTAAACAGGCTTAAAAAGAAAGTAAAACAAAATATATGCATTGGTGTACAAATGCATAAACCACAACAGTAACTAAAAATTTAATCGTTACCTGCTGCTGTTATTTGCTGCTTTTATATTTAGTATTTATTCGCACTGGTTAAATTGAATCCATCACTATGTCACGAGCGAGCTGATTGTGCGACCTGATGCTCGCAAGTCACGACAGAACAGATCCAGTGCGACTTTCCAGTTACAGTTTACATAATCACTCCATTAAACTGTACCATTTTCACATGATGAGGATTAAACAGTTTCGCCCTTCATCCGTGACACCAGTGTTTTTTTTTTTGTTTTTTTTTGTGTGTGTGTGTGTGTGCTCGTGCATCACTGGTACTTCCATCCCACACAAACTCCGCTTTGCATAACTTCCAGGTAGTTTTCTTTGTTGCGTTGAATATAAAATGCTCCAATGCCTTGGATGAATTGGGACGCACACTTGTTCCTGCTGCCGGTTGACCCTGTACTCTCCCCCTGTACTGTCCGCTATTTTCCTGAGCGGCTGTGTTACCAAATATTTTCGATTTTATCGATTAGTGCAGCCCTAAACAAAACTCTCAATCTAGCTCAAGCAATGCACTGTATTTACCGTCTCCATCTGCTCTAGGCTTCAACTGCAACTCCCCTGCCTCAGCCTCATGCGAACGCAACATTCATTGGTAAATAAGTCTTTAGTTAATACTAGTATTCTTTTGGGGACACCACATCATTTTTTATATGTAAATTATGTTAACACGACTAGAAAGGGTTTCACTATCAGTGAGAAATAAAACAGAGCGATACGTTGGAAGACCCCTGAAAAAACAGCAGAGTGTCATAGGGCTGTCACTAAATCTATAGTAAAAGAAAGATGGAGTCAAGCTGGTTCAGGTAGAGTAGGCAATAGAAAAGTTAGAGAATTCTGGCATCTTTAACAATTAGGCTATTACATTCTATTGTGCTCCTATGCACATGCCATTCATTATGCTGTACTGTGGAATGCTGAGGAAATCTCTCTCTCTCTCTCTCTCTCTCTCTCTCTCTCTCTCTCTCTCTCTCTCTCTCTCTCTCTCTCTCTCTCTCTCTCTCTCTTTTTGAAGGTTCTTTTTATTAAAAAAATGTGCTTTATGATGTCCCTTATTCTGTTTGCTAAGAAGCATTTGTAACTGCACTGCCTTCAACGTGCCTTTAGCAGTAATAAAATACATTGATCTTTTTGCATCAATTTATAGACAGTTGTACTGATAAGAAGTATTTACTAGTTGGATGATTATGGATTCATTCATTCGTGTTGAGCTGAATGTCTAACCTTTTAAACATGTTCTTAGGAGCTTTTTGTTCAGCACTTGGCGTTGACCTCGTACAATAACGGCTCAGGAAAACAGAAAGGCACCTTGGCTTACCGTGATCTGGCCAAAACTGCTGAGGAGACAGAAATGTTCCAGTTTCTCACAGGTGAGAGATTTGTGTTTCTCTGAGGTTTTAACTTGGATGTTCAGTTAGGATGTCATGGCAAATTTAATACTGTCGTTTATCCCAGTTTTATTAGTTATCATATAGTATGTAGAGTTTCTGAACAAGATAAAATGTGAACAGGTGTACACATGTAGATGTATGCGTTTTTGACTTTTCTTGATCAAATTAAACCATTTGAAGTGGAAAATGTATATCAGAGAACAGTTCTTCCCCATATGTCCTTATAATCTTTCTTTTTCTCCCTTGTTAGATATTCTTCCAAAGAAAATCTTGGCCAGAGATTATTTAAAGTCCCTGGAGAAAATGGAAGAAGGAGACAACTGATTTATTTTTCCAGTTCATTAGCAGGAATTTTTACTTCGCCATCAGTCTAAATATAGTTTGATGATAATATAATGTGAACCGACTACAAAAAAATGGATCCAGACATCTCACCCCAAAAAATGTATACAGTTCCTCACAATTTGGGGTTCAAACGGTCAATTCGCATTCAAATAACGAATAAGGACCTGACCACCACCCAACTACCTTCAGCTGACACAGCAAACCGCAAGGCAGAGTGGCTGTGTGAAGTGTTTCTTACCTTTATTTATGCATAATTGTTGATTTGCTTTTGTGTTTTTGTTTATTACCGGCGCCGATTCTGACATTACAGCCGCTTTAAAAGCGGTTCCTCAGGGTGTACACACTGCATCGTTAAATAGGCATTACAGTATCAGTTATTTCTCACCCCTTTTTACACCTGGAAATGAAAACTCTCACTCTTATTGTACATATTGTGAGATAAAAACTTGATAACGTGATCTTTTTCGTTAGAAATCTGCGCTAGTGAAAAACATACACCTGCAGGGTTAATTGCGGTGCCCGTTACTATAGATCAGAATCGAGTACCCCACGGCTTGCTTGTATTCTTCTACAGTTTCTACTGATGACATGCACTGAATTTCAGAGCCCTCAAATTCTTTATTCTTATACCTATTTTGTATAGTGTACTGTATAAATGTTGGTGTATATTTTTCAGTAAATAAACCTTTGTTGTTGTTTTTTTTTAGTAACTGTTTCTTTCTGGTCCTGTAAAATGATTGTCATTTAGGAATGTTAAATATTAAAGGATTTATAATTCTGATTATAAAATCGCAGTGTTATTTCTAGAGATAGTTGATTGCTGGAACTATCGGCTATTTCCGGCTTCTAGAGGCAGATCACTATGTGCTGTTTGTTTTTACTCTGAGAGACTGCGCTGCGCAGAGAACGCTATATTTATTAATTAATCTATTCATATTTATTTAATTTAGCACATTTTCATGATTACATTTTTGTAATAAAGTTCAGTACTATTTTACTTGGATTATTATTTTTTTGTTTTTATCTATTTAAAAAACTATGGGTTTATTCTAGGGATGCACCGAATATTCGGCCACCGAAAAATTTCGGCCGAAAATGGCCCAAAAGTGCATTTTCGGTTTTCGGCCGAAAGACTTTGATCACCGAAACAGTTTGTTGTGATGACGCAAACAGAAACCGCTGCCTGCACGTGCATGTCTGAAACAACATGTCTGCGGTGTGGACGTATTTCAGTATATCTGAGAAAGACCCACGGATAGCGATGTGCAAAACATGTAATGCTGAAATTTCGTCTGTAAAAACTCTCCTCGTCGGGTTTAATTTATCACCTGAAATCCAAACATCCTGATCGCTATGCTGAATATAAGAGAAACTCGGCACAGAAAAGCAAAACCCCTCCGAGCATGCGCACTCCGTCTGTGGCGGACGTTTTTGAAAAGGCAGGAAGTTTTCCAGTGATCTTGTTGTATCTTTAAGCAGTTGCACTTGTTCTGAATGCACTTTGTTTTTATGAAAGAACATATTTAATTTTACAACCTTTCAGGAAGCCAGAGGGCCTGTACATTATTATTTAATGTACACATGAGTGCATTAAGTTAAACATTTAAGTTAAGTTAAAGAATTGTAATTTATTTTATGCTGTGCATTGTTGCAATGTGCTATAAATATATATTTTCATAATTTGTAATTGATTTATTCTTTGAAACTTTAATATTTAATTTATGCAATTAAAATGCCTTGATTTTGGTAAGTTTAGTACACAATCATAGCCATAAATGCAATGGTAATAATAATTGGCATAATTTTCTTTCGGTGTTTCGGTTTTCGGGCTTGCTTTCCTCTTTTTCGGTTTCGGCCAAGAATTCTTATTTTTTGGTGCATCCCTAGTTTATTTGGTTATTGGAAAGTACGATCCAACCTAGCTATAGGTAAAATCCACTATCGGGGCACCTCTGGATGAGTAATTATGCTGTTTTAACTAAATATAAAAAAAAAATTGGTGACATTTCATGGTACACAAAAGTATTGGGACACCCGAGTTTTCCAGCCATTTGTGGTTCTTCCCACAAACGTGGAGGCACACAATTGTAATGTCTTTGGATGTGGTAGCATTAAACTTTCCCGCACTTGAACTAGGAGACCCAAACCTGTTCCAGCATGACAATGTTCCTGTGCACAAAACCAACTCCATGAAGATTTTGTTGGTGTGAAACATCTCCTGCTATAGAGCTCTAACTTCAGCCCTATTGAACACCTTTGGGATAAATAGGAATGCTGACTGCAATCCAGTCTACTCACCTACATCAGTAATTGATTTTACTAACACCTTTGTGGCTGAATAAATCTCCGTAAGTACACTCTAAAATCTAGTGGAACATCTTGGAGCTTATTATAACAGACAATGGAGACTAAATGTGGAATTGGATGCTCAAAAAAGATTCACATACCAATCTTATGCTCAGGTTCTCTTTCAAACATCCATTCGGTATCTCACTATGGGAATCGCCTCAGGCATGACCAATCCTGGAAGCACCAATCACACCACGTCTGTCGGTTGACAGACCAATCACGACAGTGATGCGGGGAGTCCCGCCTCCCTATATACGCCCCTGCTGATGGTCCCTGCCTCATTCTCGTTCTCTTCCCCATGAAGATCCTATTCAGGAAGCTATCCTCAGCAGATCCTCTTAGGGGTGGCCGCTAAACTGTTCACGGACGAGCCGTCGAGGTACGTCTCTAAGCGCAGCAGCTTATTTTTGAGGGACATATTCACTGTTAAGTTGAAAATCTTTTTATTTGATTTTTTTTTACCTCATGTTGTGAGGTAAGGAAGGACAATCGTACAACACCCGATTTTCGAGAGGCACGTTGTGGTGATCTCGTTTATCTCCTGGTGTTCGCATCTCCGTTATGGCGACTCCGAGCCCATCCGGTTGCACGGCAGTGGGGAAAGATCCCTCACGACCGTGTGCATGCAGTTATATGATCTCATCCAAAGATTTTCATCCAAAGACTCTCATCCCCTGTTCATAGCGTGTTTGGGAGTTAGAAACGCACAGGCTGTACTCGCTAACCCCGAGTGCTGCCCACATTGATCTCGTTTCCCGTTAAGGGTTCTTGCCACCCATGGAGAGGGACGAGGCTGCTTCTCAGGCACGGTGTAACTGGGGAGAGTTGATGGATGCAGTGTCTCCTGACCTTCCTCCGCCTTTTTGATTCAAACCCTTTAGTGGGGGACAAGGAAGAGGAGGAGGAACACGATGAGGTTGCTCGTCTTTTAGAAGAAGATTTGGAGGAAGTCGAGGAGGATGCTATACTCTCTCCAGATCTTCTTTCCAGGCCTGGAACTGCTATGGGCCCTTCCCCCGTGCCAGGTGAGCTGGATCTCGTTGAAATTTGTAGAAGAGCAGCCAAAAAGCTTCACAATATGGAGGATTTGGGGATGTCCAACCCTAATCGACAGGCTGCCCTATCCTCCTCCTCTCCCTTCACTGCCGGGATGGACAGAGAGGCTGTCTGCCTCTCTTTTCCAAAAGATTTACCATTCCTTTGCTCTGGAGGTTAGAGCTTTGAATGCCACCTCACTGCTCACAGCATACCAAGCGGAGCTCATGGAGGAGATGGGGAGGCAGATTGATGCTGGGACAGCCAGGGTTCAGGGCCACTAGGCCCCCCCACCCTGGCAGTCAATGCAGGTGGAGGCTCGCCAAAAACAGCCCCAGCCCCGAGGTAAAGCACTTCTTTTTATGGCAGCGGTGGCTAGGCATTGCCCAGCTAACCCTCAGGGAGGAAAGAAAAGACGGGCAAAATAACCTGTAGTCTGATTTTGGGTCAAAAGAGGGGCTACAGCACTCAGAGTCTCTGAGTCTCAGGAGTCTTGTCCTCCCCCTCTAGCAAAGAAGTGTTGGGGAGTGATTCAAGAACAATGTTCAGTAAACGGAGGTTCTCTGGTTGGAGTATTGGCACCAGTTCACCCAGTGCCCAAAAAGTTACTTCTCCCCTCTCCACCTGCAGGGTTATTCAAGAGAGAGGTCAGAAGCTTCTGCAATTGTTCTCTTTTTAAAGAAAAAAAAATGTGTTCTGTGCATCCAGGCAGTGGGCCGAATCAGAGTTGCAACCCCCAGCTCCGCTGCTAGATGGCGCCACAATACAACGAGGTTATCGTCTGCAATTTACCGTAAGATCACCACTCTTCAACAGTGTGATATGGTCAACAGCGGAGGGAGAATCAGCTCAGATCTTAGAGGACGAAATAACCTCTTTATTGAGCAAATGGTAATTCAATCGGTACCGCAGGAGGACAGCTAGCACGGTTTTTACTCCCGGTACTTTGTCGTTCCCAAAAGAGGGGTGGGTTCCCGTCCCGTCTGGATTTACGGAACCTCAACAAACACCTCAGAAAGTACAAGTTCAAAATGCTCACATTAAAAGCATTGTACAGTGTTATTCATCCCAGAGACTGGTTTACATCAGTGTATTTGAAAGACACTTACTTTCACACAAGTATTTATCCAGTGCAAGGAAATTCCTAAGGATTGCCTATCGGGGCACAGCCTACGAATTTTTGGCAGTTCCATTCGGGCTGGCACTAGCCCCAAGGATTTTTACCAAATGTGCAGAGGCTGCAATATCACTGCTGAGAGCAGCGGGTCTCAGAGTGTCAGCGTTTTTGGAAATCTCCTCCTCTGCGCTCCGTTACGGCGGCAGGCGGAGGTGGATCCAGTGTGCTTGTGTCTTACCTGAAGAGCTTAGGCTTCAGAATAAATGAGACAAAAAGCTGATTGGTGCCCACACAGGAAATAATCTACCTGGGTCTCAGGCTGAACTCAGACCTGTATCAGGCTTTTCTATCAGAGGAGCGCATCAGGTCGATTCGGGGTTGTCTCTCCATCTTCCAGAGAGGAAAGAGTTTCCCGTTCAGACTCTGTTTACGCCTTTTAGGGCTGATGGTTCCGGCAGTGTCTGTCATCCCATTGGGACTGTTGCGAATGTGAGAGTTTCAGTGCTTATGTCCGAAGCGCCACCTCAACCGCAAAGTAGTAGTGTCATCACTTTGTTTGCACGCTCTCCACCACTAGAGAAATTGCACTTTTCTCGTAATAGGAAGAGCTATTTCCCTGAGAAAAGTAGTGACGATGGATGCGTCGATTACAGGTTGGGGTGCGGTGTGCGAAGGCAGGATAGCAAAAGAGAAATGGCCTGTCTCACTACGGAACGCGCACTCACTCCTGTCTCACTTCCTGGAACTGTTAATGGTGTTTCTAGCTTTGAAACACTTCGTGCAGTTTCTTCGGAGTCACCACGTCTTGGTCAGATCGGAAAACACGACGGCGGTGGCATATATAAATCGCCAGGGCGGAACACGTTCTCCTCGACTTCACAGTCTAGCACGAGAACTCATGGTGTGGGGCATGAAGCATTTTCAGTCATTACGGGCGACTCATGTCCCGGGAGTAATGAATGCAGAAGCGGATCTCTTGTCCAGGGGAAATCCCCAGTACAGGGAGTGGACTCTCCACCCTCAGGTGGTGAACCTGCTATGGTAGAAGTTCAGCTGGGATTGCCGTAGATCTCTTCACCTCGCACGAAAATACTTATTGCCCTCTATTCTTTTCTCTGGCAAAAGAGACGGTGCATCTAAGTGAATTTCCTTCACTTAGAATGATCGTGCCGACTCTAAAAAGAGTAAGAGAATGCGGTCACTCAGTAATACTGATTGCTCCAAACTGGCTGGGGAGGTTTTGGCTGACAGAGATGATCCAGCTCCTGCACGATTGACCATGGCCTCTCCCGCCTCACAAGCGCACGGACAGATTTTTTTACCCGGCACCGGACAGAGTGGATCTCTGGGCCTGGCCCGTAAGAGGTTGAATCTAAGTGTCACAGGTTTGTCTCCAAGCGTGATTGAGACGATTGAGAATGCGAGATCAGCTTCGACACGCTCTGCATATGAGAGGAAATGGAGTTTATTTGAGCTATAGTCAAATTGAGTATGAAGTATATTTGAGCTATGGAAGGCAGATGTTTCACAGATGCCCCCTTTCACTGTTCTGTGGCAGATGTGTTAAGCTTTGTGCAAGAACTTTTAGATAAGGGCAGGGCATTTTTAACTGTTAAGGTTTACATCGCCGCTGTTTCTGCATGCCACGCAGGGATTGACGGAAATACTATTGGTCATCACCTGCTTGTGTGCAGGTTTATGAAGGGGGCACGGCGTCTGAACATGTTTTCAAAGCCGCCGATTCCGGCGTGAGATCTGTCTGTGGTCCTTAGCGCCCTCTCTTAGCCTCCTTTTAGCCAATAGAGAGTATTGGTTTGAAGCTCCTTACACTGAAGGTCGCTTTGTTATTAGCTCTTTCTACCGCGAAGCGGGTTAGTGAACTTGCTAGTGAACATGCTTTGTCAGTTCATAACTCCTGTTTGCGGTTTGCTATGGATTTCTCGCGAGTGACTCTCAAGACTAATCTGCCATTTGTCCCTGAGGTGAGAAATTCAGCTTTCGGAATCAGAATCAGGTGGATATGCTGATTCTTCATATGCCTCCTTTTTCCTAAACTAAGGGGGAGCGGCTTCATTGTTTGTGCCCTGTTTGTGCGTTACGTCACTGTGGACAGGATTAAGGGATTGACGCCCGAGGCAATTCCCATATTGAGATACCTCTCTCCTGTTATCAGAGAACCGGAGTTACAAAGGTAACCTAAAGTTTCCACAAATCTTTGCTCATATAGTGTAGAAATAGTTGACAAGGTGTAAAAAAGTATACAGACTTAATCTAGTGATTAGATGTATATTTATAAAATATATAAACAGCTGTCAAGCAGCAAAAAAAGAATATAAATATATTTAACATTTGATTTTCCTAACAATTAGTAACCATAGAGGTGTTCAGATTTGAAAGTATTTCCAATCCTGTATGAAAGAGATCCTGAAGTAAGCTCTCATGATATCAATACATCATCATGTGACCTACTCAGAAAAAAAAATCAGAGGTATAATACAATATAGAAAGTCATGCTTTAGGTGCAAAACCGTTTCCTCACAGGCATTGAAACGTGTCAAACATCTGCTGTAACTTCATTCATTAGTTCAGTAGTCGGGTCAGTCGAAGCTGTATGGCATCCAATGTCCTCTCGAGTTTAGAGAGACGCTGCTCCAGAAGAGTTGCCGTTTCTTCCTTGACGTTTAAGGAGTTCGTGGTGTTTGCAATCCGCTCCTTTATACTGGAATGAACAGGAACTTCATTCACTCAATCATGTTGATCATTGATCAAGAAATAATCTACACATGATCATATAATATTACAGAAGTCAATTTTGTCATTGAATTTTTTAAGCTTATGAACATGTTTTGAGTCACCTTTTCCTTATAAACAGCTCTTTAAAGCATGTTATCGACCTGTATTTACCTGTACTTGTACATCTTATCGATTATGTACAATAGAAATACAATAGTTTTCAGAATTAGAACCAAGATAAATCGGGTCTAAAATGTTTCCATCTTTATTGTGGTATTGCAACCACCAACATTCATATACATTAGGAGCATTTAGCAGACACCCTTATCCAGAGCGACTTACATTTATCTAATTCATACAACTGAGCAGCTATGGAGTTAAGGGCCTTGCTCAGGGGCCCAGGAGTGGCACCTTGGTGTGGCTGTGATTTGAACTCATGACCTTCTGATCCAAAGTCCAATGCATGATTTACATTTACATCTCAAAAACCTGCAAAATGTAATAAAAGTGTGCAGACTTTTTATATGCACTGTACATGTGGATATGATGCATGCATATACACATGCTGGTGCATCACACCATACTTGTGTCCTTGGAGCTAACTGTCAACTTTAAAGTGGAGTCCTATCCAGGATGTATTAATGTCCAATTGTATTATTTATTTTATCCTGATGTTTCACAAACTTCACTGAATTTCATTGGCCCTGTACTTGTATTGTAATAATACATTTGAATCTAATAGAGATGCTTTTTACCTTGCAAAGGTATCATGTCCTCCACCCTCCTTTCTCTTCTCGTCCAGGTCAAGGAAGACCTTCTGCATGGATTCTACAGTCTGAGAAATGCTCAGGTGATCTTCCCGTACCCCTTGGACATCTGTCATTGCTTGCTGCTCATAAAAGACTCCTCCCTCCTCCAGACCGCTGGCCTCAGTCACGGCGTGGAGTGCTGCTCGGTTCTGCAGCACTAGCAGACGGGTCTTCTCAAACTCCTCTGGCCCTGCTATGTCTTCCCAACACACAGGAGAGGACGGTGGCAGCCAGAAGCGCTGAGTGCAGTTCGCTACATGTCCAGGCGTCTCTGTAACAAAGGGACTGTGACCAGGGAAGCTGTGCAACAGCTCGTGCAAGCCAGAGCCCCAGTCCCAGAATCTGCCCTCCATGTCCACGTCAATGCCGCCTCTGGTGCGGCACACACTGAGACTGAGAAGAAGCAGGAGAAACCTTGCCATCCTGCTGCAGCTAAGAAAAAAGAAAACACTTTATGCTGTTTCTGAGACCATTAGATTTTTATTTAAGCTTCCTAGAAATCCAAGAATGTCGCTACAAACATTGCCTACAGAAAGTGTTAAACATTAAGACTCTTTTCACCCCAATCATGGTACATTCTCAATGCCCTTTGCACATCTGCCATTTGCACCACCATCTTATGTGCCTTATACCTATTTTTATACTGAAAAATTTTGGTCTGCTGTCACTGTATGATCTTATTTTCTACTTAATTTATCTTCACAATAATCTGCACTTGCACATTGTGTCATTTGCTCTGAGCTGGTCTCTACTCTTTAGCACATACCAGGACTTTTTAAACAACATTATGCACTAAAAGACAGACAGTCAGTCAGTCAGTCTGTCTGTTAACTGCATTTCAATGGGTCTGTTCCTGTACTCTTCACAATAACAACAATGTTAAATCTAATCTAACCTAATCAAGGGTTCAAGAGTCATTAGATCGTTCAGTTTCTTTGCTTCCTCTTAATGGTTGTACATGTCTGAGGAGTGCAGAATAGCAACGTTTCCAAATTTGCATATGTGTATATAAAGTGAAAGTTGTTGGTTTATGGATGAAATACAGGTAGTTGGTTTGAAAGAGTCAGATGGAGACAGATGAACTGCTGTGGTGACCCCTAATGGGAGCATTGTTCTGAAAATTGTTCTGTTGTTTGGTGCAAAAAACACCTTTAATTAAGAAATTTCTCGCATCAGTATAAACACATGCTACTTTGTTTTAGCGAGAAGTTGAACGTCATTCTGCCAGAAGAAACTGTAATGCAAATTTAATGCCGATTGCCAACTTAGTGACTTTGTTACTAGATTTGGTGACTCTTAAGAGCCTTACTGACTGTATTAAAAAAAAAAAAAAGGCCTAGTGACCTGTTAGCACCTTCCTGCACTCAACAGGACTTCATGTCATATGAATTGCAAAAGCAGTTTTAGTTGAGTTGTGCATGCATGAGCCTCTCCAGTTCTGTCAGGTTGGACGGTAAACGTTGGTGAAAAACTATTTTTAGGTCTCTCCAGAGATGCTCAATTGGGTTTAAGTCATTGCTCTGGCTGGGCCATTCAAGAACAGTCACAGAGTTGTTGTGAAGCCACTCCATCGTTATTTTAGCTGTGTGCTTAGGGTCATTGTCTTGTTGGAAGGTAAACCTTCAGCCCAGTCTGAGGTCCAAAGCACTCTGTAGAAGGTTTTCGTCCAGGATATCCCTGTGCTTGGCCGCATTCATCTTTCCCTTGATTGCAACCAGTCGTCCTGTCCCTGCAGCTGAAAAACACCCCCACAGCATGATGCTGCCACCACCATGCTTCATTGTTGAGACTGTACTGAACAGGTGATGAGCAGTGCCTGGTTTTATCCACACATACCGCTTAGAATTAAGGCCAAAAAGTTCTATCTTGGTCTCATCAGACCAGAGAATCTTATTTCTCACCATCTTGGAGAACTCCATGCGGGTTTTCATGTGTCCTGCACTGAGGAGAGGCTTCCGTCGGGCCACTCTGCTATAAAGCCCCACTGGTGAAGGGCTGCAGTGATGGTTGACTTTCTACAACTTTCTCCCATCTCCCGACTGCATCTCTGGAGCTCAGCCACAGTGATCTTTGGGTTCTTCTTTACCTCTCTCACCAAGGCTCTTCTCCCCCGATAGCTCAGTTTGGCCGGTCGGCCAGCTCTAGGAATGGTTCTGGTCGTCCCAAACGTCTTCCATTTGAGGATTATGGAGGCCACTGTGCTCTTAGGAACCTTAAGTGCAGCAGAAATGTTTTTGGAACCTTGGCCAGATCTGTGCCTTGCCACAATTCTGTCTCTGAGCTCTTCAGGCAGTTCCTTTGACCTTAATGATTCTCATTTGCTCTGACATGCATTGTGATCTGGAAGGTCTTATATAGACAGGTGTGTGGCTTTCCTAATCAAGTCCAATCAGTATAATCAAAAATTTCTGGACTCAAATGAAGGTGTAGAACCATCTCAAGGATGATCAGAAGAAATGGAGAGCACCTGAGTTAAATATATGAGTGTCACAGCAAAGGGTCTGAATACTTAGGACCATGTGATATTTCAGTTTTTTTTTTTTAATATATCTGCAAAAAGGTCAACAATTCTGTGTTTTTCTGTCAGTATGGGGAGCTGTGTGTACATTCATGAGGAAGAAGAATGAACTTAAATGATTTTAGCAAATGGCTGCAATATAACAAAGAGTGAAAAATTTAAGGGGGTCTGAATACTTTCCGTACCCACTGTATATTCTATCAATTTGTTATTTATGTCTTCTTACACAAGGAAAACACTAAACTTCTTTAAGATACATAATGCCATGACAAAGAAAAATAATGTCAACTCTAGTACAGTAATCCACCGCTTTGCCGCGGTTCGAATCTCATACCACGGTTTATTGCAGAATTGCATTTGCCACATAACTAATTTGTTTAGCAGATTTTCCCGGTCTCTCGTGGATAGCATAATAGACCAAAAAATGTATGTTTTATGTTGAAATAATGAAATATATTAATACAAATATAATTATTAATTATAAAATGACGTGAAATGTTAATACAATAGAGTACTGTATACATAAAATAGCATTTTTGGGGTGGCGCAATTTATCGTGGTTTTTCGTTTATCGCGGGTTGTTTTGAAACCTTACCACTCCGATTCTATTCTATTATACTTGTCTCCAAAAGTCTGTGCAACATGTTTTGACATGCAAATGACCGTGTTGATGTAAGGTGGAGACCTCAGACCCGGTTCATTCAAGACAATTTCTCCACGGACCAAGGTGGGGTGGGGAGGTGTTCCGTATTTTGTCATGCGGAATAACACGAATATTATAGTACTGTTATTCAGTGGCAGGCTGCTCATTTCATGTCTAGGCCTACAGTGGTGTCCTGCCTCAAGCAATCCACCTCTTAATACTATCATGGTGATGCCACGGCTATAAAAAGCATTAATATTATAGAGAAATGCAGTATAACAGAGCGCTGCATAACAAACAGTTATTTCATGCAGTAAGAATGAATGCATTACCAAGGCAAGAAACCCAATGAATTCAACAAGTCTCCTTTCACTGCAGCCACAACTGCACAATATACATAATCTCTAGCAGAACCATCAATATTAAGCTCATAAATTTAGCCCCGGGTTTTTTCCATACATTTTTGTGCATTATGGTTTTCCTGAGGGTTTCCTGAGAAATTTTGCCTTAATTAGATTTAGTATATTGTGTTTTTTGTGCAAATTGGAGGCCAGAGCCAGACGTTTCATTATCTGGCGACAGCAATAAATAGGAGAGAGACAAGAATCAAAACTGGACTTTAAAACCCCCCGAACACAGAAGAAATATGCATTCTAACAAACAGACAAACACACAAACACACATTGTTGTGAAAAAAAAAATTCTTTTTGAGCGGCTCGGTACCGAATGATCCACAGCCCGGCAAATTGAAATAGGCAAATAATTCGATGACGTCATCCGGTGCCTGTTTGAGCTTGTGTTAGTTTCCCCTGAACAGAGTCGGCACAAAACCAAGAAAAACACTGACACACAACCGAAGTGCGTGGTAAAAGCGATACGACGACAACGCGCCTCATCTCCACTTGTGTGTTTGTGTGTGTGTGTTTGTTTGTGTGTTGGTTTGTTTTGTACTTGGAATAAACTTTCATTCTCGGACTTTAGGATCTGAAACACATCTTGTGTCGCATTCTACGTATGTATCTTTACTCATCCCTCTGTTATTTAGATACATTTGATCATAGAACCAACAAACTGAACATGACAGTAAAATAAAAGTTGTGAATAAAGGTTATTAGAAGTTTATGACCTTACCTTGGAGGAAGTGAGGCGTTGTTTACTCGCTCCGATGGGGCTTGTGTGTGTGTGTGTGTGTGTGTGTGCGCGCGCGTCTCTCCAGTTCTCACAGCTGGAAAATCTGACTCGCTTTCACCGCACCATTTGTTTGCCGGCATTAATTAACCATCAGAACACACAAGAAGCACAGAAAAACAAGACTTGAGAATGTGGTGTTTAAAACAAAACAAACAAACAAAACAGAACAAAAAAAAATAAAATAGTATGCAAAACATGGAAACATGGACAGGAAAACTGTAATTAAAGTAATTCCATGTATGGTTTGTAATAATGAAACAAATGAACCAGGCATATAAGCTTTTAAGTCACATAGGTTTATATTGAAATATCTGTATATGACTGAAATGACAATAACATTCTACTTAAAATTGACTTGCATGGCCTGGTTTGGTTGTCAGATTGGATCTATTACATGCAAAAAATACACATATCCTTGAGCTGTGAAACATCTGGATGAAGCTTCGATCCAGCTGAGTAGCTGAGGGTTACGAGTCCTGCTAAGAACTCCAGTTAATGTTTCAGTTCACACCCAAGTGTCTAAAAAAGTAGAAGAAATCTGTCTTCAGTAGAAGAGAAATATCCTGTCTGTATAAGAAACAAGACGTCACAGTGTGGACCAGGATCAGGAGGTAATGCTTTGAAAGCCACCAACTTACTGAGCAACTCAAGGTCTTTGAAAATGGATTTGGACTGTAATTAATATCAACAGTCTACTACAAAGGCTCAGGACCACAGGTTGTATTTTAATGCTTTTAGTTTTTCGAAGTTGTTTGGGAGCATTTCTCAAATCAAAATGTGCAAACCAGTAAATGACTAAATGATGTGGAGGTTGAACAAGTTTTTTTGAGAATTTCACTTCTGATCCGAGAAACTGAGAACATCTGTAAATCACAGGTTGCACTGCTCATCTTAACAATGATGAAACTGTAATGAATGGACATTTAGTAATGAGGATGATTATGAGTTCCCTTTCGAGTCTGGTTCCACTCAAGGTTTCTTCCTCGTACCATCTCAGTGAGTTTTTTCTTGCCATTGCCTCGTTCATTATGAACAAACGTACAATTACAAGGAAACAAACTTATAGAATCTTTATCTCTGTAAAGCTGCTTTAAGACAATGTCTATTGTTCAAAACGCTATACAAATTAAAACAAATTCACGAATTCAATTGAATTATTGCTTTGCCACACTGATGTTGATTCCTTTCCAATAACGCCACATCCCAAATGTTTTTTCTTGATAACAATTAGACAAAAATACAGCTTGTCGTGTTTCTGGAAAACTGTCCTGATTATGCTCCAGAGCTGGAAACTTATAACAGCTGTTACAAAGCTCTGGTACTAGAGACTCCTTCAAAAATGCTGAATATAACGTCTCCTCACAGAAAACTGCACTGCACTATAATAATTGTAAATTAACACGGTAATATGGTAATCTCTAAACAGCTTTTGTTCAACAAGCCTTTCATCAATTCTACCCAGGCCTTTAGTGGTGTCCTACCTGAATCAATCCACCTCTTAAAACTATCATTATGAAGCCACAGCTCTAGAAACCATCAATATTAGAGAGAAACGCAGTATAACAGAACGCTGCATCCTGGACGGGTATCTCATACAGAGAGAATGAATGTGAGTTCTAAAGCAAGAATCCCAATTAACACATCAACAAATCTCCTTTCACTGCAGCCACAGCTGCACAGCTCACATACATCATCTCCAGCAGAAGCATTAATATTAACCCCTGATTTTCCTGCATATTTTCTGTGCATTTCAGTTTTCCCTTAAATTTGAAAATGATGTGAGGAATGTAAACGTTCCATAATGTTGTTTTTGAAAAGAGTGATCACTGGTTTATCTGTAACACTCCCATAAATACTGATCTGTTTAAAATACAAGAAAATGTCAGGTTTGATCCAAAGTTTGTTCCTCATACCAACTCTGGTCATTTTTTGCCATCATCGACAGTGACTCGCTCATCAGGGATAAACTAGACTAAGACTAATTTATGAATTTGAAATGCAATCTATTTTTGTGAAGCTGCTTTGAGAACATTTCTATTAAAAGCGCAATACAAATAAAACTGAAAGAAAATTTGCAATTGTCAAAATTCATCCAGCATCAATTAATATAATAGAAATCAGACCTCTTAAATAAAATCACCATTTTTACAATGTGTCAGGATTTTTAGGGGCACTTTGAGACAATAACACAAATAAGACAACTGGTTTATAAAAACATGAAGTGTGGCGTTTAGTAGCTATTTATAATGTTACTTATAATCTTACTGGACACATCTGCCTGAAGCTATACTGGACTCTGGATATGGTTTCAAGCAGTAAGCGAGCAGGGTGGAAAATCCGAGTCTCTTGAATGGATGACTTGATGCTTTTACAAGAGCCTGTCTGTGGTTGCTATTATAAGCACACTTTTTCCTGATGTTGCATATCTGGATGAAGGACGAGTGTAAAGCTCAACATCGTATTAAAAAGGACAGCTGGACAAGAGAATGGTGTCAATTTATATGGCAAACTTGGATGCAATTTTCTAATTTATACATGGATTGTATATAGACACTGTAGACATGTTCGATGTCCACATACAGTCTTTATTCTAGACCCCATTCATGTAGATCAATGGCTGCTTTTGTGCTTATATATTAAACATGAACATTGCCTTCAGTTTGGGTTGCGATATTATGTGCTCAAGAGAATCCACATCATCTGGGTTTATTTTCTGAATGTTGTTTGGTTGGTTAAACCATTTATTGAGATTGTTATGTCAAGAAGAATGAGCTCATTAAACAGGAATGAAAACAGAATCTGGCAAAACACAATGTTGAAACAAAGGAACGCACAAATGTCTGCAATCAATCTGTCAACCCCTGTAGTAGTTCTCCTGAGCACACGAAGGTGAAATGGAATGAAAACACTATTAAATAGTGAGACACCCTCTAAAATAAACTACATGCACAAAAGTATTGGGACATCTACATGTGTCCCATCCAGCTACATGTGGTTGGTCATTAAACTGTCATCACAAATTTGGAGGCACACAATTGTACAGAATGTCTTTGGATGCAGTAGCATAACATTTTCCCTTTACTTGAACTAGGAGACCCAAACCTGTTCCAGCATGACAATGCCCCTGTGCACAAAGACAACTCCATGAGGATATGCTTTTCATGGTTTTTAGTGGAAGCTCTTGAGTGGCATTATATAAAGTTTTGACCTCAACACTAATGCAGACCTTTGGGATGAACCCCAGACCTCCTCACCTCACCTGCATCAGTACCTGACTTGTAGCTGAATGAGCACAAATCTCCACAAGCAAAATCTAGTGGAACATCTTCCCAAAAGAGTGGAGGTTAAATATAACAGGAAATGGGGACTAAATATAAAATGGGATGATCAAAAAGCACATATTATGGTTTGGTGTCCACAAACCTTTATCCATAGATATTATGGTTGTTGGTCTTAGATAGTAGCAATCCATATACTATTTTTGTAGACTACATGTTGAATTTGTCTGGATTGTGAAAGATTAGCTCACCAAGGTGCTTTCCTGGTGTCTAAACTAACCCTCACCTGGCCGAGTTTGAAAACGCCTGCTAACCCGTTTATCTTAAAGGTGCAGGATGTAACCTGGATCTGGACCTGTAGTACTAGAATAAAAAACGTATAATAATTCGATATTTGGTTATCAATTATGTGACTGGTTTAGTGGTGGAAGCTCAATAGTTAAGATGTTGGATTTCTGATCAGAAGGTTGCAGGTTCAAATCCGAATACCTCAAAAGCAACTCTTCTTAACCCACAACTGCTCAATTGTATTAAATTATTTTAGGCTTCTTCCGGTTGTAGACATTTTTATTTTATTGGATTGGATCTTCATCCCTACAGGTGAATCTGAACTGCTGAGGTCTGCTCCCATTGGTTTATGAGGCCTGTGTAAGAAAAAGCGAGGTTAGTTTAGAGAATAAAAGCTTGTCATTAGTTATATTGCAGCTGAATTCACTCTGTAATGAATGCAGATGATTGAAACCGAGAGATTTTCTTCCACAAGAGTAGATTGTTGTTCTATTTTCCTCTTGCGGTTTGTTGACTTGCATATTATCCTGCTCGTGTTCATCCAGATGTTTTCTACAGTATATGCAAAAAGCATCCTCCATCCTTGCCCTAACATTTCTAACCTGTGCACACTATTTAAAAAAATAATCTGAAGAGCGCAAAAATATTTAAGGACTCAAAACAGCAAGTGGTCGGGGGAACCCAAGTTTATTAATCAATGCCATATACAGTCAAGCAAAAAAAATAAGAATACAAAAAAAAAACAAAAATCAACTATATTAAATGATATTCACATTATATCCTAGCAGGGTTTACAGCATATATTGAGCTTGCAATCATTATAAAAGCATAAATGGAAAAAAAAAACAGAACTCAAAGCTCACACTTTACATAATGAAATAAGAAAAAGACACAGAACTTCTGTGAATTCAAATACAAGAATGTGATAAAAGCTCTCAACAGGAATGACAGTAAATTTGGCAGGTGCTTAAGTAGGAATTAAAAAATAAATGTCTGATGTGGTGGGGGGGGGGGGGGGGGGGGGAGTTGAGCTTGCGAGACAGTGCCACTGAAAATGTCTTCCTAAAAACTTTGGTCAATATTGTGGTTTAGTCGAATATGGGAGAAAAATCCGGAAGAGCATCCTGAAGTTTTCAGAAAAATATTAATGGAAGATTATGGTTACAGACTATGTCGCATTACCAGGACTCCCTGACATTCCCAGGAGGTAGATTAATGGCAACAAAAAAATAAAATAAATAAAAACAACGCCCCTTGAACATATTAAGCAGTGAAGATTTGCACGGCCTTTTATCAGTGCACTGTATGAATTTTTTAATTTTTTATAAATAAAGCTCCAGGGCTACTTTAAGACACGACAGGGCGGAGATTCGGTAGCAGATATAGCCCTTATACGGCAATACCTGAGTCAGCAGTCTTTCAGGACTACATCGAATTAGTTGCCATTTGCGATCTCCTCTGTAGTTAAATGCCGGATTCGTTTAAACAAGCCACAAGAATGGTGAAAAAAATCAATAGAGCAACCCCCCCCCGAAAGAAAAGTAATACAAATCCAATGCAAATAATGCTTTTAAAAAGATAAGAACCAAAAGGCATTTTTAGAAAGGTGTGAGCACTGCCTTGCTCGCGCATGCAACCTCTCCATTGGGAAAACTGTATGTACGACAGACAACACAAGGTTCACAAAAGGAAAAAAACAAAAATGAAGTTGATGCAGCATATATCAGGCTTCTGAGGTACTTCATGTCTATGCACATTTTAGAAAAAGTCACTTTTTTTTTTCTAAGAAAAAAAGAAATCCTATTATAGCAGAATATACCTCGTCTTAATTTTCATTGAATTTCTCGGCCCAATTTTAAACAGGGCTTCTTTTTTTTTTTATTATATCTGATTTGAAAGTGCAATATACAAATACTGATCGTTCTCTGCAGCATTTACGTATAAATTCTTTGATTTGACAATGAAGTTCATCAAATTAAAAATAATTATCACCAAATATAAATAGAGGAGGTGACCGATCTGAAAAGGCACGCACACTAACCAAACACACAAAACACAAAGTGGATGTTTTTTTGTTTTTTTGTTAGCTCAACAACAACAACAAAAAAATCAAGAATATTTTTTACGGTTTTACGTTCATACCCTTTTGTACCTTTTCGATCTGGAACCAACGGAAACAGGCCAGTGTATCAGTAGAGCGTATTTTGCAAACACATTTCATTATTAATTAAACAGTAAATTCCCTTTGTAAAACGTTGCAAGGTAAAAACAAACAAAAAAAAAACTAACAAAAGATACTATTTTATATAGCTTATTTTTAACCTGCTTACACTCGCTGTGGAGCTTTTACCAAAAAAAGACCCCCGTTTTCATTTATTGCAATGATGAATAGAAGAACCGAGGCTGATGCAAGTGTTCAGACAGAGAGACGATGTCAACTTGTTATGTAAGAAATCATGCTGCCAATCTTCGGATAACATTGGAAAAAATATATATATATTTACAATTGTACATGCTAGCATTTTTACATGTCGGAAATCGGCCTTTCTGTAATAAAAAGCAGAGCCGTGCTGACCAGGGCAACTGAACGTAATACATGATCCTAAATACGGTTGCTACTAATGATTATGGAGAGAGAACCCAGAAATCTGCATTCGGATGGAACTCGGTGAGGTACCACAATCACCTAAAATAAATACACCATGATGGAGTCTAAAAGTATTGATGCGATTATTGCTCTGTGATCACTCAAACAAGAAACCAGCGATTAGGAATGGGCGATATGGCAAAAAGAAAAAACGTTCGAAACTACTTTAGTGATACATGACCGCTAACAAAGCCGAAATATCCAATTAGTGCAAATGTTTTATTGTCCAATCAGTGATTGCATGATGATAAAAACATTGGATCGTCAATATTTACCGCATATTGCCCGGCCCTATTAGCAACCCACGCTTGTGTCTTGTCTACGCCAAACTCCACAGAAGGCAGTAACGTTTACTGATGAGCACATTTTGAAACGAAATAAACGATTATTCTATCGTGACTACAGTTTTTTGCCGAACGCCGGTTTACACTTCACAGAAAGTCCGCTCGCAATCTGGTCCTCCACTTTTTTTTTTCTTTTTTTTTGTTTGACAAAAATGTCCTTCATCTTGGCAAAGGTTTTTGTTGAAAAATGCGAAATCGAAAAAGCAGTACTGGTTTGAGTTGTTTGGTCACTATTATTGTTCATTGTAAAAAGTATAATATATATATATATATATATATATATGCGCGTGTGCACTTACCACATACTTTATTAGAAACACCTGTACATTCATGTGTTTATCTAATCAGCCCATAATGTTGCGTCGGTCCAGATAATCATGCAGCTACAGAGCAAGAGCTAATCAAACATCAAAATAAAGCAAAAAAAAATACGATCACTGTGGCTTTATCCACGGCTCGTGCGATCGGTTGAAAAATTGCTGATCTTCTCCGATAATCTCTCACACAACAGTCTTTAGATTTGGTGAGAAAAACTAAAAACATCCTGTGTGCAAAGGTTCTGAGCTGACAGGAAGTCTATAGTAACTAACAGATGATTTTTCTGTTCACCACAGCTGTAGGATGAATATACAAGCAACTAAATCTTCCCAGACACCATCAATCTGGCAAATTTCTTCAGAATTTTCTTCTTGACAAGCCATTTTCACCTTCACAGTGTTTTTTTTTTTTTTACAATTCTTTTGCACCATTCTGTGTAAAGACTCTAGAGACTGTTGTGCATGGAGATCAGCAGCATTTGGTACAATTTATTTCTTCACATTTTAAAGCTTGGTGCGACCATTAATCGAAGCTCTTGACTTTTTTATTGCATTGTTCCGATGCCATACGATCGGCTGATTAGATGGTCAATTTGCAGGTTTTCCTAATAAAGTAGACGTGACTGTATTGTGCATACAAATTTAAAGTAATAGAGACAGAGAGAAAGGAAAAGGTTAGCACCCTAAATCGTTCTGAGGTAGTTTTCAAAGTTGGTAAAAAAAAAAAAAAAAATCCAGGTTATTAAGCTAGATAGGATTTTTTTTTTTTTATGTATAAGGATTAGCCTTGTATGAAGGTATTTGTGACCAGTGATATGTCACTGCTTATCAAAAAAAAAATGAGACTGTCGATTGTTTTCGAAATGATATTTTTAAAACGTGCACCTGTAAAAAACATATTGGTGTAAAATGGCATTGGCAAAATTATTATAATTTTTTTTTTGTGCACATGATTTAAAGCAAATAAAATTCAAAATTTTAATAAGGGAAGATAGAAATTATGGCTCCAGTCACTCCTTAGCTTGAGATGAGAGCCTGCGGTATCAGGCAATAGTTTGTGAGAGTGGCAGTATTTAGGAGAAAGAACCCCCCCCAGATAAACTGTACTAAGCGATCAAACAACATCCACCATAATACTGAGCTAAATAAACAATTCATACAATGCAGCACCTCAAACACAAGCAACAGATGGATTTGTCCATATGTCAGTAATAATTGCCCACAAACAAATGTTAACTTAGTTACACACACCTGAACTGCACACTGATGAAATTAATGCACATATCTTCCCCACACACTATGCTCATATAAGGGGTAGTTTAATATTCTCAATGGATTGTGAGTCATATTATTCACATTAAAGCAGAAATTTAGAATGCAAAAAGAAATTCGTTCGACTCTTTCCAGGCAGGGGGGAATATCAGATTTGGCTACACAATTTGCAAATCGATTTGTTGTTACCGATTCACGTACGACCAACTGTTTTTCTCTAGTTGTAAAAGGGATTCTTAAATTTGGTAACCATTCTCTTAAATTTGAAGAATGAGAGTACCTATGCAGTGTAATTTCAAAAACAGCACCATGCTGATTCTCATTCGGCTTCTTCGCGTCATTGCAAAATGCTGATATGTGCTGTGTGTTTGTGCTATGCATAGACAAAAGAGTTCATTCCCCATATTTCATTCTCATGGCTTTAGGTTAAACTGGAAGTCATGAAACGTATATGTATATATATATATATAAAAAAAATAATATAAAAAGGAAAGAAATCTTGAATGTAAGATATTCGGAATGATCAACCCATTTCCAATTACACCATTACATCAAAAACATTATATAATATTCAGTCCTAAAGTCTTTGAAAAAATGAAGAATTTTCTATTTAAAATCAGACTTGCATATAAACCACTAGGGATCACTTAAAATTTGAACATGTCCAAAAAAAAATCCTACAAGATAATGAATGACTGATCCAAATTCAGTTTTTGCATAGTTATTTAAATTAAATGATTAATAGGAATTATAATTATGTAATAATTATCTATGTGTAGCTTTCGATTCTGCAGTATCCGCTAGCGTTTATGGTAATTAAAGAGGACAACCGACATTCTAATCTTTCCAAAAATAAATCAGTCCACATCGATTCATATAGTGCAAAAACACCCCGATCATACATTTTCTTTTTATTATACAAGAATTGCATATGCTTAAGAGGTTTGACAATCTAAGGTGCTTAATTAAAAAGGGGAAACAAAAAATAACTTGGGTAAAGTAAAAGCTGTGATAATTTGCCATATTGTATCAATAGCAGTGATGAATATTAGATCTACAGACGTGAAAATTTGAATGGAAATGACAATTTGTGTCCAATTAGCAGCCAGTGGGGAAAAGAATGAATATGCATGTAAAACGCATTGGTTGGCCAAACAAGTCCGTCTCCACACTGTGCACTTACACAAAGGTTGAGAATAGATAGGGCTGTTTCAAAATCCATTCTGTGAATTTGATTTTAACCTTGCAGAGTTGTATCAAAGCTAAAAAATCTTAGCACTTTTTTACTGGTGAAAAAATGTATGGCAGTTCATGTAGAAGAAAAGAAAAATACAAACAAACCCAAAAATTAAATGGCACCAAAAACAGCCTCTAAACAGATAGAACTTTTGGTCATTTCTGAGCTAAGTGACACTAGAAGATGCCCGAATGCTTTGAAGCAAAGAATTTATTCCAACACAACCACTTGTGTAATTATGAAGAAATGACTAACGCAGTGATGTTACCATTATATTAAAAACAGGCAACAAGAGGTAGGACATTTAGCCATTTCCACACAATTACTAATGGCACATGTCCAATGCCCTTCAAAGTGCATTTGAAAGTTTAGACACAAGCGTCAAATACGAAAAATAACTAAGTCAAGTAATCGAGACTGAGAACTAAAATGCCCCTGCAACACAGTTCGGTCAGAAAATGACAGTATAACGCTGGTTTAAAAGCTTCAAAAATCAGTTCCATGGTTGTTGGGTCTTTTTTTTTCCTCTGTTTTTTTTTTCTTTTTTACCGTGATCTCATGGTAGATAAAAAAATGTGTTTCAGGAAAATGTTTAGCACCAATAATCGATTGTGCTTCAGTTACTGTAGAACAGTATACTTAAATATTTGTAATCTTTCTTGGCTAACAGGACTATTGTATCTAACTTGTATCTAATTGTCTGCTATAATAAAAAATATAATATTCTATAGGTTAATACTGCTACAACAGAAACAGGGATTTTCTCTATGGACACTATTAAAGCTTAAAATTACTACATTATCTAAAGTCATTATATACACGAAAACAACAACAACAACAACAAAAAACATACTAAAATCTCTTGGTTATAAATGCATAGGTATAAAAGTTAAAAAAAATGTTCAACTGTAGTTGAACATTTAAAAGTTATTTAAAAGTTCAAAACCAAACTTTTTGGGAAGCTAATCAATGTTTCAATAATATTTGCATTTACACGCATAAAATAATGCCTACAATAGCGGTTCAATTTTAACGAAATTTGGGGTCGTTTGCTCACATACGCCACAATAAAACCACTAAAACCACTCGCCTATTGGACAAGTCCAACGACACTACAAAGCTCTTGACGAGCCCCAAAGCACCAGAGATGCGAAAGAGCTGCACAATAGGAGTCCCTCAAGTTCGAAACGGTCCAGAAAAATTTAAAATAAAAATAAGTATAATAAAGGCTATTGCGTTATCACTGACATTTGGGCAAAAAAAAACAAAAATAAAAATAAGGTGCGTAACACATTCAAGTGTAATGTGGCTAACTAGATATCTATAACCAACAAACACTTTCTCATAACCCTCATAACCTCCCCTACCATTAAGGCCATGGTTCCATGAGCCATCAGTGTGTGTATAGAGATCCAAACAAACAAACAAACAATATGCAGCTCCGTATCTTTGACAATTAGATATATATAAAAATAGTCATTCGAAATTGATAATCTGTCCTTTAGATCATGATTCATGCACCACCACAAAAGTTAATGAGGCTGATAGAATCACAAGACACTTTAAGGAACACTCCAGGTTTCGTTAAACCTGATTTTTGCCCACTGCATCTAATGCACAGGCATAAAAATTCGTTCTTTGTGCACGTACAAAGATAAGAATAACTCTTTTATTCGAAATGTATTTTTAATGAGAGGCCTGAGGGAAATTGGGGGAAGGTAAAATTCTAATGAAACGACTTTATATGTTCAAGATTTACTCAGCCGGGTATTTCTCAACTGTGTTTAAAGCTGTACATCATTTTTTAATCTTCAATCATTTTTACTTCTCCTCCCCTAGTGTTGCGAAATGGAATAAAACAACAAGAAAATCTTGATCTCAAAGTATTACTTTTGATTGTGTGTTAAATGTAATTAAATAGATTCCTTCAGGCTTTCATTAGAACCAAGTTTCACAGAAACAGGTTTTCTGGTCAGTTCTCACAGTAAGTGCAAAGGAAATCTTGTGCTACACATGCAGTAGACAGGCATCAGTTTGAAAACAATGGAGTGATCCTTTAAGAAAGCAAAGCTTCAGGCAGAACTTTTGGTAG
This sequence comes from Silurus aristotelis, assembly GCF_946808225.1. NCBI lineage: Eukaryota > Metazoa > Chordata > Actinopteri > Siluriformes > Siluridae > Silurus > Silurus aristotelis. The sequence goes on from NC_139594.1 coordinate 15,457,979, forward strand.
GGGAAAAAAAAAATACATTAAAATAAAATCAGCAGTACATAAAGACTAATGTCACAAACAAGATATTAGTACTCCTTACAGTCGAACAGTGATATTCTAAAAGATTATGTTAGGTGAAGAGAGAAAGAAAAAAAAAAAAAACATGGTAGAAAAGGGACAAATGAACAGGTTTGGTTCAGGAAAGGGTGCTGGTTTCAGGAACCATTCCTGTTCTATCTATAATTCCTCTTCAGGCAGCTGATTGTCAAAACACGCCTCTTATGTTGAGAGAATTACAGATTTCTGGATGATTAATCTTCTACGTTCCACAGAACTGTTTGTGTCCTTATTGTTATGTCAAGATTTGGTTTGCAATTTAAGCACAATCTACCGGTTGTTACTCAAGAACCCAACAGGACTGACTATGGTAGAGTGACTTGAGGACTAACAAAAAGACAACACTGATATTAATTTGTTAGTACATGTGGAAATAAAAACCAACCAACCAACCAACCAAAAAAATAAAAATAAAGAACAGTTAGTACATGTGTGCTGAAGTTGTGTCCTAAGTCAGTGCTGATAGAAAAGTTCCACCAGTATGTCTTTCTTGAAACTCAAGTTATATTCTATCAACCTTGGCATAATAGTAATAAAAAATATATATAAAACCCAAAGAAAATCAGAACTGTCAGTATAAAAGCATAGTATGATTGGGAAAAATAAAAAAATCTTGCATCTTAAATAAATACACAGATTAACAGAGACTTTGAAAGTTTGAAATGATGCTGGGTATCTATGTGCACATAGATTTGGGAAGCCCCAAAATGAATGGGGCATGTTAAACATACAGACACACGGTGTTTGAAGATTTGAGACTCAACTCTGGCCGAGCTCACGCGAAGTACATTGTGCGCAGTGTGTCCTGGTGGATCTGCACAGCTTTAGCCAGGGCCTGCTGGTCTCGACCATTACTTTGGCCTGATGTGTGGCTGCCCTCAGCACTGTGTCAAGAGACATAATTAAAAACAAGTGAGCAAATGAATATCCCTACATACACATAGTGAGCTTATGGAGCTTGGTGCAGGGCATTGTCATGCTGGGAACACGTCTTAGTTAAAGAGACGAAAAATCTTAATGCTACTGAAAAAAAAAAAACATTATATACAATTGTTTGCTTCCAACTTTGTGACAGCAGTTTAGTAGAAAGCCGACATATGGGTGTGATGGTCAAACAACCTTTTGGTCACATAAGGTACTCAAAACATTATTAGACTCACTGGTTTAGCTCACACCGTCACAAACACTAAAGTGACTTACACACAACATTCCATTGAGCTATGCATGCGGTAAACAAGTTCAAACAGAACATGTTTACTTAGAATACTACAATAACTAAAAAGATCAAAAGAAAAAAAAAATTGTAAATGGTATATGCTAACAGATTTCATTATTTAATCCTAAGACTAAATGTTTCCACATTTCAATATTTGTTACGTCTTCTATTTCTCTAAATTGGTACCACTTAAAATTATTTTTGGTCACAGTTTGCTATATCAGGATGTATCACCATATTTAGCTTTTCTAAAAATCAGCCACAATTTATTTAGAAAAATGCTGAATTTCAAATATTGAATCCCGACAAAAATTAATAATAAAAAAATTTTTATCTAATCTGTTACATGATAGTACGACCTCAGGTTTGCATACCTGTCATGTTCCTTGTCTACCAGGTGGTAACGTGCTCTGAACGCCACAAGGTGAGCGTAATAGGCAGGTGCAGGAATGGAGACCGAGCGGGTGCAGCGTACGTAGGTGTGGCACAGCTGGTATGTGAGTACCTGTAGCTCGTCTGAAGTGAAGTGGTTGTCGTCCCACAACACATGATAGTGAGAAGGCCTGCTAGTACCCTGTGAGTGCAAAAATGAGAAAAAGGTTGATGCAAGGAAGTTAATAGAAACAACGTTAACACACAGCATGATAGTACAGAACGCACTATATTTTATTTTGTGTATAGATTCACCTTGCAGAGCTCCCTGTTATTTGAAAAAAATTATAATTTTAGAAGTAGAAACGTGCAAAATCGCAAGTTAAAACTGAACTGTGCAGGGAAAACTTTTCTTTACTCTCTTTGCCACCTAGGAAACAGAGTCTGCATTTAAGTAAAGTAACAAGGGATCAAAAAAAAATGTATAAGGATGCACTTTTCAAAACCCTCTCATGTTAGTACCTGAATACCAGCATGGCTGCAAAGATAAAAGTCAAATTCTGATGGATGAGTGATTTTTGTGTCGACTGTGGTGCCAGCAGGAATGTTCCCACTCTTTCCAACCTATAACAAACAGAACCAAAGCAAAATTAACCTAGAAATATAATATTAAGAAAACCAATACATACGATTTAAGATTATTGAAATAACTGACCCTCTCGTTCCGGTCCATACAGAAAAGCCTGGTATGGTGTCTCTTCTGGACTACTACAAAAGTGATGCCGGGCTGGTAGTCCTTCTCTAGCTTTATACAGGCCTCCCGGATTGCCAGTAACTCATGTTGGAGAACCTTGAGGAAAATTAAGAGCTAATACGTGACTACAAAACAGAAAAGACTCAAAGGAAATGATCCAATATAGGTTAATAATTTACCTGATTAAATTGACCTTCTGAAATGCCATCTCTGTAGTAGATGATACGTGTGGGTTTGAAACGGGTTGACTTGTAGAACTGGATCAGCAATTCTCTCACCATTGTGGCTAAGTCCTGAATGATGTCTTGGCGGTGCTGCTGAACTCGCACTGTGGCGCAGTACCGGCTTGGGTGGGCATCCATGCTGCCGACCACCTAAACCAAACAGGAGTTTATTTAGCTGAAGGTTAAATTTTGTATAAACATCAGAATCTTGGTAAATTATTGATTACACAGTAGTTGCATGTTTGCTCAAATGTAACATCAATACAATGATAACTAAAACTTATGGCAGGCACCAAATTTTTTTTTTTTATTTAAACATGTGTAGTTATGGGTATAGTGACATTTTCAGGAAAAGATATATATTGTTCACTTTTTATTTTATTATTATTATTATTATTATTTTTTTTAACTGTTCAGTTGTTCCTTTTGGTTTTCTGAAAGTTCTGATGCAGAGACATGATATTTAAAAAAAAAAAAAAATTAAATGTCATCACTCCAAGCCATCATGGACTCATCCTATAATCACACGCACATCACATTTCCCTTACGAAACAATTATTCAGATAGTGATAATCTCTCGATCAACTGAGAATTAGAAATATGTTATAAAGTTGAGACATAAGATTTTGGCAGAGATAAGTAGACTCACTAATCAGTTAGTTAATCAGTTTCGACTTACTGCAGCAATGGATGGTTTCTTTCCATCTCCTGCTGGAGGATGAGTCACATCTGCACCCAGGAAAATTACAGGCTGCTGGAAAACCAATGGCCTGTGGGGAGAGGCATCAAAGCTTTATTTCAGATAAAAAGCTACTTCAAAATTTAACAATCAACACATAAAACTAGAATTCCCTTTTAAGATCGAAACTGTGCTTACCTTCCTTGTGGAAGCAGAATGTTGTTGACTCCACCCAGCTTAACATTGATCTTCAGACAGAGGTTAGACAGTGTCTGTGGTGTGGTTTTCTGGACATTTTTCACCTGGACACACTGAGTGGCCATTCCTAAAACTGTGTCCCCGACACGCTTTACCTCCGCTTTAAGGACATGAAACAAAGATGGCCGATTACAAAAATGTGGACATACAATAACAATCAGTGCGAGAGATAAAAATAAAACAATGGAGCATAAACATTAACTGTAGAGTCTGACATACCATAGACAGGGGTCTTCCCTGGAAGAATGACCACGACCAGCTGCAGGCCTTGGTAAGTGTACTTAAGGTGTTTGAACATGGGTTCCACGCTGTCAGCTCCCTGAGCATACTTACAGAAGCAGGGCTGGCCTTGAATGGGCATGCCTGCATCACGGGAAATCTTGCGCAGTTGTTCTGTAAATGCTCTACAAAAAAACCCCAGAGAATCAAACATAATAAAGACATTTATACCTATGTTCAATAGCCAAACAGATTCATACAACATACAAGCACCCCCTATGTGTACCTTAGTGAATTCGTCTAGACACTTTAATACAATAATGTGTTTAAAAAATATTTATGAAATTTGTTAGTAAAAACTTTAAACTTTAAAATGTTATTCCTAATGTCCCTGAACATTCGGTCCCGCTGTAGATTCCTGCGAATTTTAAGATAATCCACATCTTGCTGTTCCAAACAAGAACCCGCGGATTTTCTGAGCCGCGAATTATCGGGGGTTGACTGAATATGCAAATGGGGACTTACTTTAATAAGAGCTCGGTGCATTGCCTTTGTGGAGCAAAGCAGGCGATGGCCCAAACCTTGATCTCTATCCCAGTATGGAACTGCTTGTTTCTCATATCCCATACACCTTGGATTGGGGTCGCTATTGCCTTGTTCTGATAATAGAAAATAACATTATTTGATGGTCTACTTGTGCATCACTTTTTACAACAATTGCACAAATGAATTACAAAAAAACGTTTGTACCCGTCCTCCATAGAGAATCGATGGTGCCTGGAGGACTCTGCCATTTACTTCAGTCATCTCGTCTCTTACCATAACCCCAAACTCGCGCACGTAAGGATCACTATTAAAGTTGGCACTTCTCATCTGTAATATATATACACACAACCAAACAAAGCTTTAAACATACACATTAAAGCAGTTCACCAACTACACAGCAGAATCAGAGTACTGACCAATTTGCTGATTTCATCCTGGCGGTCAGGAGCTGACCGGGCTGTGGCACGAATCATAGTGGAGGTCTGATTGTCTGTCAGTTTTTTGATGCATCGCTGTCCAGCCACTATGTTACAAACCTAGGACAAACCAAGATAAAGTCAGGGGGGGAAAAAGACCTACGACTTAGTGCAATTCGGCCTTATGAAAAGTACAATATACTTTGACTGACCTCAAGAGGAAGATAAGTGTGCTTTTGCTCCTGTCCGACTTGTAAACATGGAAGATGAGGATATCGAAGTATCAGTTTGTATTTATCTTTGAAGTACTGTGCCACAGTGCATTCAATGGTTTGCCCATTCTCCTGCTGTAGGGGAAACCTGTGGCAGAGCACGGAAAAGGTACTTACTGTCAAAGGCAAGGAGATAATGAATTTGAGGTCACGGGGCCTGAGTTAGGTTTGACTTCATTTTTGCAAGCACATATGGGAACATCTGTTCATACATTTTCGTCGGTCTTAACTAAGGCTGGGCGATATGGCAAAAAAATTATCTTGTTTCTTTTTTTTCTTTTCCCCTCACCAGTATGTTTAACCGAATCACGTTTTTGATTTTTTTGTGTTTAACTAGTCAACTTAAAACATAACCACAACAACATGACTGAAATAACATTCTTTTTATTAATAATTGTAAAAATATTTTTACAATTTAATATATAAATGATCACCCAGCCCCACAGTCAACAGCCTTTCACTAAGCATTAATACACTGCAGGCTGCATGTTGTCAAACTACATTCTCTCTGAAAACGAAGTGCACTAGAGAACCAGGTTGACAAAACCCTGCTTAAAACCTTTTCATTTCCAATGAAATTGGCTGAATACCACATATGTAGAAAACACCCTCATACAACTTAAACTAGTTGTATCTAGTAATCTAGGGGAAATGCACTACCTGCTGCTACTTTTTTAACTAAATGGGACACGGATTGAATTCCTGAAGATTTCAAAGGCCCCTTCGTGGTGTTTTATTTTCCTTTTAAATAATAATCCAACCCCAAGCATCAATGTTAATAAGCAGGCTATTCAAAAAAGAGCTCTTACGTCTGATGACTGGCTGGTCTCCTGGTTACATTACAAACTCTGTATTTCCTCTTCATCTGCCCGCAGTGTGTGATCTCTACTTTTAGACCTGCAGGAGAGCAAATAGCAGAATAAGTTAAAAGTGCAAAAAATAAAAATTTAAAATTTAAATAAAAATTAAGAAAAAGATTTATTTACCCTTTATTTCCTTCGTGAACTTGACTCTTTGGGAATCTGTTAAGGGCTTCTGTTGTTCATCGATGCTTTTAAAATCCAAAACCTCACACATAAACTCAATTACTGGTTGGGCCTTGTAGAATGCTGTAGCTGAAACTAAAGAAAAAAATAATAATTATAAAAAAGTGAACGAATTCTCACATGTACAAGTGTACATTTGCGAAAAGAAAATCTATTAAAACATGCTGAATGGCCATACCATCAATGTTAAGCATCATTTTCCAAAGAGACGGGCGAACAGACTGGTGGAAGCCAAACCAGACTTCCCTTCCTCCACCAAGAGGGTTGGAGCAGCCTTCGGATGGTGTGAAGAATGAGCGGCCAACAGGTGTGTACCTGGGGTGAAAACAACCAGTGTGTGTTTACATTAATTACTGCGCACTTCAGTGAGTGTATCTGAATAAAAACCAAGATGAACTTCTCTATCAGGTTGGTAAACGTGTGATGGGAAAAAAAAAATGTATACAAAGCATAATGGTGAACTGAATAATCTTATTACTAGGTCAAAACCCTGGGAACATTTTTTTTTCTTAAAATGTTTGTTTATTGTTAGGTAATGCCATGTGGGCATGATGAGATATAGCATTTTACAGATTTTGATTACAGCAGAGCTCAGTGCTTTTTCTTGAACTGCAACAAAGAGTTCGATATGATGTAAGATATAGTCTGGTAAATTGCAAAAATAATCAGATTATGATAGTGCATATCAATGCGCATTTAGAACAATCATGCAGTTAATAGCGAGACAACCATATCCAGAGCTTCTTCAACAAACACCTTGGTAGTTGTTAAGAGTTAGAAAATAATTAGATAACCAAACAGTGCCCTCTAGTGGGGACTGTTGGAGACACACTAAGAGCAAGAGCTAGTTAGAATTACAAACTACAAATATGCACATAAAAGGTCTAATCAAACAATGCATGATATGAATCATATAAATTAGGAGTAATAGAGGTTAAACATATAATACACGTTGAGAAACCGAGAAGTCTGTGAGACTGTGAGAAGTCTGATTTAATTCCTCGGTGGGGAATAGCTGGAATGTTAACAAGAAACAAGATCTTCAAATATCTGATTTTATCCTTGGAGATAAAAAAAAAATATATATATATCAGCTGACCTCATGGAGGGCAAATGTCTCATGACCACATCTAGAGCTTGAATGGTCTCAAAAGGGATGCCTGGCAGCCGTCCAGACAGTGCTTCATGAAGGGCTTGCAGACTAACGCAAGAAACCCACTTTATGGCCACTTTAAAGCTCCTGTCTTTCCCTTCTCCAGGAATAGTCACCTCGAGCTCCACCTATTACAAAAAAACAAACAAACAAAAAAAAACCCTTACATTTCTTATAAATGTTTATATGTGCAGTAAGATTGATTTTATTACACATTAATTTCACAATAAACAAATTAAAAAACATTATGATTCCACCAGAAGCAAAAAACTATTCAGTAAATCAGTACCTGTACATGATCCACTCACCTTGTCTCTCCCTATAGGTAGGGGCATTGCCGTGTATAAATTCTTCCTCCCATCATAAACAGGCTTTCGGTCACCAAAGATCTGTGTTTTAAAGTGCTGGACCATGTGCTCGACAATTTCACTGGAAAACAAACAGTGTGTTTGGATACAAATCTCATTGTCCAACACTGAGGTGTTTTTTGCATGAGCTCTGAGTTACCGGTTGACCCTGCGAGGGCACTTCTCAGGTTTGATGTCAATGTCGTAATGGTACACCTCCAGTTTGGGAATCTCCATCTCAAAGAAGTTGGCCTGCAGTTTGATTGTCCTACCCATGGTGCCAAAGTCTGGCCTCTGGGGTGGTTTGAATACATATTCTTGAGGTGGTGGAGGTGACACAGGAGCTGCAGGAGTGAACAAATTAAATTCACGAGCTGTATAGTCACAAGTATTAATGCATTATAATGCCAAAGAGCGTTATATAATGCATTGATTGACAGTTAAGAACCCTTTAGTTGAACAATAAAAAACAAAATTAAAAATCAAGACCAGAAACAGATCACACACCAAACGTGATAAAAGATAATCCTCAAAGCACATTAAGTGCATTTCAAGCATTTATAATATAAATGTAATATATGCAGAAAATGTTTTTGATAAACCCGTAGTGAAGTCTGTGCTGCTTAACAGACCCCTAAAAACAGACCACTCTTACAGATGTCAAGTGCAAAAATCGAAGACACATTCTACGTCAAACTGAATTTCATCCAACGTGCTTATGCTCTGAAGGCATTTACAAGAGACATTGAGCAGAACTGTGCGAGTGTGTATGTGTATTTATTGCAGACTTTAATGTAAAACAACAAGTCTAAAAACATAACTGTGTGTGTTTTTACAGTAGCAATTGCAAAACAGGTAAAAAAATATCCTAAATCGGTTTAATTACAGAAAGCTTCAGTAAACTACGTCACACACATCTTTCCTTGCTAAACAGCATTTTGTCCCGTCCCCCCCAAATAAAAATATAAAAAGAAATAGACAGAGAAAGAGCCTGTAAGCTTGTTGTTATTACTACAAATTCACTGGGTCATATTATGGGTCTGTGCCATAAAACATTGGTTTATACTAGATGTTCAACAGGTGCTAGAGGTTTTTTGGAGTGGTGAAGGAGGTGGTGGTGGTGTCCTCAACCCACTTTATCAATTCCAGAACAACACACGTTAGGAAGATAGCCACATACGGCTATCAAACTGGAGCCTTAGCCTGATCGGTGCTGCAGACTTTCCCCAACTCCTTATCTAAATGCCACAGAAACAGCATGAATGTCGAGCAATCAACCCCACCTATACCACATCCAACATGCTCTCATACAAACTCACCAGAACTCACTCAACTCAAGATTGTGGAAAGATATAAAGGGTAAGGTTTGGTTAAGGCTTGTGCCATTTTTTTTTTACCTCTTTATTCATATGATATAAAATCCAGTGATATATTCCTCATGTGTTCACATTACATTTGTGGCATTTATTCAGAGCGACACAAAATGATCACATGTATGCAACTGTGCAGTTGAGGGTTAAGGGCCTTGCGCAAGGTCCCAGAAGTTAAAGCTTGGTAGTGCTGAAAGTTGAACTCACAACCTTCTGATCAGAAGTTCAACATCTTACCACACACTACTATGAGCTACCAAGCAGCAAGACGGCTTGGAATACATCAATGAAAAACAAAGCCGTGCAGATTGGGCCGAGGATTGTGCATTTATTATCTGCTCCAGTTTCAAATTTAATCTCTCGTCTGTCCAGCGTTCAAATAAGCTACAATGCAACAAAACAAATCCACAAAATAAGAAGGGGGAAAAGGATATAATTCCTTCCTACACAGTTTTAGGCTGATGGTATCCTCAGTCTGAGTGTTGATGTATTCATTGATAGAGACTTCAAAGCACTTTTGTAAGTCACTCTGGATGCCATAAATGCACATACCAATCTGACTTGGCACACGCCAATGTATAATGTTTCTATTGCATGCTTTATACATGCGCACACTTCTGTTCAGATATACAGATAGATCCAGTACATCATTAATCCCAAAGGGAAATTGTACCCTGACAACAAAGGACCCTGTGTAGAAGAATCAATGTATGCACATTAAACTATAATAACAAGGTAAAAACAGTGCAAATTAACACCACTGTTTCTACATACATGATTGTATATACAGGCGGGAACTTCGGTAGATGCACATAAGACGAGAGCGAGAAGGTTTCTTGCATTTGCACCATAACTGCATCATAACTCATGCACTTCTTTTGTTTTCCTAATGTGTATTTTACGTCACGGGCTACTTGGAGAATTCTGAGAGTATTGAACTCATTGTACGGTGAAACAGTGTGTTTCCAGTACACATGACAATTAACTCTTGTATCTTGAATCTCCATTATACAGTGTGAGGTCTCAGACTAATAAATCCAGGCCAAGTGTTTAAAGACAAGTGTTCAGCTGGGGACTAAAGGTAATCTCCTGGAAGACTCTTAAGATGCTCAAGACACTTAGGTAAGGTACGTGCAGGAAGCAGGGGCTCTTAAACCACATCAGCAGTCTTTTCTGGCCTCATAAACATCCTTCCTGTCCTGACTTCAATACATCCATAATATAGGGATTAATTTTGTCCTACTTATAATGATCACTTACGATAAGTTCATCGTTAAGACGGTAATAGATAATGAAATGATACTGGGTAATAAAAGAGAGGAAACACTAATCCTAATGAAACTACTGCTGTTGATCCTTTGGAAAGATTTTAACCAACCAAGCAAAAGTCCTAGTGAGTTTTCTTAATATGTGACTCGTTTGGTCGCCCATGCTAATAAACCTGAAAACTAGCAAGCAAGTTTGCAAGCTAGCTGCTTAGCATGGTCCACTTGAAAGACTTGCTAGCTTGCTAACAATAACAGATCCGAGCCCGGTACCATACAAACCATAAATGACACCGAATTAACTGGTTATCGGTGGATTTCACATTATTCTCCGTTGAGCGGTCACTGGGTGAACATCATCACCAGCCCAGTTAGTGGTTACTGAGACGCCAGTTAGCATAACACATTTCTAAACTAGCAGTTTAGCTAGCTGTTAGCCGTTACTCACCGCTCACTGCTCCGCTCGCTGCTCCGCTCGAGTACATCTTTTTCTCTCTCTCGCTTTCCGGACTAACTTTACCGGCTACAGAGTCCTGGCCTTCTTTAGTCTTCTTCTTTTTTATTATTTTACGAAGAAAAAAAAAACAACGCTTCAAGACGAGAGTTCAATCAAACACCGAGCCCGCGAGAGAGAACCCCACTCCCATCCCCCGTCACTAACACGAGCCGCTGTGTGCTCGACAAATCTGGAGCCAGCCATTTCCTACCCGTATTCAGGCACAAACCCCGCCTTTGTCGTCGGTTTGGGTTTCAAAGATGGCCGCCGTGGTGGTGCGACCGCGCTAACAGCGGCGCCATTTTGGTAAGGTTGATTTGCTGAAGTGGGTTCGAGATAGAGTGCTGGACACAATTCACAAACCTTGTTACTCCAGTAAATGTTACTCCAGTAAAAGTAGAAGTGTCCCTTTAAACTTTACTTCAGTAAAAAGCTAAAATATTTGCTCAAGTATCCAAAGTACTATGATTTATTATGGCTTTAATGTTCCTGTTATCAGTTATGTCACAAGTCTCTTTGCTTAATCAATTCAGTTTATGATAAAAAAAAGACTCTTAATGTTACTCTTAGCACACCAATCTATTAATAGAATGATAATTATTCAGCCACTGATTGATATCTATTAAAATGATCATAAGCCAAAAACCTTCATTTAACTTAAAAAAAGAAAAAATGTCTAAAAAAAAGGCAACGGTGTTGAGGAAAATTAGAGTCAGGAGTTTCTTCCATCATTAATTACTCTCAAAATGTTCTGCTTGCTGTTGAACTGTATGTTGGTGATAAGTAGATACCATCAATCAAAACCAGTTCAAATCAGTTTGCGTTGTGCTTGACCAGTTTTTATCCGCTCATAAATACAAAGATTTTAAAATGTAGTCGAGTGAAAAATACGATATTTGACTTTGAAATGTAGTGAAATTAAAGTAAAAGTCTCCCCAAATGAAAACATTTCAGTAAAGTACAGCTACATGAAAAAGCTAATTGAAAATCGCATTTACTTCTTTACTGCCCCCTAGTGGTTGGGACTACAGTGCAGAGTGAACAGTTCACTGAACATCACACCTCAACAGTAATAAACTATACTGAATGAGTAAGATTATGATGGGTGTCTTTTTGACTCTGGTTCCTTATATCATCTCAAGAGTTTTTCATTGTCACTTGTTGCTTCTGGCTCACTCATAAGGGATAAACTTTTGGACATAACTGGCTCTCAATTATAGTTATGCTGTTAAAGCTTGTTTTGCCGAAGTCCTTACTTGCACCCAGATCATACTGCACAGTTTACTTAACTATAAGGAAGTGCGTGTAGTTCTAGAGCTCAGTGGATATGATGTTGGGCTTGTGATTAAAAGGTCATCATTTTAAATCCCAGCACTACTGAATTGCCACTGCTGGCCCCTTAAATGCTCAGCTGTATAACTGTAATAACTGGGTGCCTGCTTAATGTCATAAATGTAAATAAGAAGTCCTAATAGTACACGCTTCTCTCCCTTTCTTCATCTCGACAGCCTACATCCTAACAACCTACCTCTGGATGGATATGCATTTCTCATTTGTTTCTTTCTCTATTTCTTTTTTTTTTTTCTTCTTCTTCTTCTTCTTCTTCTTCTTCTTCTTCTTTTTCTTTTTCTTATTATTTTCTTATATTCTATTTTCTTATTTTTTCTTCTTCTTATTTATTTATTTTTTATTTGCCAAAGTGGCATAATAGTGATTTGGTGAAGTGGGATGCTTGGATACTGTGGTCCCCCACTCTCACACGTTTACTCAGGTCTGTTGATGGTGGTGTTGTGGGCATATTTTATCCCTGAGATCTCTCATGTCTGTGTTGTCGTCTGGTTCCTCCTTTAGGTTTGCTGCCATAGCTAGTTTTGCTCAAGTCCTTACTTGCATTCTGATCATACTGTAAGGACACTGTACTATAAGTATACCTAATAATCCATGTATCTCTCTCTCTCTCTCTCTCTCTCTCTCTCTCTCTCTCTCTCTCTCTCTCTCTCTCTCTCTCTCTCTCTATCTGCCAAGTTAAACATGCTCCTGAGGTACCAGTCATCCTTTTTAGTTCTTCTTCACCTTATTCATCCTGACACTATACCGCTTGATGGAGCTCTCTTCCATTTGAAGACCACTTTATGTAGATGGGGATGGTTCTACATGAAGTTACTATGTAAGGTTTAACTCAAGAACCATGAACATTTATTTGGACTGTTATTAATATAAACATTGAACATGAACAGTTTTTTAATCAAGTGACCATCAGTGAAGAGGTAATCATCTCAACAATGATGGAACTATAATTGAAATAATTTGGTTTCACCCAGATGAGTCTGGTTCCTCTCAAGGTTTCTTCTCATACCATGTAAGGGTGTTTTTCCTTGCCACTGTCACCACTGGTTTGTTTACCAGGGAACAATTTATAGGCACTAATTTATTAATTAAAAAGGAATTTTTGTAATCTTTTTATCTCTGTAAAGTCCACTTTATGTCCACTGGTAAAAGTGTCATATAAATAACACTGAATTGAATAAACACTAAAATGAACACTGAAATGAACTAAATTAAGACAGTGAGCAATTCATAATACATTGATTTGGGGATCGCGTTTACTTGGCAAATTGATCCTAATAGATTAGAAAACATAATGGAGGTGGGTTATTCTGAACCAATCCCAATACAGGAGGCTGGTTACAGCCGGCCAATCGGTGCAGGAGGTGGGGATTAGTCGGTATACGGGTGGGAAAACCGACTCATCTGACGTCATACAATCATACCCGTTCCTAAAAATTAAAGCCATAGTCAAAACTCTTTAAAACACATGCTAATGCATAAAAAACACAGACTAGTCAAGTAAAGAGTACTCAGTGAACTCACCATGTTTTACCTTCAGGAAAAATCAGGTTTTAAATGATTTATTCCCGACCCTATGATTAGAAGCCTGTAGTCTGAACAAATAAAATAAAATAAAATAAAATTTTATTTGTCAATTTTTTTTTTTTTATTTGAACACAGCTGCAACACGGTGCAAAATAAAATAATGACACAATACAATATTGAAACAAATGTTTTTTTTCCCCCCCTTTAAGAGTAATTTTTTCTTTTTTCATTAATTGTTAAATTTCTATTTTTTTATTTATTTACTTTATTTATTTTTTTGGTACTGTATTATTCTGGTTTTAGTTTGTATTCTTTTGATGCCCACCAAATCATTTGTATTTGTATGTTAGCAGTTATAGAAACTAGACATTTCATTGTTTAACGCGACATAATTATATTAATTAATCACTCACATTCAGGACATATATATTAATTATTATTTAATGTTAATATGAGTCTGCTATTGAGAGCTATTTTTATCCCCACCACAAGGTGGTACTATTTCACTGTTAGTAAGTCTTATGATCCAGGCATCTCATACAAAGCAGAGGATTTAGTATATTGTTTTATATTTGCAGAATTGATATATTTGAGTTTGATTTTAGAGCCTTAAATGACAGCGAATAAACCTTTTTATATTGCATTTGACAAAATGTCATGTCGGTTCTAGCAAAGCAAGAATAATATCCACTAGACTGATATATAGATATGGCAAAGACTACATGGCGCTTTTTAAAAAAGACTTAAAATGTTGTTTTTTTATTTATTTATTTTTTTGGGGTTGCAATATATATTTTATTGGAAAACCTCACGCAAGCGTTTATCGAGAATTTACTTAAGAGCCATGAGATTTTAAGCTGTTCCTTTACTGCATTGGTGCACAAATAAAGTAAAAAAAAAAAAAAAAAAAGTGCATTGTTTATTAAACAATGTATACTTAAAAGTCTCCTTTTTAAGTTGGAAAATGGTCCATTTTCAGGATTACAGAGTTGTGGCTGGTGTGTGTGCGCGTCTTGGCCATTGGAGCTGGATTGTGGATCCTCCCTGCAGTGCGTAACAGTGCAGTTGAGGATTTAACCAAGTCTTTGCGCCGGGATTTAGAGCAGTCTTCAAGAGAACGCCGACGCCTGCACTTATACACACTCACACACGCGGGTACACACACTCAGAGACACACACACACACACACACTCACACACTCACGCACGCGCGGATACACACACGCAGACACAAACACACATACACACACACACACACACACACGTCCACGATGGCAGTGTAAACTTCAGGTCTGTAGAGAGTCAGGATACGGCGCTATGACTGGAGTATTCGACAGAAGGATTCCTAGTTTCAAGCCTACAGATTTCCAGAACGCGTTTCAGCTCTCCGCCGCCATGCATCACCCGTCTCAGGAATCTCCCACTCTTCCCGAGTCTACATCCACGGATTCGGGTTACTACAGCCCCGCCGGAGGGGTTCACCACGGCTACTGTTCACCCAACTCCAGCTCGTATGGGAAACCTCTGAATAGCTACCCGTACCAGTACCACGGAACCAATGGAGCTGCTGCTGGAAACTATTCCGCAAAATCTTACCCTGATTATGGCTCTTACCCGACTTCTGCTTACCATCATCAATATCCTGGAACCTACAGCAGAGTGCAATCACAGCCCAGCCCGCCAGGTAACACCTACCCAAATGTATATATATATATATATATATATATATATATATATATATATATCATTTTTATTTGAAAATTAATTCGATTTATTTTAAAGCAGTTTGGTGCAAAATCCTTATCCAAATCGACCGCAAAAAAAAAAAAAATGCTTACCAACGCGTCAGATTTAGCAAAATGGAAAATTTGTGCAATTCATTTTCCAAAATGTAGGATTCCAAAATTTTAATCGACTCTTTTTTATAACAACCGCCCTCCATTTTTTTTGCTCCTTTTTTTCCCTAAGAAAAATAAAAAACATTAAAAACCATGCCGAAATGATTTTTTTTCCTTCCCGACTTATTATTCATGTCTGTTTTCTTTTTTATTATTATTGTAGAGAAAGAGACTGTCGAGCCAGAAATAAGAATGGTCAATGGAAAACCGAAGAAAGTCCGCAAACCGCGCACAATTTACTCCAGTTTCCAGCTGGCGGCTTTGCAGAGGCGCTTTCAGAACACGCAGTACCTCGCGCTGCCGGAGAGAGCCGAGCTCGCCGCGTCCCTGGGGCTCACACAAACCCAGGTCTGCTCACTGCTCATCACCCACAATTATCAACATTAAATGAAATATTAAATAATATGCATATTAGACTGATTTTTACTTTTGCCGGACCTTCATACTAGTCTTCCTCTATTATCATTGTCTGTCTTTTTGCTTAATCGCGTCTCCCTTTTTGTGCATTTCGCAGGTGAAAATCTGGTTCCAGAACAAAAGATCTAAACTGAAGAAAATCATGAAGAACGGGGATCTGCCTCCACCGGAGCACAGCCCCAGTTCCAGTGACCCGATGGCGTGTAACTCTCCTCAGTCTCCAGCTGTGTGGGACTCACAGGCTCCTTCCAGACCTCACCACCAAGCCCAAAATATCAACACAGCCACCTCCTCGTTTTTGGAAAACACCGGCTCTTGGTTTTCCTCTGCCGGCCCTGTGAATTCTCATCTCCAGGCGCCCAATTCATTACAGCACTCTCTGGCTCTCGGATCAGGAACGTTGTACTGAAATGTGTGTTAATACTCGGTTGTATCGGACTGATGTTTTTAAAAAAAAATTCCCCTTTTTCTGAAGAATATGCAATGTACTGAATTGACAGTCGCAGAAAAAAAAACCCGAAGGTGTATAATGTGTAAATGTGTGCATGTAATTTATTTGCATTTGGAAGACTTATTAAATGTTTTTCATGGACTACAGAAACCACACATTCTCAATGGTGCCTTAAATTGAAACCTCAACGCTTTTGTCATACATGGACGTGCCATATAAGAGCAACGTACAATAAATATAGGAATTACTTGTTTTTTTTGGCTTTAAATGTACTCTTTGAGTCTTTTCTATTTCTGCACTACTGATTAAATAGGCCATTTATGATAAAAAACAACAACTCAACCCTCGTCCAATAGGTCTTTCGCCAAAAACATTTGACTGATGGAGCTTTTTTTTGAAGCACTTTTTCTGAATTGATGGTATTTATTTGCTGAAAGGATAGGAGATCTCGGACTTCTAACGAGCACACGATTTAAGTTGCATTACAAACGACAGAGCCCTGATCACATAAATTATATTAATGATGCAGTAGACCAATGCCAGATCGAGGAAGTCGAGACGCCCAAGGATGCAATTATTTATTTTAAGTTTGAGCATTTTCCTTCCTGCGCCAAGTTCTTAACACAATCCGGTATTTATGTTTTTTTTTATTTTAATTTTTATTTTTTTTGTAGGTTATGTTAGTGGAGCATATTATTTGTAATATGTATTATTATTATTATTATTATTATTATTATTATTATTATTATTATTATTATTATTATTATTTTCATTATTATTATTATTATTATTATTACCAGTATGAGACTTTAATTAGCGGTACAAAAGACTTTAGTTAATGTTGTTGACTAATTATAGCTAATAATTAAATGCAGCTAATTCTTATTCGATTTAATTACCCATAATAGCTCATTTAGTAATTCGAAAATTCAAGTATTTTTTCTAACAATAAGTTTAGAGAATAAATAATGTAGATATTTAAGATATTATATATGGATATCCTTGGTGATTCAGACATTTCAGGATTCACTAATAATAATAATAATAATAATAATAATAATAATAATAATAATAATAATAATAATAATAATAATAATAACAGCAAAAAAAAAAAAAAGGCATATATCCTCCTGTTTATTTTTTTTTTACAATATATAAAAGACACTGCTTGTGAGGACTGGGCCTTTTTCGGCTACAACTCCAAGATCTCACAGATCTTCTTCTCAAAATCTCGGATTTGAACGTTTTCGATAACACAAGTAAACCAAACAAAAATAATCTAAACCTCTGATAATTCTCAGGCCTGCGTTTGTTATTCGATTATACTGCACAAAAACCAGTCTCCCATAATCTTGAGATATACATATTATACAATAAATCTCAGTCATTTTGGGAAGATACACTTGTATGCTCGTCTCGTCACATCCTTCAAATCTCGCTCACACACACACACACACACACACACACACACACACACACACACACACACACACACACACACACACTAGCAATATTACTTCACCATTACTACTACCATCATTACTAAATACTGTATCCAGTGTAATAATCTATCATAATAAAAATATTAAATAAATAATTCCTGGTGTGTACGATTTACAAGTCAAACTGGGTACTAGGATTATAATGTTTATTCCTGATTATACTCAAAAGCATTTAAACACACACACACACACACACACACACACACACACACACACACACACACACACACACACACACACACACACACACACACACACACATACACACACACTCGCACAAACACACTTACTTTCTATGCCATTATATCGAGAGCCTTGTTAAATTCCAACTGACCATTTTCCACTCAGCGAATCCCTCCGCAAATGGTGTATGAATAATGACAGTTAGCTTCAACTGTATAACGCTCAACAATAATTATACTTCCACCAGGATTAGGGTCCATTATCATAATCTGGACATTTACAATTATCTATAATTTGCAAAGATGCGCTCGGTTCTTGATTGCAGAAGGCTTTTTTTTTTCTTTCTGGCTCACCATTGCTAAACAGTGACAGTAATAACGGTTAATTTTGCGGCCAATATATAAGAGGTGTCGGGCTGTGCAAAACGCTTTCACACCTGAATTTGCTTACTCAACCACGAGCAGTGCATGGGACAGACTGTCCGTGTTCCCTGTGGGAGCTGCACCGCATTGAGACCACAGCATCTGACCGGCTATGGAGGTAAGCACTATCTTCATGTGTTGTAGAGAAGATATGGGAAGAAGTGGAGAAGTGTGGGGTCTGTGTGGGGTGTGCTGATACTTGTCCACACAGTCTATATTTCTAATACAAATCTCTCTCTCTCTCTCTCTCTCTCTCTCTCTCTCTCTCTCTCTCTCTCTCTCTCTCTCTCTCTCTCTCTCTCTCACACACTCTCTCTCTCCTTGTCACAGTGTCCTACCCTCATCTGTTTCATTCTATTTCCATTCTCATTCTATTAATTGTCACACTTTCTCTGGGTGTGTATGTGTGTGTTGTGTGTTACATCTTTATCTGTGTTTATTATACAAAAAAACATCTTAATAATTTCCAAATACTATTTTTATCAATATGCTTAAAGACGCGCCAACCTCTTTATGGAGGCACAGGGCCTTCAATATGCCTGCATCTCCATTCTCTAAATGCAAGAGATCTAAATGAACCATAGCAGATCCACTCCGATCGCAAAAAAAAAAATAAAAAAAGGTGTTTAAAAAATCAAGCTCCATTTGTGCGCCTGCATGGGGCATCCACAGGTTTGACAGCTGCAGGGGCTTCTCCTCTC
This sequence comes from Silurus aristotelis, assembly GCF_946808225.1. Classification (NCBI taxonomy): domain Eukaryota; kingdom Metazoa; phylum Chordata; class Actinopteri; order Siluriformes; family Siluridae; genus Silurus; species Silurus aristotelis. The sequence continues at coordinate 15,477,155 of NC_139594.1, forward strand.
CCCCATTCAACACTGTAATTTCAGATAATATCCCGAGCGTTCACCCTTGTCAGCAATTTGTTCATGAATAACCGAATAATTTCGTCTTTTTTGTTTCGTCTTTGCTACCTCAAATCCAAATAAAGATGCCTTTCAGTATTAAAAGTGGTAGAAAATTACAGGTAATTATCTTTGACGGTAAAAACGCTGTAATCAGCGGGCTACATCAAAAATTACCCTAATTATGTCTGCATTTATGAGAATAGAAAAAAAAAACCTTCACTTGGATAAAACCCATAAATTGTCCCAAATATCTCCTTCATATTGAACGAGACTGCAGCTGGGTGCTTTGTTCGGGATCGATCCTGTGGCGAATGGTATTCAGCGTTTCGCACATCAAGACAGGGAGAGAGGGGGAAAAACATTTTGTCAATACTGTAATGATTGAGACAGAGTAGATGGACAAGATGCGGGTCTATATTATAGGAAAAACTCGATGACAGACGACCAACTATGGTAAGCCTTTTTGTTACTTCTTCAGATTATACCATCCGTATTATTCATTATACAGGCCTGTAAAACGAAACTGGGGTGGTGGTGTTTTTTTTTCCCTTCCTTTCTTTCTTTTTTAAAAAAATAAATCTATGCAAAAGGAGAAAAATAGTTTACATCTAAAAAATAACATTTAATCAACATTGAGTTAACAATATAATTGTTTTCATAGTATACAAAAATAAACAAAAAACAATTTTGAATAATAAGTCGAAATCACCCATTCAATGTCAAGAGATGTCAAGTTAAAAAAAAAAAGAAAATCAAGGGCATGACGCATTGTTTGAAGCCATGTTTCTTTTTTTACTCGATTTATGACAAAACATAAAAGGTATTTGACAACTAAAATTAGACAACATATTTACAAACAAATTGCCTCCATTTGCTGGATGAAAAACATGTAATCATAACGCAATGGTTGTTTTTTTTTTTTTTTTTTTCAGTTCGGTTTCAAATGTGACACATGGGATTATTTGAAAAGGCGTCAAGTGTTTCTTTTCGCTTCCTGCTCATGTCCCATGCTGGTGATGGAGCGATGTGTTTGGTTTACAAGTCTTGGTGAAGCAATCCCATACGAATTTCAATTCGGTTAAGATCCAATGTCCTCCACGCAAAGTGATCGTTATTTATCCTTCACATGAGACTTCCCACAGGAAAAAAAAATGTTCTCAGTTTGTATTTTACAAATGGCAGTGTGGGTCACTGTTATTCTCAATGCGCGTGAGAATAAAACTAAACGAGGGTCAGCGACCAGGGGGTCCTGAGGCCTATACCGCCAATGATTCGCAGCCTATCTCTGCATAGAGTCCTGATGAGGCGAGGAGTACCAGTGTGAGTAGCCTGGCATGTAGCTGTTGGCAGACATGTTCACTCCCTTGGAAGACGCAGACACGTCCCATATGGGAGGGATGGCCGGAGAGCGCGGGGACAGAGCGATGGAGCCCGGCAACGGGTCACTCTCGTGTGGATTACTGCCTTGTTTTAGCAACTTCTTAAACTTCGACCTTTTGTTCTGGAACCAGATTTTTACCTGAAACATACAGCAAATCAGCAAAGAATTAATTCCATGCATATTTGTGCAGCACATAGGTTGCATTAATAAAATGCAATGCAATGCAACGCCATAAAATATGCATAAAAATATTTTCAGCGTGTGCATCAAGTTATATATATATATATTCATAAACGGATTTATTGTTTGTAAATAGATTGAAAAGCTCACCTGTGTCTGTGTAAGCCCCAGGGAGGCCGCCAGCTCCGCTCGCTCCGGCAAGGCGAGATATTGAGTTTGCTGGAACCTATGGTTTAATGCCTGAAGCTGCAAACTGGAATAAATCGTCCTGGGCTTCCGAATCTTCTTGCCTTTCCCATTGAAACGTATTTCTCCGTTCTCAATCACCGTTGTTTTCTGCTGTTCTGGAAAGGGTAACAGTGCATTTGGTAGGAGAATATTTTATTTTATTTCATTAAGGGCTATGTAAAAAATGCAGGAAAGCAAAAAAAAAAAAAAAAAGCGACAAAAAAGTGATTTTAATAATTTAATAATACACGCATTGCATTTATTGAATGCTAATTACAGTTTGAAATAGACGGGGGTCCAAATCGCCAGAATGCATCATCATAAATCTTTCAGGAGCTCAGAGGTTGTTATAATTAAAAACGAAAACAAGGATTAAAACCTCATGTTTGTTCATCTGAACCACACAATGGACAAATAGAGTACTCCAGATTATATTACGCATTAAATCCGAGCGCACAAACGTGCAAGCATTTTATTCGCGATAAAATCCGTATATATATTTGATTTTGACAGATTTGATTTTGTGTCGCACACAAACCGGGTTAAACAAGGGCAAAAAATAATTCGGTCTTATTCATGTCTGAACACAAATAGGCGACGAATGTAGGAATGTAAAAATGCGCTTACCTGTGTCTAACCTGGTCTGTGTGCCGGCGGCGTTATTATGGTAGGACGGCAGGTATGGACTGTGATGTGGATGGCTCATGTACGAGTACGGTAGCGACCTGTTATACGAGTTAGAGCCTGAATACGGAGAGTTGTCGTGCTGGTGGGCGTGGGAGCCGGAATGGAGGCAGTGGAGCGGGTAGTGGCTGGCGGCCATCGACGGAGAGCTCTGCTGCGAGTGCGACTGCTGACCAAACTCCATGAAAGCCGATTTTGACGAGTCCTGAGCCTCCAGACCGTCAGCCATCGTAGTCATGGTCATCATCAAATTTTCTGCCTTGAGAGTACTTACTCCCCCCCCCCTCCCGTCTCTCAAGTCCAAATGGGTCCTGTTGTGTGTGCTGTTCTTTCCCCCTTGTTTGGGAATGTTGCCTTATTACTCCGAAATGTCTTTTTTTCCCCTCCCTTCCGTCTTTTTTCCCCCTTCCTCACGCGGTGTGCCGAAAGGTGGGCTCGAGTAAAGGCAGGAGATTATAAGGTGGATTCTGTTAAATTTGAGTCCTTGCTTCTAGACTTGATGCAGACACTACAAGTAAAATGGTTTGTCTCCAAAGGGCAGCGCCTTCCTATTGGTCACTCAACCTCACGTCATCAGTTCTCTGCTTAGCTGAGACTTTACAGCGAGTTAACCTATCTTAACTGCTCTATGAGGAAGATAATAACGCTGGGGTATCCCTTCGGATGTTCACACAAAACAATTCCTTGTTAATATGATTTTGCAAAAAAACATCCAGAGGTGCGAGAACCCCAATAATAGGATTTATATACATTAATGAAGTTGCATTAATGACCCCAGTGATCTTATGATCAGGGTATATGCCACATTCTAATGCTTTTTTAAAGATGCCACTATGATTTTACAACCGTTTAGAGCCTTGCGAATTATAATCAATTATTAGAAGAGTAATCGGAACACTTCGTATAAACTCGTTAACTGCGTAATTACGCGACGCGCGCTGGCACGATCGCAATTACGCACAAGTCACAGTCCAAAGCTTCTGTCATTGGATGTCCCGGCTATAACTGACAGCATTTCCCCGCTGCAATCAGGAGCTCGTTACAGTCGAAAATGTATGTAAATTGCACATGCAGTTAGTGGTTTGGCAAATCGCGTCCGCATTATAAAACCACGCTGTAAATACACACTGCGACGCTCACTTAATTCACATTTCAGATCTTTTTTCATTTTTATGGTCAGCACGTTACTCGGTAATATGGCGTTCATTTACTTTCAATGGTGATAAAAAGTAATTAGAGTCACAATCAGTTCTATCCAAATCCCATTTGATTATCCGCTACGCACTGTATTGAAATTAGCCCAATAAAAAAAAAAATAACTGTGAACAATTCATCTGTAATGATTATGGACGAAGTTTATTTTTGGAGGTGGAATAAAAGTAGATATAGCATAAATTATCCGCTAATTATACGCCAGTGTCGCCTCAATTATCCTCTTATCAAAAATGGTCGTCTAAATGCAGCGTTTAGTTTCAATTTTCTCCCTTTCTGTAACAAGAACTTGGTACCTTGCTATTATTGCCAGGGTTGTTATTTACTTTGCGGGATTTAAAAGTGCACAAGCGGCCCTGGATAACCAACCACTCTCCAAGAAAGGACGAGCAGAGACATGGAGCTGGATGATCGTTCAGAAAGCTCGCCTTGTTGGATTTTTCTCCGATTTCTGCGTGCAGCAAAACATAGCTGGAGTTTTTTTTTTTTTTAGACATTATGAGAGGTAAGGGACACGAGCTTGCATTATATGTCGTTTAAATATCAACCAAATTAAGTGGCTGGAAATGTAATATTATATACAATTATATTGTTTTGTTTTCAGCTGGCATTTTATTATAACGGTGTATTTTTTACAAAGACGCCAGAGGGAAACAAGCAGGCAAGCAGGCCTTTTCTCTAATCACCTCTGAATGGTACAAACTAAACTTTCAATTCTGCTTTGTTGCCTGCACTTTAGGCGTGTAATAGGCTGAGACGTAGCGGTTCATTACCTTTGCTTTTGTCTCTTGTGCAAAATTGTGAAATGACAAACCCTGGTGATAAAAAAACTAACAAAAAAACAACGTTTTAATCTTATTTCACTGCTCATACAGTTTTTTTTGTGCACAGATTATATACAACTATAGCATATTTTAAATATAGTCGTGCATATGCTTTTGCACACGTCGAATAATTAAATAACAATCCAATTTTTTTGTTATCGACAGCAATTCGACTTCTGTTACTTTCATACTGTGTATAGGGGAATCTCAGTTTCCAGCTACAACAGAAAGCCATAAAACAGATTTATTTGCATTTATTTTATTTGTTGTATTATTTAAATTGAGTGAACGGTACAGCAATTACGTCATTAAAACATCTTGTTATATTCCAGGGTTAAATTTGAGATTGTATGGTATTTGAGGACTGTTTGGCCTAATTCATAAACAGCAGCCAATTAACAAAATCACTCAGCAAAATCACTAATCACTGTTGTATGACACAGCTTTAGTTTCAGACCCCCTTGGTGATTTACGAACGTCACAACAAAGTCGATTCATATGTTTTTTGTTTAATAGATTTTTTTTCATGAAAATAAAAAGTTGCACACTTGATTGATTATAAGAGCAGCAAAGATCAGTTTTGGTATTAGGCCCATATCTCTTGTTAGTAGAAAATATCAACAAAAGCAATATAACAACAATAATAAAATAAAAATAACAGTATAAATAATAAATAAATTAACCACAATAACGACAACAACAGAATAACATTATTATTATTATTATTATTATTATTATTATTATTATTATTATTATTATTATTATTGTTGTTGTTATTGTTGTGGTTATTGTTGTGGTTGTTGTATAAATATTCACATTTAATATAAATGGTTTGACTAACATCTGTGTTTTATGGCTAATGTGAACATTTGTGTGTCTGCATTCTCCACATAATTCAAGTGTTAACACTGTGCTCAAAACTTCATTGACGAGCTTGGGATTGTCCAGGAGCTCTCATCGATTTGCTTGTCTAGATTCGGTTTGCGTATAGTTCATTTCTGATTTTTTTTAGGACACGTTTTGAGGGTCGAAACCATCAGAAATGTTTTTTACGCATCTCCTCTCCGGAGTTCAGCCCCAATGACTGCAATGGCACCATGCACGAGTTCACAGCGCTGCAGGGGAAATAAAGGCTGACTTTGCATCCAGAATAAGATTACTAAAGACCACTTTTGGAGCTGAATAGTATAACAAGGAGTGTTAGAATATTTCGAGTGTATTTAGTGAACACGAGAAGATGCGCACGTGAAAGCCAACTAATGTGGAGTCGCGCTTGAGTCCGACAATCACACAAAAACGAGACAAATCATCTTTCTAGGATTCAGTGAAGCCGCGTCTAACATGATCTATAATAAACAAGCATTGCAACCTTATTTTAAATCACTACTATGCTATGTTTTGGACACGTTTTCTTTCTCCTTTGACAGCCTGCACCTGATGCGCAGAGTGGTGCGTTTATATGAAATCACTTTTCACTGCAAGTAAATTAGTGCATAGTTTTTCAAGAACAAATCGTAATGTCGTGTTTAGGCCTAGTTTACATCAATTCTACGGTTTTAACAAACCCCTGGGTTTTTTCCCCCCACTGAAAAAAACAACGAAATTCTTTCTTGCAAAAAAAAAAAAAGATGTACACTACATGCATTATGTTTAGAGCAAAACTGCATCATACAAAAGGCATACCTCGGCATTAATTTTTCATCTAAATTAAATTGAAATCTCTTTTATTATTTGAGAATGTCGAACAAATGAGAACAGTGGGATTTTTTCTTTTCCTGTGGCTCTTTTTCGACTTAATAGAAGACATTATTAGCTCTGACAGCACACAGCTCAGGTCTGGAGGAGAGGATTTTGTAGAGAGATGACAGACAGGAAGGCTAGCAATCATAGGCTCTTTTTTACCCGAATGTACTGTTCGATGCCGTTTATCCTTGATGATAGAAAATTGCTCTGTTGCCAGGACGCGGCTGCTAAAATAGAGGGCAAGAGCAACATTTCCATTTTCCAGTTTGAAAGCCATTGAAATGAATTAGTAAAATGAAAAAAAAAAAAAATCCCGTGGTAAACAAAAGCGACAAACAAAGATAGCCTTTTTTTTTTTTTCTTTTTTTTTCTTGAGTCGAGTCCCCTTTTTCAATTTATGATTTTGCGTTTGCGCCTGTATTCCCAGGTTTTGGATGCAGCACTTGTAAATGGATCACCCTCCTAATGTGCATCTGTGCTGATTATAAATTTGCCATATGATCAGTAAAGCACAGAATTCAATTAAGCTCTGCTTTATTTGCGACCCAATTAGACTCTATGGTCTTTCACATTTCATAGAGAATTGCACAAAAAAAATAGATGAACAGAATTGGTTATTAGATTGGATTTAAACGTGTAAAAGAAAAAGAAAAACAACAATGCACGGTAGATATATATTTTTTCCACCTAAAAAAGTGAATCAAAACATTTACCGCTAATATTCAGAATAAAAAACTGATTTAAAAAGAAGTGCAACATATATACTTTTTCAAGTAGGATACACAATCTCCTAGAAATGTATATCCCTAGCAATAGAGGCAATTTTATATAATATCTCCTTAAATATCTATATCAAATAGCATGTCTCTGGAGAGCCGTTGACAATTCTGGGTAACGTATAATGTCCCTAAAAGGAGTTAGTCAGGCTAGTGTGTGTTTTGACAGCTTGAGAACACACCCGAGTGAATAGTGGGTTTGCATGTCATCACAGACACATTCTTTATTGTTGTTTGGGCGCGCAGTGGCCGAGCACCAAGTGTAATTTAGTAAACACTTTGTTCAAGTTGCATGCAAACTTGAATATTTTGGGTTGATCATATTGACATAAACGTCCATGATTTAGCATCTTCTACAAATAAAGCAGTAGCAGAGTATTAGCAAATGAACGCGTTTGTTTGCAACACCACCACCAATAATAATAATAATAATAACCACCATTCCATTAATAATTATTATAACCACCACCACCAGCAATAATAATAATAATAATAATAATAACAATAACAACAATAATAATAATAATAATAATAATAATAATAACAACAATAAGCATACCAGCTATTAGACCTCTTCTACCTCTTATTATTATTATTATTATTAATATTATTATTATTATTATTATTATTATTATTATTATTATTATTATTATTATTATTATTAGTGGTAGTAGTAGTAATCTACATCTCAACAACTGAAATACAAACCCAACACCTGTATAATAAAACAGAATTGTATCCTTTTATTTTAAATAAATCAATTCAAGTAATTCACAACTATCTCTAAAAATGAAGGTACCAGAGACTGTTCCATTGCTATGGTACTTTTCAACATTTTTAGTACCTGTGGAAGTACAAGTATAAATAAGCCCTTGATGATTCTACAACTATGTATACAACCTACGTTTTAGCCTTTCTTCAGTTTAGGTTTGCAAAATAAAATGTTTCCTCAAAGAATTTGAATACCCCCCTATTAAGCCCCCAGTGCTTTTTGTGCATTCATTTATCTGGTCATTTTATTTTATTTTGCAGTTGCATATGCAGTTTTTTTGTACTATGCTAATTCGTCTTTGATCTTGCATGGTGCAGATGCATGGTTAAATTGTTATTCAGTGGAGATGTCGAGGTTCTGAGGAAACGCTTTTTTTTTTTTTTTGCATATGAGAGTTTAGACATGCAGGTGGTTTACTCCAGTCAGAGTACAGCATTATTAGCCTGAATTACGCCTGGCTCAATCTGCATGCGTTGCATCAGTCTATTAGTAGTGCATTAGTGTTGCCTGTTTGCAATTGTTATTCAGCATTGTCTAAATGCATGTTGTCATCATTCCCCACCTATCAACAAGAACATTCTTGATATGGATATGGATGGTATTTTATTGAATGTGACTGCAATTTCGATGCCACATATCTCGATATAGTAAATGATTCGTTTGAAAACTACAAAAGCAGCCTCGAAGCGCATTAATTACCCAATGAAAGGCCTGACAACGAGGAAAGGGAAATTATCACAGCAACTGCGTCTTGATCTTATTTAGACTATACTATTGCAGCATCAGAACTAAAAAAAAAAAACCCTCAGTGTTGACAAATTGCACGGATTTCGGGTTTATTTGCAATTTGCAAAACGTTTAACAAAACGAGCTCGAAAAGCTGTCTGTGTCCAGATTGATTTTATTGTCTTCATGCTGATCTTCAGTAAACACAGGCCACGAATGCAACTCGTATAGGCCTTTATTTTTATTTTTTTTATATTAAGACCCCCCCCCCCAAACACGAAGGTGTTGGATGAGCTTAAATTGCGTGTGACTGAACAAGACGTTTCCTTCGTCCGCGTTCTGCCGAGACTCGGTGAGGGAGCGGTGGAAACAATGAGGAGCTTAAAACCCAATTGTGCGCTTGAAACTCAAGAGCGGCGTGTGAGCTGAGGCGGAAAAATGCGCAGAAAACAAGTCACACCTGGTGGACCGCCTCATACCTGCTCGATTCATTCCACTGCCAGGGTTCTCAGGAGTTCTTTATGTTCCTCAAGCCACTCTTCATGACTTACTTATCACAAATCCAGAGCAAAAAAATGAATTCTACATGAACTTATGAACCTCTCTCTATTAAAAAAAACAAAAAACAATCCAGGTGATTATGTGCAAAGATAAAGGATCAGATTCGTATCAGTGAAAAGATGCTGCAGGAGTGATGACAGTTCCTTCCCAGAAGGATTAAGTAAAAAAAACAAAACAAAAAAAAAACACAAATTGCTGTGTTTGATTCCAGTAAGCCTACGTTATGAGCCTTAGAAACGGTTTTTTTTCAGACGTATTTTCTGTTCGGGTTATACCCTGAAACCGTGGGGAAGATCTACAAATCTGGTCCAGTTCCAGGGAGAATAATAGCAATTGAACAGTATTTAAAATTGCTGTTTACAGTCTGTTCAATTCCCTATGGACCTACTAGAGCATGCTGGCAGTAATAGATTATTTGCTTAATGTTTGCAATATATAACACAAACAAGAAAACTGCATTGTAATTGAATTTGCTCACTGGATGGAATTCTTATGAATTTCATTTTATATATATATATATATATATATATATATATATATATATATATATATATATATATATATATATATATATATATATATATATATATATATATATTATAGGATAATCACTACAAAAAATATGCAGCATAAAGAATTCTGGGGAGATATCATATTAAAAAAATGCAAGTTATTGATCAATGGTTTAAATGTTGCCCCCAAATTTGATGATGCAATGTAAATGGGCCATTTGAGCAGATGACTGGTATAAGCCATATAATTTTAGATTTATTAGAGCTTTTCAGACAAAAAGACTTGAAGCTCTTATTTTCATTAGCTGTAAATGCCATTTCAATTCAAGGGTTTTAGACCGTGTCTGTTTTAAACAAAACACAAGCAGGCAATCACACTGATAACTGCCCTTGGAAATGCATCCACCAGAGCGCTTATTCAATCAATACAAGGAGAGAGGCTGTTCGTAGGAATAATGAAAACAAGGCAAAGTCATTTTCCACAAAGTAAACCATGTCTCACAGCAATAACAAACAGCTTATCGGCAGAGGTCTGAGGAAAACAGCATATTATGTTTTTTCGGCTCTTGTATGCTATTCTAGGCGTGTGTGTGTGTGTGTGTGTGTGTGTGTGTGTGTGTGTGTGTGTGTTTGTGTATAGGATTTAGTTATAAGTAGGCTATACAAGCTGGACACAGAAGTTGTGATGGACAAGCATTGTATGAGCTTCATTTTAGAAGAAAATAGTTTGGATTTGATAAGGGTACACTGTGGACCTATGGATGAAGTACCATGGAGTGGGAGGGAAGCTGTCACTCACAAGAGTGCATGAATACCTTGACTAGTTGCTTCCTTTTCTATGGGCTCCACAACATGTTACCAAAATAATACACTGAATTTGGGAAGAGTTTTATACTTTGGGGTGTGTTTTATAGTCAAATGTGTAGATTCTAACAATATATGTGTTACTGAAATATATGTAGGTCTCAATGAAATATATAAAGCAGATCTTTAATATGTGTTGATTGAAACTTTCATGGTGGCTTTCAGTTTGACAGTAACACTCTTGAATGGACTTTTCAGCTACCGATGATGCATCAAGTCACTGAAGCTGTCTACCATTCAAAGATAAGCTATTACTATCTTTAAGTACCCATACATTTTGTATTGTAGTCTGCCACAGGTGCCTGCTCAACATTTATTGGAGATGTGCAACCTTTTCTGTCCATTAGAATATTTAGACCACGTAGTTCTTAATACCAAACTATTTACACCTCATAACTGTGCATAAAAGCCTAGATAAAACAAGGTCATCAGGTCTGCCAGAAAAAAAAAAAATTTTTTTGAATCCTGCCTATTGATTGAATATGATGGCTTCATCACCCACTCTCACCTCCCTGAGAGTGACGTGCATTCATACCACCACCCCCACAGCCCCCTTCCTCCTTGCTGCTGGTTGGTTTCTACAGCTGTGGTGTGTGAGAAATGACCAGAGAATTGGCCTCTGGGATAGCAGCAAGCCATCCTGGTGCTATTAGGCTTGTGGCTAATAATAGGTGTTTCAGTCTGGGGGAAGATCAATCAGGGGGAATCATAGGGAATGTTCTGAGGAGCACTTTTACACATCTGTCCAGATGGATGAAATTACACTTGTCTGTTTTTAGCTGTATTACTCCTAAATTGGTTGTCTACTTTTTTCTTGCTTTCTCTCCCTCTCTCTCTCTCTCTTTCTTTCTTGTCTCTCTCTCTCTCTCTCTCTCTCTCTCTCTCTCTCTCTCTCTCTCTCTCTCTCTCTCTCTCTCTCTCTCTCTCTCTCTCTTTCTCTCTCTCTCTCTCCCTCTCTCGCATTCATATGTCTGTGGTCTGCTAAAAGGATTGAGCGCTAAACTCCCTGTCATTTTAGTGTGTTCCTTATGCCCCCCCCAACACACACACACACACACACACACACACACACACACACACACACACACACACACACACACACACACACACACACACACACACACACAAAACCCCCTTTCCTCTTTTCCACACCTTCATTTTATTTACTTACTTGCATCTTGAACAAGAGACGAATAATGTCTCCGGAGATTTTCCTCCTTGTGAAGAGGTTAATTGCAAAGCAGTGCAAGGAACACATCTAGCACGTGTCTAAAACATTTTAAACTGTCACAAATAAATATTGTATTTCTATGAATACCATTGAAGACATAATAATTGAAAATTAATATCTCAATGTTTTATAAAATACACAGATGAGCTGAAGAATTTAATTGCTGTTTCGTTAATCCTTAATAATGGTTCAACTAATCAGTACAAGATCTTACTGCTTTGTGTTTATGTACTCTGTTCATATATAAATGTTATAATGAATTGTAAATTGCAATCATGTACAGGAAACTGTCACCGCTATTACAAATAACTACTATAGTAAGAATATTCCAATAATTTTTTTTTTTTATATATAGGCCCATTGCTGTTATTCACCATGAGTGTACTGGGCTGTGGAGGTAACCACATGTTGGCAAGACCCCCTGTGATTTAGCACTGCCAGTTAACTGGCATGATGTGTCCATCACAGAGGTGTGTGTGGAGACTGAGAGTGGTCATTTAAAGACTACGAAAAAGCTGCATGCATCTGTGAATTCAGCTCAGCGGCTGACAGCTTGAAATGTTATATGTTTGTGAGCGACAGTGTGGCAACTTTGCATTGGGTGCGGGCCTTTTTCAGCGATGTTTTTTGAGCCTTATACTGAGTTCAGAAATGATATAACTCTTAGAAATGTGCCAAGTTTGATTTGCTTGTAGTATGAATTCGTATAAGTATCCCTGACACTGGCACAATGGCTGACACTCACAATATGGCACTCAGTGAAATTACCACTCAAAGACACTCAGTGGGACTTTTTTTTTAACAGTGAAAATGAATACTGTACATCATTGTTGTTTTTTTTTTTTGCTTGCAGGGAGCCTGATTTGAGATGTTCTTCTGTTGTTGATTGCTCAACATTGAGAGATATTTCAAGGGCTCAGAGAGCTGACTGAGGAGAAGTCTTTTGAAAGAGCAAAGCCCGATGACCAGGCGAAGGAAATCAAGGCTCCCTAGTGTGTCGCCTTAGCAACGGGTGAAAATTAGCATTGACTTCCGAGCAAGCCTACAAAACTAGGCTTCAGGGTATTTTTTACATCTTGAAAAGTGACAATCAAAGAAGATCTAAAGACATGCTTCCACTTCCATTTATATTGAAATCAGCTTCTTTCTTTTTTCCGCTACCCGAACAAAAAAGTCTTAATGTATGTATTTTTGCTCATTTTACTGTGTTGTGCTGTTTCCCCGCAATGCCCCCTTGCTCATGTTTGCCTCCTGCCGTGGCAAACAGAACACGTCTATAATAGTGAATGCATTTCAGTGCACTTCCCAACATGAACTAGAGATGACACTGGCTTCCTCATTCGCAGGCATGAAATTCAGCTCTCATGATTGCCAACAGGCTTAATGATAGTCTCTCCTAGAGTCACAGAAGTTTCACACTGATGCACTTTTCCTCTATTTCTCTCTCTCTCTCTCTCTCTCTCTCTCTCTCTCTCTCTCTCTCTCTCTCTCTCTCTCTCTCTCTCTCTCTCTCTCTCTCTCTCTCTCTCTTCTCTCTCTCTCTCTCTCCATCACATTGCAGGGAATTCAGGCATCCATGCTGAAGCAAAACCAACTAAGCCCATCAGGAGCCGTTTTAAAGAGAACTGAAGTGCAGATTGTTTGTGCCGATGCATGAAGCTGCTTGGTGTATCTCCTCATCACAAGCAAGCTGCACTGCCATGTAGGAACAAGCAGGAATATATTAAAAGGTAATGAGAGATCAGTCAGAAGAGGGTCATGCAGGGGCACTGTTTGGCATCACCGTTGCTGGAGAGAGCTTTCAGAGTGACGGCCTTGTTGTCTCTGTTGAGGAGCCAGAAGGGGTGGAGTTCAACGACGTTCCTCATGGCAACAGTTGCTAAGCCTTGTTGATGTGGTTATTTGTAAATCAAAGCTGGCTGCCTGGGATTGCGAATGATTGTATATATGTGTGTTATTGGACATACTATCGACAATTTGAATAAATATTTTTCATTCAGATACCGTGTGCCGTGTGTGATCATGCCGCATGAGAAGCAATAAAATGACCATGAACTACAGAATGCTAATGAGTAATATTATTCACTATGCAGAGCAGATACTATATGATTTTTTTTTATTATTGAAGCACATTAAATAATGAGCTGATGATTGCACCCCTGAGAGATTAAACATTTCCAAATATTTCTGCAAATGCACAGCCAATCCTGTTTGCTGCCATATGGCCACTGATGAGGGCAATGTGGAATCACCTAATGGTATGCCATTGTAACAACACCTGGCAACAGTTCATCCAGACTCTCATACAACCCCCCCCCGCCCCACCCTACCCCAGGCCACTGAAAAACGCTAGAACATATTTCTGTGTGAGAGAGAAAGCCCTATGAACAAATAATGGATGCGAGCCAGTCTAAATAAAGTGTGGTTTATGAGTTGTGGTCAGGACCATCTCTTTAAAAAAGCGTGCTGTACAAAAACTGCTGCCAACGTATTTTTTTCCACCATACGGTTATAATACGAAGCCATTTCTTCCCTCTCTCACAGTAAGAGGCTCAGTCAATAAACGGCTGCCTGTAGACCAGTAGTCTACAGCCACAGGAGAAGAGAACAAGCCACACACGCCAAAACAAACCCATGTTCCCTTGCAATTTTTAACTCAGCCATTTCAATAATACACTCACTGGGCTTCTGTGCAGAATAAATGTTTGGTAAAGCATGTCATGATTCACGTTCTATAGTAATCAACAAAAAAATAAAGAACACAAAGACTTAGTTTCCTTCACCTGCCCCCCCCCCCCCCAAAAAAAAAAAAAAAAAAAAAGAATACTGTATAATTTTCCTCCAGTTTATAACTATGCAAGATGTATGAGTCCTCTATGCTTACACTATGGAAACAAACACAAATTTCTACTTACATTTATAATGTGTCATTTCATGTATACACTCTTGCCAATGCAATACTAGTTTAGGGTTATGTGAAGTAAATATTAAAATACAGTCTCACTACCACCAGACTGTTGACTGAGGCCCAGAATAACATACCTTTCTCATGCACTTCAATGCAGTTAGTGAATAATTCATATATTTTATTAAATAATATGTGTTAGATGAGTACCTTGAAGTCTCTTGGTTTAGAAGAGCTGGGCAACAAAGCAACTTGCTCAAAACTGATTTCCTGGGGACATACATTGTCATTTACAATATATAGCAGACGCCCTTATCCTCAGTACCATAATCTCCATCAAAACAGATTTAAAAAGGTATCAATGACCTAAAATCCTGATAGAGTTAAGAACACTAAAGTTGAAGATTCTTCTCAGATAAAAAAAAAAGTGTGTCCTTAGTTTTTGAAGAATCAGCTGTTTGGACAACACGACAGCGGAGAGTCATAAGATAGTCATAAGAGTCATAAGATTAGGTTGAGCAATGCTGAAGGTTTGAAGACACTTTGGGGAGGAGAAAAGTTTAGCTTAGTTCAGGTATTTGAAGGTCCATTTTTTGGCATTGTAGATAAGTGTGCAGGTTTGAAATTAGTTTTGGGCAAGCCCAGAAAGCCAGTAGAGGGAACACAGAAATATCATGTTACAGGAATATTTGGGAATATTGAAGAAAAAGGTTTCTGGATCAGTTTAGGGTTTAGATGACTTGCAGGGAAGCACTGATAAAAACAAGCTGCTCGACTGCAAAAAGACAAGAGACCAAACAAGCTTCTGAGTGTCATCTGAAAAGAATAACAACCAGATCCTTTTAATATTGCATAGGAGAAACCTACCTGATGGAGTCAGTTTAGCAACATGAAGAAAAAAATGATGGATGATTGGTCATCAAGTGCACCAAGGTTGCATGCATTGTTGCATGCAATGCTGTAATATAAAGGAAGGAAGCTCAGTTTATTGGGATTTAGTTTCCTGTGATGACCAACACTTTGAAAGGTTTATTTGCACTCAGTGATTTGTGTACATATTACCTTTATAACACATACAAAACCATGTATTGGGCTTTACATAGTTTCTTTGAAGGCTGAACTGTACTAATTTTAGCTAAATTAAGATTTCGAATAAGGCCAATTGTTACAATAAATCATATTATACACCATGATATAATATATTACCATACACTAATTGGCTTTTCTGGCTCTCCTTGATGGCTACTGATAGGAACAGCCTTGAGAAGAATTTATTTTTCCACCACTAAGTCTTTAGACCAAATTAAGACAGCTTTTGGTGAGGGAGTAAAAAGCCCAGAAATGAGCATATTATAGTTGTGGCTCATAAAAATGAGAAAATACAGAATGTATTGCACAAGACACACCCTCCAGCTTACTGTAAGACAGCATGGAATTTTTAGCATCTCTGTTGTGAATTACATCATATCAGTTAATGAAGTGCTATGCTAGTAAAAACTGTCAAAGATATGCATTCTCTGTGGACAAAACATAGTCATGCATCAACTATAAAATCAACAACTATTCATGTAGTATATGAAAAAGCACTGTAATGTTATCTAATATGTATAAAAACAATCAAGGGTGGGATTGTGTGGTGCCATTTCCACCGGAAGTTGAATATTTTCCTACAAACGCCAGATCCTGAAATGTTAAACTCCTCTTATGCCTCATGAAATTGTCAATGATAATAATTGATTTTTTATTAAAGAATGACATAAACATAATATTTATCTTGTGTGGTTAGAAACAAGTTCAGTTTTACCTCAGACTGTGTTGACATGGGAAAATATTTCCAAAATGTAAAAAAAGATCTCTATTAGATCCTAACCAATCGGATTGAAGAATTAAACAGTTCTATGGTCTGAGTAAAACAATGAATAATCTTGTTTTTGTCGTGTTAAAAAAAATAATTAAACACTTAACAGAACGTTAATTCCTACCCTAATGATTGACTTGTGTTCAAAACTGATCTATGAACTCCAACATCCAAACAACAGTTAGAACCTGTTTATCTTAGTGGGTTTAAATGGTCTAATAAGAATAACAGTAGTCCAGAACCTGGTCCACATTATGGAAGAAAGACTGCCTGAATGTCTCTGTGTAATATCTGGACAATGAGGAACTCAACTAATGTGTTTAGCTCCTGTATCAGAACGTGAGCAAAACTTTCAGGTTACCCACTTAAACTCCTAGGATTGAACAGAGGGTTCAGATATTATATTACTCATTTTTGTTAATACATGCCTTGTATACTGTCATTCATTATAGTTAGGGAAGAATATGAAAAGATGAATACATAAGGTTAAAAAGCAGTGATGTTTATTGAACACATTAAAGTGAAAATGCTTTACCTTCATGATGACTTCATGTAGCCATAAGGGAACAATCACTGCTCTCAGTGCCTGTAGTTTAGTTCAGTGGGGGCTGCAGAGCTGTCAGGGTTAGAGAGTGAGTGCAGAGCAAAGAGAGAGGAGGCTGGAAGTGAGCCGGGCCAGAGGCTGCAGGAGCCAGGAGCCCCTGCCAGGGCTGTATGGTGGAAAGCTGTTAATAAGCATTCAAAGCTCTTAAACATAATGATCTGGACTTCTCTCCCTGGGCTAATGCCTATCACATGCCTCCGACCAGCCTGCCCATAGCTCACACACCCAGGAAGCGGAGGATGACCTGTTGGATGAGGGGGTGTAAGAAAAAGTACAAGACCACTAATATGCTGGTGAAGGTGTCAACATAATGCTTTGGATGCAGGAAAATAGGTGATACTGATTTCAGATTATATGTGTGATTATTTCGAGCGATTGAGCAAGCTTAGTGAAAATATTCCTAAAAATGTTGAGGCAAAATGTCCTCAACAAGGCACCGCTCTGAGACTGGGATTAATTGGCTTTCAGCCTAAAATCAAACAAACTGCGCACTGGCACTTGCATAACCCTCTGGAGCAGGCCTAATAAATGAGCACACATCAGCAGATATAGTAAACACAGATGCAATTCATTTCTCCCTGCAAACTGGAACGCAAGCTCGACAAGACAAATGTTACTATATTGACCTAATTACAACAAATAAATACATGCAAGACTAGATGGAGGACGAGACTTCCTTTGTGTGAATGTTTTGCAGTTATGAATCAAACTGTCCTGGTTCTCACCGGGCTGCTGACACTTTGTTGTGGTGGCCGGATATTTATTCGTGACAAGCTGGTAGAGAACAGCAGTAATAAATATCGTTCTCTCTCGTTCAGCTTTGAGGTAGCTTAATTAACAATGTGCTGCACACGCTCCCCAATGACATATGTCCCAAGGAAAGCCAAAAATAACAGTGGTACGGGTGGAGGGGAGTGTGTATGAGACAGGGGGTATCACATGTGTGCAGTGAGAAGGTTCAGAACATATTTCGCCTCTCCCATAGGAGCGCTTATGGAAGCCCTGGCCTAAGGCACAAGAGAGAGCGAGAGAGCGAGAGAGAGAGAGAGAGAAAGACAGAAAGTTAGAGTGCATGGTGGTGTTGTAATGGTGGATGCTAGACAGAGACACCTGTGGTTGCATTCTGCTCTCACATGTGCATGTCTGACAGGGCATCTGTCAACAGGGCCAGATCTGTGCTGAGCTGATCCATTAGCACTAACAAGCATGGTGCACTGTGGCAGTGTGTTCTGAGGAAACCGGTAATATGCTAGCATGAGGGATCTGTTTCTGTTGATGGCCTTTGTAGGGGAATGCAATCAAGTCTCTGTGCCTCTCACACACATGCACACACCTGCAGCAGTGTCTCTAAATGTGCTATTTTTTTTAAATGATGAATTTTTCCGATTGCTGCTCATTTCTCAACATGAACATGACATGGTTGATGTTATCACAACAGCGACTAAATATCTGAAAATGTATTCTAATTATAATATGACTCATCTGGCAAGTATTAAATCTAGTTCAAATTGCCAATGCGATTCACATCTAGATGCATTAAAAATAAAAAATAAAAAACATAAAAAATACATATGAAGCAGCTACCTATTACAATGCATTACGATCTGATTTTGATTTGATTCAACACAAAGGGTTTCAATGCAATACAATGCAATAGAAAAAATATTATGCTATGCAATTCAATATGGTATAGATAGTTTGCTTGTATTTCTTTGGTTCAGACAGACAGCAAATCATAAATTTACTTGAGGCCCAGAGGTTCTTTTCCTGTTCTCTCTCTAGGAAGATGCAGCTCTACCTCTGCCATGTTAATCTATAATCCATGTGACTCTCAGGACACGCCTGGGTCTCTGTAGTATTGTGATACGTCATATTCATGTAGCAGCAGTGGTGCTAAGAGAACGCACTTAAAAAACAGTTTAGCAAAGAGAAATCAAGCTACATATAAAATATTGGTCATAAATTATTTGTCACTTTCTAAATAATAAATGTATACCCCATCTACCAATGATTATACATATAAAAAATGTTATGCAGATATTTTTTAAATAATGCATCCTGATACAAATACCAACTTGTATCCAATGCACAATTTCTTTCAATCAGTGCATCACTTTATTAACTTTTATGATGCACTGAAGCGAATCGGTGAATCTTACCACCTCTAGTGTACATGCTGTATATATAATGTATGTATGTGTGTGTGTGTATGTGTGTGTGTGTGTGTGTGTGTGTGTGTGTGTGTGTGTGTGTGTGTATATCTTCAATTCTTTATACTGATTGGTGTCAAAGTGTTGGTTAATGTTATTTCACCATGACTATCAGGATGTATATAGCCAGAGTGTGTCTATGGGAATGAAGTGTAGTTAAGTTTGGTCTCAATAGACTGGATATGCTGGCACTGGTGCAGAGATTGCTGTTTTAAACATGTTCAAACATAGAGATGTTAAGAGTCATGCTGCTGCTGCAAAAGTTGAAGTAGGAGTGAAGACTTAGCAAATTGATATAGATGGTGCTGGGGAAATAAGGGGTGGAATGGCAATACATGTAATACAAACAGAAACTGTGCCCAGCTAGTTTTGATGTAGTGTGAATAATAAATTAGGAAAAGCGTTCCTAATAGGCTACAGCATCGGCAGCGAGAGAACCAATCAGAGCAGGGATAAAGTATCATGGCTGAAATAGATATTTAATTACAGCTAGTGTCAGCATCAAGACAAATCACACATATACAGTATATTAATGATATTACACTAGTGCAACAAGCATTTCTGTTGTATCAGCTAATTCATAGAGGATTAGATGCCAGACAAATGTGGTAACTTTGTGTTCAAGGCTCTGGGTTATTGATTAGAAGGTTGGGGGTTTCAAACCTTGGTATCGCCAAGCTGCCACAATTGCTCCTGTGCTCCAGGGGCTCTGTGACATGTCTGACCCCAGCTTCCTAACATTGCTGAGCTATGCGAAGAAAGAATTTCACTGGTCTGTAAAAGTACATATGACAAGTATTAAGCAAGTTTCTTTTTTAACCTTTATATAACATCTATGGAATAAGTCTCCAGTGTGAGCATTATGTATTGTTCAGTAATTCTTTATGATTTAGGGCTTTTTGGTGTCTCTGAAAGATGATTAGACATTAAATGCTCTGTTAAGAGCAGCTGTGATATAAGTAAAACAGCAAATAACAGGTTTTGTGGATATTTAACATTATCAAAAATCAAACCAGGCCATCGTGGATTGTTTTCTTATAACAGCAGTGTGTTTTATTCCTTACATAGCTGATTAAACAATTCAAGGGCACATGCAGAAAGAACCGACATAAATATCATCTATACAGAAAATATCAGTTTTTATTTTAGATCTCTCTAAGCATTTTTTATATTTGGTCAAATAACTTAAAGATAATCTGTTGGACCAAAAATCTCAGTGATATCCTCTCAGAAGTGGGCTATTAAGGTTCTCACTCAATGCTGATTTTGATAATTGTGCTGTAAGTGAAACTGATGCATCCTTAAGAGCAATCCTTTTCATTATCTTGATATAGACCCTTACACGGGTGCCAAGATTCTGGGGTAGGATGGTTGGATCTGAAGGCACGGTGGAGTACAATGGATGAAAGGAGCTGTCAGAGTGGGCAGCAGGAAAAAAGGAAGCAAGAGCGAGCCGGAGTGCTATGGGAGTGCCGCACAGGGATGGGATGACAAAGCTGGGAGGTGACAGTGGGGGAGGAGATGGGGACCAAGGTGAATTTGAGAGTCTTTGGAGAACAGGCACAGGGTCCCCTTTGACCTCTGTCTCAGGCAAAGAATTTAAAAATGACACTAGAGAGAGGAAGTCGACTCCTGCCTTTCATGGGCTTGAAATAATGCCTGTACAAGTTTTGCTGTTTGTGAACGTACAATTGTCCTGTGAGACACCAGACAATGTCAGTTTGATTATTTGAATTGTTAATTGTGTGGCTTATGTCATGTACATATTTGACAAGCTCATAGATTATATTACAACAATTAAGCAATTAATGGGCAAAATCGAGCTTACTAAACCACTATATGATACACACAATCTTTTCTGAGAGAATAAAGCTCAGCATCTGA
Source organism: Silurus aristotelis (assembly GCF_946808225.1). Classification (NCBI taxonomy): domain Eukaryota; kingdom Metazoa; phylum Chordata; class Actinopteri; order Siluriformes; family Siluridae; genus Silurus; species Silurus aristotelis. Next base: position 15,498,352 of record NC_139594.1, read on the forward strand.
ATGGTTAGTTGTTATAAAGCAATGTAAACAAATTCTCCACTTGCTTATTTGGGGTTTTCTCAAGCCATAGCTGGAATTTTGGCCAGCTCTGTGTCACCCACATTGTTATTTCTTTAATCCTAAACAGATTTGCTACCGCCACCAAAAAATCCCAGGCCTGGGTGTCTCTGTGGTGTTCTCCACAGACTACATTAATGAACCACACATGTTGATAAGTTATGGAATAGATTAGTTGCAATGTATGTGGTCCGCCTGGTGAAAGAGCCAATGGCATTCAGCGACACACTTTAACAAGGAAAACATCTGATCCATCTTGCCCTCACTTCCACATTTACATTCGCAGCACTTTATCATGAGATTTCACACAGCCAGATACGACGTCATAGCTTCCTTGTTAAAAATCAAACAGGCTGCAACAGGTTACAACACACAAACATGGAGTTTATGTAGTATACAAGTCTTTTATTTAGAAAAAAAGACAAGAAAGTGCTGTTTTAGACCCTTAGGATGAAGACAGTTATGATCATAATACGAAGAAATAGCTATAATAAAGAGGGGTTTTATTCAGGAAATAGACAGGAACAGATAAACAGATATTTATAGCCAAAATGTTTATGCTTCTCCTTTTTTTAAACATATATAAATAAAAGAAAAGGACCTCTAATGGTGTCAGACAAGAAAATCACTTTTATAGACTCTATATGTAATAAATGCAACCAAAGACAAGTTTTTAGTCATTAGACTATTTAGAGTATATTAAGCCCATCAGTTTTGTCTGATTTGTTGTTTTGTCAATGCAGTTAATGCAAGCCTAATTGTTTCTATAGTACCAAATGATTTACAGGAACTTGTAACTGGTGTAACAGTTACCTAAATGGTGTATAGGTTTTCAGTGTCCTGATAACGATCGTGATAACAATTTATAGCAATCCTTGTAGTCTGCAAATTTACCTGGAGATTATCTTCAGGATGAGGGATTATTGATTTAACATGTTCATGGTATTACATATTCTCATTTACTTCAAGGTGGAATTACAAAAGATGTCCATGTTGTAGTGAGAGCAATAACAGGAACGAATGTGTTTTTGGACATTTAAGGAAATTAAACATGCCGTAAATAAAGACATTGTTTATTAATAATTTTAAAAAGTATAATTTCTGTCAAAATGTTGCTGAACATAACACCTCAGGATATGCTGGATATGGTGGTAAGTCTAACTCACAGCACTTTAAATGTAAAACAGTTTGCCATTGTGTAAATGTTGTAAATGTATATAGTATCATAATTATTATTAAATATAGGTTTGAATATTATGATCACTGATGTTAGAATAGCTTGAATAATTACTACTAGTCATAGTTTTTCATTTATTTGATAGACAAATGAAAATTGTATACGAGTTTAGTAAATGTGTCAAAATTCTCATTTATAATTTGTGCAGAAAACCACAAAAAGTCTCTGAACGCTTATTTCATTAATGTAAGACCATTTTTCAACCCAAACCTAATGTAATTCTGTGTAAATGTGTCCAAATTTAAAAGCTATCATCGTATGCTTCTGTGTGCGATCAAGTGCAACAAGAGAAAAGAAATACCTCAAATTACACAAGAATCTTGGGCCTTGAGACAGCTGGGTTAAAATTATATGCGTATACACAAGCCTGGGTGAAATAGAACCAGGTCGGGGGCATCTGTATTTCGCCAGTGCACATGGAGGGATCACGCAGTCAGAAAGCTGCGCTGTCTGTCGCTCGGAAGGAGGGGCAAAGGGGAGAAGTCGGGGGGGGCGTCTGCTGTAAACAATGAGGGTGCTTCATGAACGCCAATCTAAGTGGCCTGAGGCTAGAAAGACATCAGCACGTCAACACACCAGACAGAGAAGGCTGTACAGCCATTATCCCTAAACAACCACGGCCTTCTCAGAGCACACAGGCCTTTTACAAGTGCTAATAAAGATAATTAGTAGAAAAACTTGTAAACGGGTAAAAGCTATTAGGAGCCTTCATTTTTGTGAAGGATCATTTGTAACTCGAATGCAAAAATGCCAAATGACAACTCGAGAAGGAGAAATTGGTGTTTTGCTTGGCACACCAGTTGCGTTTAACCGCTTTTTATGATTTATTAAAATATTGAAATATAACATAAGTCAGCATGGCTAAGTGGTGATTGTTTAGGTTCGTGCCCTGTTGTAATGTGCAGCAGTTTTTAAACAGCACGTCATTCAGTGCTGTCAAACATAAAGCCCATAAAGCCCTACAGTCGATTTAAAATATTGCAACCCTCTTTTGCATTGTGGTGTACACACTCAGTCGGGCTTTATTTAATTATACAGATTGTCAGCCTCTTAACGCTGCTTTTCATGCAGTGTACAGTTTAACTTCTGACTCTTCGGAAAAATGCCCATTATCCTGGATGTGAGATTGCCGCATAATGGACATGCGCAAGCATTTAACTGCAGGGTCAATACAAAGTTTAATAATCGCAAACTCTTTAAAGTCTCTTGAACGGAGTTGAAAGCATGTAAAATGCCTGCACACTACAATATGAGTGGTCATTTTTGGCTTCCAAAATGATGATCCAGGTAATAGGTGGGAATACTCCTTTTCTAACTAATTACTCTCTCTCTCTCTCTCTCTCTCTCTCTCTCTCTCTCTCTCTCTCTCTCTCTCTCTCTCTCTCCATAGCATTTACTCCCTCAACATCCTGATAATAGTTTTGTTTTTGTTTTTTTTATTTGCTTTCACGTATATTCAGGACATACTATAGTGTATTACCCAGAATTCCAGGTGCAAAAATTCAAGCAGGAAAATACCTTCCATATGCAAAAAATAAAATGTATACTGATTGATTTCTAAACATCATTATTTCCAAGAATTTGTTGCAGGGTTCAACATAAAAACCTTAAGGGTTCTTACAACCCTATTCAGAAAGCTAGTTTTTGTCCAACAGTGTAGAGTTCTTTCAGAGAATGCGTCTTTTGCTTTATGTGTGACAAAACATGTTTCACACATATAAACACATAAACACTCAGTCTCAATCTCAGTCAAATTTGCATGGCTTGATTTGTATGAATAAAATTGAAAAGGTTACGGTTAGGATAGTGGGCTAAATTTTATATAAAACTTTTTTAATATGAGCACTTTTTTAAAAATGATTTCTCTTATCTAAATAAATCTGTTATTACAGAATTTACTATGTTTTATATTGAAATATCATTATGTATTTTAGTCTTAATTTTATTATATTTAAGATCTTAGAACCAAAGGACCTTTTGGGAGTGACGACAGAGATGGTTTATGTGACTTTAGACAGCTTATGAATCCAATCATCATCATTTATCATGCTATGAAGCATTATTGTTCTGTGCAGATGGGATACCCAGCCAGGCCAACTGTACAGTCCTGACCTTTCAATGGTAATAAAGTAGGCATTTTGGCCTTGGCATACTTCAACACATATGTCTGATAATGGGATTACTCAGACACCGGAAAGATGTTATGTATAAGGCAATGTGGTCTGTTTCTCACAGCTGGCACTTCATCTCATACACTGTTGCATTCTGGGAACCCGCCGTCTGTCTCCCTTTTTACCCCGCTATCTCCAGCCTTAATCTAAAAGCCCGCTATTATGATTCCTGTACTTGGCGTATCTGAGGCCGATTTGGAACATCAACACCATCAATCACAAATCTGAGAGGCCAAGCAGCTGGCTGAACCTTGCTGTCCTGCAGGCCTATTTGTCATCTGGGGTACGTCCTCCCTGCATGTAACGCTTGTTCACTCCTTTGACGCCCCCACACGTTCCATTTTCTCAACTGATGTCCGAGTAAACCTATATTTTTTCTACCCTTCCACAACCACACGATGGAGGTCTTATCCAAATATCACTTCGGATGAAGGGATGCTTGCTTTTTTAGGTAAAGTGAAAGAGGATGAGGAGAAAGCTGAAGAAAATCATTTAACAAGCACCAGAAGAGGAGCTATTAAAGAGCTACATTTATATAGATGCTTTTTTATAAATATATACAATATTCATATAGTATAATATTACTAAAAAGTATTATATTCATACTAATATGGTTTTCTCTGGCTCAGACAATTTCACTGACTGAACAAAGCAACCAAGAATACAAAAAACCCCTAACAAAACGTCTGTGACTCATAATCTGCTAGAACAAAATCCAGAATGGCTGTTAGGTACATATAAAAAAAAACATATTATAGCATCTGAGCATGCCATTGAATGAGAAAGATAACCCCCGTTCCTTGTTTTAATTCTGAAAAGAATGCATTAGACAAAAAACCTCATACATTCATGCTCTATAAACAACTGGGAGCTTGTCATAAGTAGCCTATATAAGGGTAGCCTTTGTCATATTAACATGATGAATGTGGTGGTAATTTCTTTTATTTATGCATGTATTTATTTATAAACATTATTAATATCAGCGCATTGCAGCATTTTCTGAGTACTTCAAGTATAAAGAACTAATTCTTAGCGGTTGTAGTTACACTGTGTGTTCCTTGAGGAACAAATACTTTGTTGAATATTCATATTTTAATGGCACTTAATTGAACAAAAGATTCCACTGATTTGCATATCCATCAGTGCACTTGATAGGAAATGGCAGAGGAACCTGGCACAGAGCCACAGCTGTATGTATCAGCAAATGATACCACATGTAATTATCCTTACACAAAATCCCATTACTGTGCTATATATCTCATCTAACACAGTGGGATATGAAAAATATCAGCTATTTTGGGCATCAAAATAGTGTAAAAAACTGGACAGTGAAAGAATAAGCTCCATTTTTACCTGTATTTTTAAAATCAAAATGATTTCTCATACATTCAGTTACATAGGGACAAGCAAATCTTTTATTATATGGTGTACCTACAGATAAAAATAAAGGAATATCTCATTTCGATTCTTTTCTCCACTTCCAACTATTTTGTCTTGCTAATCTTTTTTCTTCCAGCAGAAGCATTCGATAAAAAAGATGTTATTTTTGGAAGAAGGAAAAAAGCAACAAAAATAGCAATTTGAACTATATACTTCTAAACAGGTTTCTCACACATTGTTGATCCCTACTAGATACTACTAACTAGATGCTTCAACTACAATACTGACCAGGATAAAGCACAAATCATACCATACAACATATAATAATAATAATAATAATAATAATAATAATAATAATAATAATAATAATAATAATAATAATAATAAATAAATGAAATTCTCTCTCTCTCTCTCTCTCTCTCTCTCTCTCTCTCTCTCTCTCTATATATATATATATATATATATATATATATATATATATATATATATATATATATATATATATATATAAGAATTAGAGCAAAATTAAAGCATTTGCATGACTTTAACCCACGACCCAAATATAACTATGAAGATGGTTTATGACATTTTGTTAGCTAATGCTTATGGCAAACATAAACATTTATATTACAACACAAACCCAAAAGTCTACTTTAAGTAAAAAAAGATAATGGACAATATCATTGACAACCTGAAACATGCCATGCCATTCTTTGAAATTCATTCTGACCAATCTTGCTTTAAATGTTTGACATAAATCAAAAGTAAAGAGGACAATTAGAGTCAGAACATAGCTGTGAGGTATTTCTGTGACATTGACTAATGTACCTTAATATGTTATATATAAATCATTAGGGCCACAAGACATGTATGACAAGGTTTTTATGAAAAATTATTTCAAAGTTTGTTTTGAAACTTGGAAAATTTGTCAAACAAGGATTTAGTTTGAAATGTTTACTTTCTACAGTACCTTATAGTGTAATGTTATATACGCTAATGAGCTGAATTTTATATTCAATCAAAACTAGTCATAGCTCATAGCTTCAACTACAATATTTTTTTTCCAGCAAACAATATGCTTTCGTAGGTTTATAAGTTAAGTTTAAAAAAAAAAATAAAAATAAAAATAAAAGTTATGGAACATCTGTAAATGCTTTTTAATTACTCTACATTTATTACATTACACATTTGCACTTTTCCACATTACACATTTTGCACATTATACATTTACACACATTTGCACTCTGATTATTGTTTAGTATATTCCAACACCACACAGGGTTCCCCGGGCATGGATCCATGGCCAGTCTGACTAAATAAATAAATGTCTAAGTAAAGGGCAGTCCAGTGATGCAGTGGGTATCATTTGCCTCTTATAGCTCCATGGTCCTTGGTTCCATCCTGAGCTTGAGTTACTGACTGTCTGAAGTTAAAACTTTTGTCACAATGTTTGTGTGGGTCGTTCTTTGGGTTCTTTGGGTTTTCCTCAAAAATGACAAAAAACAAAACAGCAGGTGGATGGCTATTAATTGCCTCTAGCTGTGAAAGCATGTGTAATCATGTGTAATCTACTGGTATTTAGTCTATCGTGTGTATTCTTGTCTCACACTCAGTGTTCCCATCTTAGACTCTGGATCCACCACAAGTCTAAAAAGAAAAATGAGGAATGAATGTACTGGTGAATTTGTAGGTGGTATTCCTAAGGATGTCTACATGGCAGCAAGAACCAAACATGGTTTTAAGATAGAGTCTTCAGGAAATATATGTTCAAGAAAGCTTTATGTTTCCCCACACCTTTATCAAAAACATTTTCCTATGTGAAACCTGTCCTTGTATGGAAAAAATTGTCATCCAAAACTTTCTACACTTACTGTTTTAAAATAAAAGAGCCTAATCATACAAAGTCATTAGTTCATTTTGTTTTGTTAGCATCACACAAACATTTTAATAATATTTGTATTCATACTCAATCATATTTATTCATAAAGAGCAATATATATAATAGTTATAATTTAGTTATAAATAATTAGTTATATATAAATGAATAGTTATAATAATATAGTATGGTATTCAGTAATATTCCCATCATATATTTAGATACATATTCCATTTCGTCAGTTTTAATTGTAAAGCACAGTTAACAATGGACATTGGCAAGCAGCTTTAAAGAAATATGATTAAAAAGGCATAAAACAAGTTGTCCTTATTTACATTGACATTGCACATAATAGCAAAGAACTGAAACTGTTAGATTTCAGCTACTTTAGCAGGAACAAGGTGCACTTTAAATGGAGGTGGAATAAAAACCCCTAAATTGAACCCTTACCATTTACTACTCTTTGAAAAGTCTTAATGACAAATCACCACTTTCCCTTTCACCACCTAGTGTTTCATCTGCAGTCACCCCATGGTGCTCTGGTCTCTTTAAAAGCTTGTCATTGGCTAAGTGCAGCAAACCTTAGCCTTGGGCTATACTGTAGAAAATTATTCTTGGTTTTTTGCCCTGACGCCCATGCACAAGAGAGCCTTAATACCTTCTCTGCTCATTTCAATAGTCCTGAAAAATTTCTTTCCTTTACCTATAATAAATTTGAGCTGTGCTGTAGCACTTTGTGGTGATGAAGGACGTGGCAGGGTGTTGCTAATGTGTGAGTATATTTCTGGGAAAACAGCCGGCAATCACTGAAACAAACACAGAAGTCAAAATCACGTTTGCCTTGATAGTTCATTCCAGACACCTGAATAGAAACAGAAAGTAGGAAAGAAAATAAATAATAATATAATATAATATAATATAATATAATATAATATAATATAATATAATATAATATAATATAATATAATTATAACCACAATTAATTTATTTTTCTGCATCTTTTGTTGCCCAGGATGTCTTAAATACACCTGAATTTCTATTGAAGGTTTTGAGTCACATTGTATACAGACACACAATGCCTTTGCTCATGATGAATTGAATCAGGTACAAAAATAAGGTTCACTGAGGCTGGAAAAAAATGATTAAATGAAAGACATTCGATGAATTTTATTATTACCCACCTAAAGATAATAAATGAAAAAATGTTTGTTAAGAAGTGTAAATGAAATATGTGCCTGAGTTCATTAAAATGACTGGTTACAAATAAATGTTGTGAATAAACTAAAGAATACAGAGAATTGCTGGTCCAATTTACAAATAAATATCTGCCAGTCTTATGTGGAACCAAGACGGATGGAGCATTGAAGACATGTCAGCGGCACTGGAGAATGTTTTTATAAAACAGTAATAATTACGTTTCCAAACAAGCCACCAAGCTGTACAAACATAAGACTTGGGAGTCCAGGAAAGAAGAGAGGTCATTGTGTTCAGTTGTGGATTCCCAGCACATAAACTACTGAACCCAACTTCCACCAGCAACCAATCTGGCCCCTCTGACACATACCCAGGTGACCACTACTCTAGTCATGTTGGTCTAACTACTTAATAAGTGGCTGTTAGAGGTTTTCCTGGATAAAGTCCAGAGCTGAAGGGGCCCTCGTAACAGCAAAGCCCAAATGAGGATAGCTTCATTTATCAATCTTGCCCAATCACCGGTATTTCCGAACCACATGTTGATTATTAAAATGTGCAGCCTCATAGACACCTGAAACAGTGGCTCCCAAACAGATGTGATGTGATAGTCACTCATTAAAAATGGCTGATCTCTCAGTTCAAGAACTACAATGTAAGTGGAAATCTAACTGATGGTACACCAATAATAATTCAATAATAAAAATTATATTTAAACCAAAAAGACACTTTCCTTTTCTTTTATATCTTCTACAATATCTTTCTGTGTGCCGTAGATATCGTTATATCCTGAAGAATGTTGCATTTCCAATCCCCTTTATAGATGACAGATGAGAAGCGGGTAGGTATTAGAGTGGAACACTTTATCACTTTACTCTGTAAGCCCCTTGATGAGGGACGTTCACTTGAGAATGTCATTCCTACATGGAGAAAGAGAGAGAGAAAGAGTATAAAGAGTCTCTTCCATATCTCTTACAATGCACCATTGTAAGGTGGTTTAGTAAAAAATATTAAGCCCACAGATACATTTCTAAAATTTTTAAAATATTATTTTTTGTTACAATATTAGTTCAAAATGAATGTTCTTGCTCTGCTTTAACTTTTACATGACAGTATAATGCAAGTTAATGCAAAATCTGCTATCAGTCAACATGCCTTAAACACAGACCTATGTACACCTAGCAAGATTGTTAATGACATTTTCATAGCATATGATTATGTCAGACGTAAACATTCCTACTACAGCTCAAACAAATTACTAATCATAGTAATTTGATATGTTATATATAAGCCTTTGCACAGATCTGAGATTTGCATGCTATACCTCAAAAGCTATTCATTCTGTCTGGAATAACTTTGTTATGAAGGGTCTGCAAAAGAAAAATCAAAGGAAAAATGAGCAATTATAATCAGAACATAGACATGTGGTGATGCAATGATGCATAACATACTATAAACAATGTCGGACATATTGTCAGACAATTTCTCAAATCTTTCATTATCTTTATATGATATCATGAATTAACAGAAGCTCCATACTCGTAGAAAATACAGGTTTCATTAAACTGGACATAATCCTTCAGTGCACAAACAAAAGAATTAATGCTAACAATGATAACAGGAAGACATTTGATTAAAAGAGATCACATTAGTCCACAAAGTTTTCTTTATTAGCTGTTCTCTCTTGTGATTCAGGGTAGACCTCCCATATTTAATTTCTACCTCGCTGATAGCATTTATCAGCAAAATCCTGATAAAAAACAAAAAAAATGCAACTTAAGCTCGAACGTAAGAAAGCCACAGAGGTGAACAGGATTACAGGGGCCAGCTAGGACAGACATCAGATTGTATAGCCATAAAGGGCCATTAGAGTGTTGGCAAACTGTACCTCAAGCCCCAGATGACAGGGCTTTTCAAGACTGACAGATGAAAAATATGAAGCTAAAATTCCTCATGACAGACAGTTGAATTAGTTGGTTGTGGGCTGGAAGCGAAGAAAAAAAATCAGGAAGCTTTGTTGTGTATATTTTTTCCACATGCTCATGCAACTTTGACTGTGTTATTACCTCATTTGATCAACATACTTTTTCATTAACAAAAAACCTGCTCACTCATTATGAAGATTCATCACACAATACATTCTGATTCTAGAATTAGTGACTAGATGGAATTACATTTAATAACCAAACTTGACAGATATATTATACACAAGAGGCGATGCATCAACTTCTGAGGATTAATTTGTTCAAATGAATCATATTAATTTGACAGCTTGGTCTATAATAATTGCTTCGAGATACGAGGATGTTTTTGGAACTACGTAAGTAGCAATATAACCTATAAGGAACAATGCAAGTTGTATTGTACTAACAAGCTGTTGTAGAAATATAATCAATGATGTGGTGGTGTGACGTCATGACAATTATTTTTAACGTTCCAATTTTTTTTTTATTCTTCTTATTCCATAGTGATTGCTAACAGTTGTAACTTATCAGAGGATCCTATTTCTAACCGTTTAACAAAGACACATAACCATAATGTCAATAAGTAAGTCAAAACTAGTCCTTAATGATCTCATTGTAATCAGTGTGTGGTAAAAATATTGTAACATTCACAGTCAGTACCTCCGAAGCCATGATATGGAGTTACATTTAATAGTCTTTTCCCGAGTTGAATCGACTGTCATTCTCCTATATGGGCTAAACGAGACAGAGTGATTATCTTATCGAGAGACCCTCGACAGGTAGACAGCCACATGTTCTGGTGTGTTGTCACTTTCCCTGGCAGAGCAGGAGCCATGTCACTAATCTGCTGCAGGGATCAGTCAGATGGGAGCTGGAAGTGATGATGGCTCTACTCACCCACCTTTTCTTCGTCTCATATCCCTCTACCCCCACCACCACTTCCCCGTCATCCAAACTGCATTAATTTGCTCCTCCTAGCACCCCTCAGGCCAAAATGTGATCTCTGTCCTGATAAAGGTCGGTGGAAGCGAGACTGCCAGACTGGCCGGGCTGGGTCGGAGCCTCTATGAGGACTCAGTGCGATACTGTCCTGGAGGGGCTAATGAATGGCATTCTCACATGTGAAGAAAGGCCGGGAGTCAGTCTGGGCAGCCCTGCTGTCTGCCCCCCCCTCCCTACCACCGGAGACTCCAGGCGCCATGGTGTAACTGCAGTCTCAGGTATGCTCAGCGGACATTGAGTGACATTCCCAAGCCCATGCCTAAGACTGTGTGTAAGAGCCCTTACAGTCTTGTCAACTGTATGCAATTAGTGTGAACAATGATTCGGCCTCATTCAAAAGAAGGCATCTGCATATTCTCTTATAAATAAACTGTTTTCTTTTACTTAAACAAACCAGATTGATCTGTTTAAACCATCCTTCTAACATCATCCTTTTCTGCATACTCTTTTTTGTGTAAGCACTTAAGATGATTACCAAATAGTTTTGAAAATAGAATAAGTGGGTAAGATCTTAGCTGAGGTTTTCACCGTCTGTCAGCAAATGGGAGCCATGGGGCAATTTTCATTGTGGTGCATGCGGTTTTGTGGTGTATGTGCTGTCATTTATCTACACTGCAGCACAGAGGCCTACCCACCAGTCGCTGTCAGTTCATTTCTTGAAAACGCCACATGGATCACAATGTAATTTGTACTTTATTGAAAAATGTGTGCCCTAATTGAGGCGTTATTTTTAATTCATGTAAATAGTTTTATTTTACATTTCACCACCAGTGTTACTTAAAAGATCTCTTTTGTCTCAACGTATACTTGTTCCACTTGCTTAATGGCACTGCTGAATGCTTGGTCTATGCACTCTCATATAAGTCTTACATGTGATTAGTCATGTGGAAGTAAAACTTATACAGCTTTCAACTAAATATTTAGAAAAGTAAAAGCAAACTGAGAACTGTACTCTACACTTGCCAAAGAGATCCATGGATGTTTAATCAGACAAAGTGGCATTACTAGCATAAACAAGGTGACATTGTATTTTAAATCTTGATTAATTACCAGTGGATAAAATACATCTAATATTCATTCATACATTTATTGGTTAATTTATTCATTCATTCACGCATCATCTTAGATAGGGATATGGTGGTGGTATACACTTTACTGTTGTGGGACAGGAATACACCATGGATGTTACACCAGTCCATTGCAGGGCACAATGCACACAAAATTATACCCTGGAGGCAAATGCTCATAATCATGACATCAAAACATTATGAATTTGGAAGGTAAAACGAAACTCCTTTTGTTTAAACTCAGAATTTTCCACAGAGTCGAAAATATGGGAACATCTGACTGATGTGTATTTTTTGTGTGTCAAGGTATTCTCTAATTAATAGTTTAGAATGTCTACTCCTGAGATGAACTCTTGTATTTAGCAAGGCCACTTTGAAGCTGAGAAAAACACCAAAAATACATTAGCACAAGCAGTTCGCAAACCCAATACAGCAATTTGGAATGTATTGAAAAAGAAAGAAACCAGTGGTGCACTAAGAGCTACACATCAAACAGTACGGCCAAGAAAAACAGCAGCAGTTGATTGCAGGTAAATAAAGAGAGAGCAATGAAAAAAAAAAACCTAAACAACAGTCAGTGACATTAGCAACATCCTCCACAGGGCAGGGGTAAAAGTATCACAGACCTTTGAAGAATTCTTCAAGATCGCAAATATAAAGGCCATACCACCATATGCAATCTAATCTTGAGCAATAAGAATCAGAAGGCCAGACTGGAAGTACAGAGACGAACTACGAATGTTATGGAACAGAGTTTTAAGGACTGATGAAACCAAAGTAAAGGAAAGGACAAAGTATGGAGAAAGACAGGATCTGCTCATGATCCAAAACACACAAGCTAATCGGTCAAGCATGGTGAAAGTAGTGTCAGTGTTTTTCTGAAAACAAGGCAAGTTGTTGGCAGGACATTTAAAAACATTTGGAGTCTAATACAACTCTTCCACTTAGTCTTACATATACAGGCACATTTTTACATATTCAAAGTACATGCATGAACCTAATATAATAATTACTGAATATAGATACAAGTCAGGTTTAATATGTATCATATATAAACAAGTGTTAACAGTTTTCACAGCTAAATTAATGAAAAAAAAAATTTGAATTTGGATTTTCTTTTGCTATTTAGTCAGGTGAGTTTTTATTTAAATATTTTAAATATTTTATTAGGTCTGGAACAATATAAATGTACAGAATCCAGGGCAAAACATTAATATTAATCTTATAAATTTAATAAATAAAAATTAACTGGGAAAATAGAGGAATAATTATCCTACACATAAAGCAAGGGGGCGCAGACTTTTGCACAGTAAACATAGGCGCCATGTTTTGGAGGCGGAACTGGCTAACTAGCAAAAAAAAATCCCAACCAACCCAAAGAAAAGCGCATGCGCGGATTTTTCTTTTCAACGCGCATGCGCTATCGCTTTTCTTTGGGTCCTGTCTTATTGTGGCTCACGGTTAGAAGCTAGCTGGCTGCCATGTCTGAGAAGAAACAAACGGTAGATTTGGGCTTGTTGGAGGAAGACGATGAATTTGAGGAATTTCCAGCCGAAGGTGGGTGAATATAAGAGATAAAGTGTGAGATTTGGGCGACCAAGAGCGGAGAATAGACGGCTAGTGGGCACAGTGACTCAGCGAGCAGCTAACTGTGCTAACGTGTGCTGATAATGTTTTGCTAGCAAGCGAACTAAATTAATAACATTTTGTAAAGTGAAAAGTGTTATAACGCGTTATTAAGGACAGCTTAATACGTCCTCATAATATTCTAAAATTACAAGATCAAAAACGTAGTTAGGTGTTAGATGCTAATGTGTGCTAGCTGTTTAGCAAAAGGTTTCAATAAGATGTTAGTCTCTCCCTCTACATTCATGGCATTTCGCAGATATTCTCATTAGGACACAGATAAAGAAAACAATCATTCTATTAGGTGGGACAAGAGTTAGAAATAAGTTCTAGACCTCCCAGTGGAGATAAGTGTCTGGGAGCACGTCTTCCTTTACCCTTAGAGATGGATGGACCAGTCAAGTGGTTGTGGATCAGAGGGAGCATGGTGCATTGTATGGGGTGAGATAAGTGCTGTGAGGAAGACGGGTGCTGGTTTAATTTTGGCTTTGCAGGCAAGTGTCAGTGTTTAAAATCTTATGCAGGAAGCATCGCAGTGGAAGAACATAGTAAGGTTTAAAACAAGTTATGTGTCTGCATGCTGGATCGGTTACAGTGGTCGAATGTCTTTCAGAGGCAGAGCTGCCAAGAGTAAGTTGCAGTAATCCAGTCTTGAGACAACGAAGCACCGAACAAGCATCCGAGTAGCCAGTGTGGACACAAATGGACTTCTTATACTGTAAAGGAAGAACTGTTTGGGATTAGTCCTTGGTTACCCATATCTGTGGAAACTAGATCATTTAATTGCCACATTAGATTAAAATGCAAATAAAAAAAAGAAATAAAAATGCAAATGCGCCGTATGGTGTTTTCTTTGTTTTAGTTTGAAATAATCCCACACTTTGAGTCGTTTTCTTTGCCCCGAATCTTCTCCTTGCCCCTCACTGTTTTCTGCACGTTCCTCCGTTTTTTTCATTCTGCAGCATCTTCTGTGTAACCTGTCCAGAGCGCTCCAGGGTTTAGCGGGTGGTGCGTTAATAATAATGGTCCGTGGAGAAACAGTGCTCTGTGTGTAGTTAAAAGGGCTAAACGAAGAAAATAATTTGCTTAAATGTTTTTTTGTATTTTAATTGCTCAAGTTACTCGAGAAATTATTTCAGCCCACACTCACATTAAACTTTAGTAGTTCAGAAACTTGATGTTTTAGTCATCTTCAGAATACTCATCAGCCTTTAATAATGATAATAAGAATACTGCGGATTCTGTTCCACCGAGGCTTGCCATTTAAACCTGTGTTCATTCTTAGATTGGACAGGCTTGGATGAAGATGAGGACGCTCACGTGTGGGAAGATAACTGGGACGATGATAACGTAGAAGATGACTTCTCCAACCAGCTGAGGTACACTGTTGTTTTCTGGCAAGCGCGTTTCATCGTTCCTCTGTGCGGTTACGTGCACCTGTCTATCTGAACAGCGTTTTAACAGAAAAAAAAAATTAACCAGAAACCTTCTCAGACATAATGTTTTGCAGTAGAAGAAGTTGCTTAGTAAGAGCTTCTCGATTCAAGTATGTGTGCCAAGATTATAAGATTATCGGCACACACACATTAACTTCATAAAGCAGACTGCAGGCAGGCTGTTGGAAAGGAACTCGGCACATGCTGGTGATTTTCCTGCCCAAAACAATTTTCAGTCCGCTAGCAGGAATCCGATGGGTTGAATCAAAAAATTGTTAACAGAACTTTTCTTCCAACATTTAAATGCTAGTGAGGAGATGAAATGCACAAGATCTTGTGAAGGCAGTGAGCAACCTGAACGTGACTATTAGAACATGTAAAAAGGAAAATGATAGAAGGCACATGTATTGAGAGAAAGCAAAGCAATATTCAAGGATTATTTGTAGCCTATACAAAAATCCTTAGCTCTTAAAAAGTCATGTGCGGGAAAAAAACACTTGTGGGGATCTTTAGTTTATTTTTAATTTTTTTACACATTTCAAGTAAATTGTTAAATTTGTTTAAAGTTTATTAAGTTATTATATAAATGTAGTTTGTTCACTGTTATGGAAAACATTTCACCCTTTTATTATATTAGCTATTGTACACTTATAAGATGAAAAAAAGATGTTCAGAACAGTTTTTCCATCAGACTTAAATGAGCGTTTGCATTGCTGTATTCTGTTATAAACTCTTTCGTATTAATTCTTTTTGGCAGAGCTGAACTTGAGAAGCACGGCTACAAGATGGAGACGTCGTAATGTTGACCGCTACGTATCACGCTGTCGAGTGGTTAATCCCAGATGAACATTGTACTTATTTCATGTGTAAGAATTCAAATGTGAGGAGTGTTATTAGTGTGAGGAAAATGGATTAGATTTTTTTTTTTTTTTTTTTTTTTTTAGTATGTGTTCACCAAAAGACTGTTTGTATGTGTTAATAGTTGCTATAATAAAGCTATTCTCTTCTTATCTGGTTTTAGTTTCATTTTTGTTGTGTGTGTGTGTGTGTGTGTGTGTGTGTTACAAATACAAATATTTGATGTTACGAATTTACTTGCGATTAATCGCACAATTTAATCTGTTCTAAATGTACCTAAAATTAATACTTAAGTTTTTAATACACTAACTAATTGTAACAGATGTTATAAATATCCTAATTTTACTCAAAATCTCTCCCTTTGTTATTGATGTTTAATTATTTTACACTCTGGAAATAATTCTTTTAATATTAATTTATTTTGAGAGACCGTGCTTCTATAGTTATGTGCATTTTTTAATTTTGGTTAAATATGGTATGTGGTTCCTGTTAGAATTATGTTCCAGTTGCTTTCCCTCAGTTTGCTCTAAGCATGACTGAGGAAACGTCAACGCTGAAATTGTCTGGGAAGGCAATGTTTGGTGATTAAAAATTATTTGTCGGTAGAGTTTATTCTTTTTTTATTTTTTTATTTTATATCTGTCCTTGCCTTTTAAAACGTGGTCCTTTTAGAAAAAAAATTATTTGTAATAAAATTGGTCAAACTGAAATTCGCTCTGCCTTAATCGCGAGTTAAATTAATATATATAATGAGATTTTCCGAACAAGTACATGAAGAAATGCTTATTACATGCTGTGAAACACAGGAGTGGAAACACTTGTGATGGTGATAATTCTCACATACTCACATTCTTTTAGCATCAGTTTAGTGATCCAACAGAAAAAACACGGCTCTCTTTGGTCAGTTAATAAAATGCTGGTAATTATTATGTAATAGTCGCACCAGACCTTCACCGTTCTGCTTTCTTACTGCTTAAATGCACACCACAAATGAGGGCAATGATGTTTTGGGTAATATTGCCTCTGCATCCTCTCCAAAATCAGACCCGTTTAGTAACATACTGTTGATGCAACTTAACGTATCACTGTATAAGTTACGTTTTCAGTAATAAAAGTGTAATGACTATTTTACACATTATATCTCCAGATAAACCACTAAATCAGTAAACCAGTATTTAGCAGTAAATATCACTACAGTTGTTGGTAGTTTATTATTTTGTGGATTTGGGCCTGACTAAATTTTGTTACATTTATACAAGGTAAGCAGGAGAATAATTTAATTCACGTACATTTAAATCAGTTAACCGATATACTTTTTTAATTATAATAATTTTATAATATAAAATAATTTTAATGTAATGTTGTTTCTTGATCTAGCCAACATTGTATGCTATTGTTTTTTTTTGTAAAATTATTTTCTTGTTGGTAATGTTGACACTTTGCTTAATTAAAAAACGTAAAACGTAAAATCCACCAGTTTAACCACCACATCTAACGAGGGTTAAGCTTCTAGGCTGATAACTGAGATTGTGGACAGATCCCTGTATGTGTTATTCAGTGATCTAAACCCACAGAGGCAGGGAAAGCAAGCTGAGAAGCAGCTCCTCTTCTGTACACAGCACTTCCTGCTGAGCCTGTGGTGTTCGGCAGGCAGATTATCCAGTACACTGTGTGTTAGAGGCAGGGGGGTGGTCACAGTGTGTCCTGCCTGGGCCTGCCCACCTTCGTCATCGGGCCCTGGTCTTCCGCTTTGCTCAGCAGGGGCTCCCACAAGCCAGTCGAGGCCAATTTGCCCAGCCGCACACCCCTTGCAGAATGATTTCTTTGAATGTGTGGCTCTTGCTCTCAGTGCCATAATGAGCTGTAATCGACGCCAGTACGACATCTTTTACCACAGGAGAAAATCCTCCCGTTCTGCTCCGCCTCTGCATGCCCTCTTTCTGTTTTACTGTCCCCCTTTTTTTTCTTAGTTGAGCCTTTGACTCTGTAAGCGCATTTATTTAAATTATTTCCAAAGCATTCGGAGTTTCATTTAATTTTTCCAACAAGTTTCATTCTTCATTTTCAATATTCAGATGATTTCTTGGGCGATTTCCTATTACCATTGAAACATAGCACGGTTTAAACACGAGCACTACTTCTACAAATGAACCTAATTTCATAGTTGAGACACCGAGCCTTCGAATTAAATGAACTGCTATTAAGTCAATAATACCTGCACTTTTTGTAATTTTAACAGGGGAATACAGAGGAGCAGGAGCGTACGCACACGCACAGCCAGACATACTCATAACATGCAAATCCACCGATACCCCCTTGAAAATGAGTGCTGTGGGCTGGATGATTATTTTAATTGTTGGAAAGTCGGCGAGGTGTGAAAATCACTAAGTGAGAGGAACGGGGCGAAGAATCCGAGACCATTTTGTTTGTGCCTGAGGCATAAGATTAGCTTTGTGTTTGACTGAAGGTGGTCTTTTTTGAGCCATCCTCAAAAAACAACAAAACAACAAAATAAGAAAGTATCGTTAGGCATGACTGTAACATTTGGTTTGGGTCTGTAGTGTTTCTTTAATTCTTTAACTGTTTCCACTTGAGTCTGTATTATGTTCTTCTATCTACATAAGTGAAATTATAGATATGGCAAGTATTCACATATATTATATTGCTTGCTATCATAATTAATAATAAAATGTCATTTATTTACATAAAACCAGGAATGTTGTTTCTGATCAAATAATCAAATACTGATGAGTCATTCCAGGTCCCACAGGTATTTCTCACACTCGGATATTTGTTTATTTTGTTGTTTATTTTGCGTATCCTTTTTTTTTTGCAATGAGGGAAAGTGAGAGTGACTGTGGTTCTGTGCTGCACACGACCCCAGTGAGCTTCCCTTCCCTGAGCCAAGAAAAGATGGGGCTGTTGAGCTGGGAGTTTGCAGCTGCTGCAATAATAGGCGTAATTGCACATTTTCTTTTGTGGGGCTCAAATTAGTGGCAGAGCACAGCTACAATGCCCAAACTGCGGGTAAAAAAAAAAATTTAAAAGGAGGGGGGAGGGAGAGAGAGAGAGGCTCATGGGGGCAAACTGCTCACCAGTGTGGTCCATCACCACCACCCACAGCTCCCTGTCCACACCTGCACTCGCCCTCGCCAAAGTAAACACAGATAATAAGGTGTAATTACTTTAAAAATAATAATGAGAGCCCTCCATGTGACAATGGCCAGCCTGTTTATTGAGGGATGAAAATAACTTGTGAAGACACAGATGAGGGTTCCCCTATCAGGAGACCCTGAAAAGGCTGTGCCATGTGTTAACCTTGTCTTTCAGCCTTTTTCCCCGTGACTCACAGTACAGAGTGAACGAGTCAGGCAGAAATCCCAAACTCTGTCTTTTAGCACTTCCACTGTAACCTCCATCAGAGCAAAGTGCCCTGTTACAGCACTCGGGATCATTACCATTAAATGACTGCTGGATATTTGCTCCTATTTTGCTATTTCTTTTGTTTAGGCCTACTGGTTACATCTGGTAGAGCATGTTGTTATAACACAGTGAAAATACTAGTAAGGATAAAGGTCATACTCATAATTTTCTATCTATCTATCTATCTATCTATCTATCTATCTATCTATCTATCTATCTATCTATCTATCTATCTATCTATCTATCTATCTATCTATCTATCTATCTATCTATCTATCTGTCTGTCTGTCTGTCTGTCTGTCTGTCTGTCTGTCTGTCTGTCTGTCTGTCTGTCTGTCTGTCTGTCTGTTATGAAGACATCTATATAACGTATTCATAAGACATTACACAATGAAATGATTCCAACAGATATTTTACTGTCTCATTACATCCATCTACTGTATGTGAAAGTGATATATATATATTATAACTGTAAACACGTCCATATCGTGTTATAACACATTCATAAGCCATTACACACATGCACCAACTCTGAATGAAGTCTACACCTGTGAATGCATATAACACTCCAAATAAACAGGCTTATTCAATATGATAATGATATTATATATTATTATTATTATTGTAAATATATATATATATATATATATATATATATATATATATATATATATATATATATATATATATATATATATATATATATATATATAAAATCTTTTTTAGTGTTGGTGATGTATTACAGAAACACTACTAATAATGCATTTTTAAATGAATTGTAATGCCCTTCATTTAATAGTCATGGCAATATGCATTATAGAATCCAATAGAATCCATTAAGAATGACCAAAAATCTTTTTTTCAACAAAAATGATTTATGTCTGTGTATTTCGCATGTTTCTTTTGCGGTGTTGGAGAAATAAATGGGTAACACTTTCTATGAAAGTTCAATGTATTATGTCCTCTAAATGCAACTGTAGAATGTTTATAATACATTCATCAATATTCTTCCACCTCTGAAATGTGTTTTGTTCTTGCTTTTAGTTACTGCTTTTGTATGTAGCTGCCTATAATTTTTGTTTTGGTTCCCAAACTATAGACATGTTAGTAGCCTTATATTAACCTTCAATCAGAGTAAGAGCACTGTGCTTAATATTAGTATCATTTTTCATATTTGTATCTGTTAACAACACATTCTCTTCATTTGTCCAGCAAATGGAGCAAAACCCGTGCTGCTTTTCACTAACACATTTACATTTTCAGTTGTAAAGGTTTTTATTTCAATTTATTTCAAACGCACAATTTTAAAACAACAAAAAATTGACCAAAGTACTTTACAGTAATATGACAACATTTAACAAACACGTACAAGGAGATATAAATTGTCTCTACAATACAACCAAAGTCAGAGAAAACGGATGAGTTTTTGGTTTAGATTTAAGTTAGGAGACTCTTTGGTACAGTTCCTGAGAAAGCCGGATCCCCCCTCAATTTTTGACTTATCCTAAGAATGATTAGCAATCTCTGATCTGAAGACCTAAAAGATCTCACTGGATTGTACATAGATAAAAGGTCCGATATGTATGTAAGTGTCAGTCTGTTTAAGGATTAAAAAAAACCCATATAAGAGAATCTTAAAATCAATTCTATAGCAAACTGGAAGCCAATAGGGACATTGGGGTAATGTGCCCATTTATAGGAAATATAAATGCCCATTTCATATACCAGTGGAACTTCTCGACCTAGAGGAGCTTTCCAATTGATTCTGATGGTACAGCTCATGCTATTATAAGCAGATAAAGTGCAACATAATGTAATACATTTTCTGACCGTATCCTACTTGATTTTACACAATGCTCTCTTGAGTATTATTGAATTTGGTTTGATTGGTTTGTAGTTCTTCAACAGCAAACAATCCACAGGCTGGCTATTACCATATTATTGTTATGATTGAACGATTACTACCTGATCAATCTTACAACAAAGATCAGACCCAACCTTTGTCCTGTACTTTATGTCAAACCATTTAAGTGTTTAATAGCGGTTAATGTTACTGCAAAAAAAAAAAAAAAAAAGAAAATACCCAGGGCTGCTAATTAGCCACAGAAGTGAAACAGTGGCATTATACCAGCATGTGCTATGATGGCTGATGGTCGCTATTAAAATACAGAATGTTTAAATTATGACCGTGAATGCTGTTAAAGCACGAAGTATCACCAGGCTGTTTCTGTGTAATTAGAAGCTATGAACAATATTGAAAAGCACATGGACAATAATACCCGGCCTGCATATTTCTATCTAAGGAACATCAGTCGTCCTTTTCCTCACATCCATTTCTACGGCTATTCTTGTACATACTCTAGTTACCTTGTGCATTGATTATTGTAATTCTTTGGGAAAAACCTTCTTCGTAAACTTCAATTGGTTCAGAACTCAGCTGCTCATTGAGCATATCTTTCCTGTTCTCTATCATCTACACTGGCTTCATGTCAAATATCAAATAAAGTCTAGAAGACTCGGCTTTTCTCTTTCAAAGCTCTTCATAATTGTGCACTCTAATATCTCTCTGACTTGCTTCATACATACACCCCAAAGGGTACTCTCAGATCTTAATTATCTGTTTCCCTTATTGTACCTTCTGTCCATCCCAACAATGGACTATTTTCTTTGTTGCATTCAGGGAAGCGCTTCTTCCCGCAGGCTATTCGGAGTTTAAACCAGGAAACATCCACGATCTAGTACTGGACCTCTCTCTCTCCATCGTCATTCATTTCTGCACAACTTTTTTTGCACTATTATGACACTTTTACTCTACACTGTGACTTCAACTCTGGACTTGAACAGCACAGTATCACTTTATACCAGAACATACTGCACATTGATACTTTAAGGACAATCACTAAATCACTTTAATTTGAACTTCCAATATCTGCCATACTTATTCATGTATATACATATATTTTCATATATTGTCTATAGTTTATATTATTTATTTATTTACTTTATATATATATTTTTTTCCTTAAATTCTCTTATTTTTTTATGTTTAAATGTTGGACAGTCATACAAAGCATTTCACTGCATGACGTACTCTGAATCGTACTCGATGCCTTTAAGTAACATGTAATATTATTATTATTATTATTATTATTATTATTATTATTATTATTATTATTATTATTATTATTATTATTATGAACGCACAGTTTTGGTTTTTCTGAGCTTACTTTATTATACACAATCATTGACAGGTTTGGAATAGTTTTTTTCTATAATTGGAAATCTAGCAAGCTCCAACTGTGCCTTCAGCCACCGTCCTCATGTAACATCTACTGTGATACCCAGTAATTACATTGTACACTCCCACCCTCACCCCAAAAATATTTTAAACTTCCATATTGTCATTTCACTGCACGTAATAACTCTGGACAGTCAGAGAAGTAAAAAAAAATGGAACAATTTGAGCAGATCAAGGCTTAGTGGAGCAATTAAGCACTACTGATGTTATCCTTGCCAGTGAATTACCAGTGCTCTGATAATTGTAATTAATTAATCATCTCACTAGCTCATGTGCTCCTATTAAAATAAGAACCATAAAGTAGATTGTGTCTTGACTTTTCAGGTGTGACACACTCCTATTCATGTTAGTGTTATCTGCAGTTTCTTTTTTTTTTCTTTTTTTTTTTCTTTCTTATTTCTGTGGCACACAAATAGTTAAGCAGCACAATTTAATTATAGGAATTATGGGTTAAAAGGATGGAAGGTGCATAAAATACAATATGTCCTGTCAAATGACCTAAGATTTTTTTTTTTTATTTCACGTTTTTTATTTTTGTAACAAAGATCCCCATCTTGAATTCCTGGCCAACTCAAAATAATCATAATCTTTACAAATAATGATTTTATAATAAAGAATATGGTACGGCTTTACAAAAACTGTCACAATCTAAAGGACAAACATCCAATCTTGAAGACATGACTATTAAAAATGTAACTGTTTGTAAGTGTTCATAGAACTTTATGCATATGCAATCAGATGAAAGAGAACCATATCACCCTTAAGAGTTTGGATTTGTCTAAATAAAATCATGAGAGCTTGTATTTTCCTGCTTTTTCTATATGTTTTTTTTTTCTATACTATACATTCATATTATTTGTCTATAAACCAATACTCCATTAAATGATATCTACACCTATTTTACTGTCTCTCTATCATGTATATATCATGTTTTAACACATACTTAAACCATTCCACTCATGCACTAATTCAATCTATCTATCTATCTATCTATCTATCTATCTATCTATCTATCTATCTATCTATCTATCTATCTATCTATCTATCTGTCTGTCTGTCTGTCTGTCTGTCTGTCTGTCTGTCTGTCTGTCTGTCTGTCTGTCTGTCTGTCTGTCTGTCTTCTATCTATCTATCTATCTATCTATCTATCTATCTATCTATCTATCTATCTATCTATCTATCTATCTATCTATCTATCTATCTATCTATCTATCTATCTATCTATCTATCTATCTATCTATCTATCAAGGTTGGAGAAAAATCACAATATTGCAAAATTTCATGTATTGGTTTACATCACAGCTTCTTCTTCTCCATGAAAAGTTCTCAAAAGAATTTAAATCTCACGTTTATAACAAAAATCATAGAGTGGAACTCCATATATAGGCATGTTTCAGATTTCCTGTTCATTACTACAGTCAAAAGAGAGAGCCTTGTTAGTGCGCGGTTGTTCATCCAATGCTTAGTAGTAAACAAAACCTGCTAATTAAACTAAAACCAGTTCTATGCATGCAGAAAGTGTGTACATTTGTAGGCGAGAAAAAAAAATGTGGATCCCAACTGTTGATCAGGGAGATCCTCTTGAACAATGTGGCATTGGGTTTTAAGATCCTGGGAGGCCTGGCACAGACACAGAGAATGTTACAAGCTCAACGAGGAAACAATTAATCATGTGCAAGCGGCTGTCTGCTAACAAGACAACAACAATGTTCCAAATCTCTCCCTGAGGCTAGATTCAAATCCAGAAACTGTTTAGCCATACGGCCCTTCACACACGCACACACGCACACACGCACACACACAGACACACAGACACACAGACACACACACACACACACACACACACACACACACACACACATTTATATTTATATTTAAAAGTGTGTATATATATATATATATATATATATATATATATATATATATATATATATATATATATATATATATATACACACACACACACACACACACACACACACACACACACACACACACACACACACACACACACACACACACACACAGAGAAACAAATAGGATTATGTATACACATACACACTCTACACATACACATATGCAGGTGCTTAACAATGTGTGAGCCTGTGATCAAGTATATCATGTTTGATTCTTTGAAGTGGCACTGCTTATTGTTTGGCACATGGGCTCATCAAAAACTTTTCAAATCAAACAATCCCTTCATGCTGCATTTTCTCACTCCTGGTGCGAACATGGGCAAACCCAAATGTCAAATTAATCAAGTTAATTCGGGAAGAATAGCACGCATAGCTTAGAAAGTAAATTTTGGATTGATGAGGTGTTGCTTTCTGCCTTTAGAAACACTTCGTCTTCGATTTAGCCTTGTGTACTTTGAGTGACGAACTCGTCTGAAATGAGTCAACACAGGCAACGCCTACTGAAAAAAACCCCAATGGAAAATGTCAGTTTTCATACAGCTGGGTTTTGGGGTGTGGAATTAAAGAAATATATAAGCAAACAAAGAGCTGGTGTGTGTTTCAAGATGGGGTGTCTGGTCAGCGTTACCCTGGCTGTCAAAATGAGGAGTGACACAGGTTACTGCAGGGCTTCCTGCTGAGGAACACAGTTTCTGCTACCCGGCGGAATCACTGCGTATTCTTTTTCCACTTTTTCCTCTATTATTTATGATGCAGATCTCATTGAGGCTTCACTATGGTTAGAATCCTTTATTATTGTATTTCAAACCACATATTGTAGTAGATATATCAAATTGTATAAGCAAAAACATATTAGAATACTTAGAAACATATAAATAAACAAACAAACAAATTAATTTCATTTATCACAAGGTTTTGTTGCAGGCAATAATTAGGAAACGGGATGAATTTTTTTAAACATAGAATTAGAAAATAGACACATTTTAGGTAACCAGTCTCCATGCTAATGTTAAGTAGATTTGAACAATTTAATAATTTAATTTAATTTGGAAAAAAAAGGAAAAAGAAGGAGAGAAGTTCTTGTGATTTTACGTAGCATATACAGCATGACTTATAGTATATTCCAAATATTTAAGCAGGCTAATTGTGTGACTATTATGGGATGCTCGAATATAGTTATTGTAGTTAT
Source organism: Silurus aristotelis (assembly GCF_946808225.1). Classification (NCBI taxonomy): domain Eukaryota; kingdom Metazoa; phylum Chordata; class Actinopteri; order Siluriformes; family Siluridae; genus Silurus; species Silurus aristotelis. The sequence goes on from NC_139594.1 coordinate 15,524,043, forward strand.
TAATAATTAGTGTAGAATAAATTTCAAGTCTAAATTGTTAAATGGATATAAATTTATTAAAGCAAAAGTAAAATTTTATTTACAATATTCCAGTTTAAAGTGTACACATACCTCCTCCTGTTTTGGGAACTTAAGGAGGGATTTTATTTGTTTTCTTAATGAAAGTCTAAAAACCAATGGAGTAATGGAAGGGTTAAATAAGAAAATTCAACTGAAAATATTTAAATATAAATAATATATTTATATAAACAAATACATTCCATTGAACTGATCGTAACATGATGCCAGATTTTACATTTAATGCATAATTAATACTTGAATGAATAATTACAGAAAACCACTAAACTCATAGTACTACATATTGATAAGCATATATTTTATATGCCAATGTACAAATACTCATTTTATTTCCTTACTGTTTTTTGTAATTTTTTTTATTACAATTCTATTTAATGATAGAACCACTTCCCAGTCAACAAGATACATTAACAGATAATTGAACCGTTACTGATGAATTTGTCCCCTGTGTTCTTTGACATTACACAAAGACAGCAAGCGGAAAATGGTAATTCATCCACGAGTTTATCTGTCCCTCTAACAGATCTGTTAAACATGGCCAGAATGGTTTCTGGAAGAGGAAAAGGAAAAGACTTAAAGTTTTTTTTGTGTCCTCGTTTTTGTTCAAAGATGACTGAGCGCCTTAATTTCCCACCATGTTCCTGAGCGGCCCCTGTGATCAGCAATTATGACAATGAGTAGGAATTCGAGGGGCAAGCTTGCAGTACACAGGGGAGCAGAATAGCCAAGAGCCTTTCTTGCTCTCCGGTCAGCTCTCAGTGTCTGCAGGCAGCATCTGGGTCCATTTAGCAGGCCTTGTTGTGCCTTGTCTCGGATTGCGGCTTTCAGTGGTGTGCGTCCTTGTTTTTTTGAACAGGGCCAAAGCCGGCTGGTCTGGACCTTCTCAAACTGCCCAATGCATCCGCCCGTCCCTCCAGAGGGGCAATTTTAGCCCATCCCCAGGTGCCCCTCAGCATGTTTAGTGTAGCTGCTCATTTGAAATGAAAGATGCTGACCAGATTCGTTCAGGAGCCGTTCTCCTTAAGCCTTGTTTGAGAAGAGAGGAGTGGGTGGGCGTCGGCAGGAGAGCGATGGCTACAAGCGCGTATGTGTGAGCGTATGGGCAGACGGTGCAGTGAATAGCATCAGTGTGGAGAGGCAGTCATGACACTAGACAGTGCTCCTCATCACGCTACTGCTGTGGCTTTGAAAGGGCTCAGTCAATCTGCTCCGAGGTCAGGTTTTAGCAAATGATCTATCTAAGCAGGATGACTGCTCACTAGATTTATTCATATTTAATCATCGACTACTGTCAAAGCTGTTTATCACGGCACTCACTGAAGGAAAACCAGAGCAAGTCTGACTTGTTAAGTAACTTGGCAGGATGTTATTCAAGCACAGATTTATTTTCATGTAAACAAAAAATCTGTCAAGATCTATTATACTCATTCAGTTCATGTCAGTGCCACATCCATCCACGACATACATTTCTATCTTTTTTTTTTTCATTATTCTGTTAGGCATCTTTTGGCTTGGATGCACATAAAAGAGTCAGAATGAAAGGCTGTGCTATAATTTTGCATCTATAATCCTAATGTAGCCCTTGAAATGCTTTTCACATACACATAGACTTTGATCAGAACAACATAAATCTTAAAAAAGAAATTCACACAATTACAATAGTGGAAAAATTTTTTTATTTGTCAGTACATCATTAATACATTGTGCTGAAATGATTGAAAGGATTAAAAAGGAACAGCCTTTAGGTAGTGCTTAGATATATGCTTTCTTATATGTCTGTAGCAAATCATGATTAGGTCTGTTGCTATGGTTTCATAAATGCCTTGAACAAAGCTAAATGAAACAGTAACTTCCTGTAACTGTAGAACAAATGCACTATTAGACATCTATTTGTTATATATTAGAAATGGTCCAAATCTTGTGCTTAACCTTTTTTAATACACTAATAATACTGATAGAAATGCCATTAAGTATCCTGATGGATAAACACAGATTATTTATTATAAGGTGTATTTATTAACCTAATTCAAAATTCAAACCTTAAAATGATTAGGACATAATTTAATCCTTAATTTAGATTATTCTTTAAATTTATGTAAAAATTATAAAAAAAAAAAAAAAAAAGAAAAAAGAAAAAAAAAAAGGTTAAAATGTTATACTTTTAATTGTTTGATTTTGATTGTCTTTTGAGGTTGTGAGTTCAAATCCCTGCACTGCCACTTCAGGGCCCTTTAGCAAGGCCCTCAAGCCTCATTAGTTATTTGTATAAAAATGAGATAGTTGTAAGTAGTTCTGGATAAGGGCCTCTGCCAAATGTTATAAATGTAAATTTGTTGCTCCATTATGTAAAACACAAATTATGTCTATTTTTTCTGTATTCCGAAATTATTTTATCGTTCAATCACTTAATCAATCACTCCTCAAATGTTCAATCACTTAATCAGTCACTTCTCGCTCTCTCAGATCCCCCATGTGTCAGGGTAAACCAAGACTCTTTTCTGTTCCGGCACCGAGGTGTTGGAATTAAATTCCCCTAGAAGTCCGAACAGCTGAGTCACACCTTCAATTGATAGGTGATGAGTGAAGACCTACCGCCTTCTGAAACACATAAACTAGCACTTATTTTTCCTGTTTGTTTTATGTATTTAAAAAAGTGCTATAATTCCTTTCAAAAGAGTTTTAGGCTGATGGTATTCTATGTCTGCAACCTAGTAAACCAGTGTTGATGTATTTATTGAGTCTTCAAAGCACTTTTGTACGTCGTGCTGGATGAAGGCGCTAAACGCCGTAAATGTAAACGTAAATGAATGCAGTGTATATTAGTTTGATTTGGTAGAAAATTTCAGATTTCAGAGCCATACAGTATTCTCAATTCATTTTGGCCTGAATGTATTGATTTGTTTTCTATAACAGCAGCTCTGACAGTAAGCGCTTATTCTAATACATCATTTAACCTCTCACTCACTGGGACTTGTGGCTGAGAAGTAAGGATGAAATAGAAGAATAGCTTTTATTTGTCACATATACATTACTGCAAAATTCTTTTTTCACATATCAGAGCGCATGATACAGCACCGAGGATTAAGGGCCTAGCTCAAGGGCCCAATAGTGGCAGATTGGCGATACCGGGGCTTCAGCCTCCGAGCTTCCAAACAGTAACCCAGCGCCTTAACCACTGAGTTACCACTCCCCCCGGGGTACTGAGTAGGGTTCTAAGTAGGGTTCTAAGTAGGGTTCTATAATCACACTCTTAATATCACCCAAATGAGGATGGGTTCCTCTTTTCAATCTGGTTCCTCTCAAGGTTTCTTCCTCATAACATCTAAGGGAGTTTTTCCTTGCCAGTCACCACGGCTGCTCATCAGGGATAAATACACATTGTTCACCTTAACTGTTAAATTCTGTAAAGCTGCTTTGAGACAATGTCTGTTGTGAAAAGCGCTATAGAAATAAACTTGACTTGACTTGAGTAGAGAACTTTTTTCTGAAACCAGTGGAAGGAGCCTCTAGTGTCAGTCAGAGGTAAAGCTTTAAAAGACAGGACACGCGAAGTCATTAGTGGTTTCTTTGTAACATAACAGACTTGCGACCCTCAAGAGAAAGGAAAAAGACAGATGGTGGGTGAAAGAGTGTTATAATGTGATAATATGAGCTAATTTGTTTCACAGACACCTACACAACAATATCATCAACAACAACAACATTCTTATTTGACCATTATTTAAAGGGAGAAAGAAAACACAAAGAATTTGCAATCGACTACAAAGTTAAGTCATGTTCATCCTTTTTCATCAGTAGACCACTTCTAAACCTAGCAATTAACTTGTCAGCATGTCAAACAGACACAACTTTTCTGAGCCACATCCCTGTGTGTCTGTTACTTTAACTAAAGGGTATTTAACCCCAGAGACCTCAGTGCTCCCTATTCACTGACTATTAATAGACTGTCTAAAAGCAACAAAGTGGTCCAATCACTTGTTTTCAAGTGGCTCTATTTTTAAAGCACCGAATTTAAGCAACTAAAAATAGAGCCGTCTCTTTTTAAATGATGCCTGTGCTCCTTGGGGAGAAATGGACGACCCCAGGCAAGACGTGGGCAGAGGTCACAAGTCCTATCAACATTACTCTGACACTCAGGAGAGCCAGACCTGAAATTTGACAGTCAAATTCAAACAGTATTTTTTTTCTTCCTATGACTACCAATAATTCAGATTGCCTTTTTTTGTTCTTAGTAAAACAAATAAATCAATTTCTTTGCGCTTACCGAGTATACGTTCTTCAAAAGGCCGTTCAAAGTTGTGTGGCATTTCCATGCGAATGACACATTAAATGCCACAAACAATAAGTGGTGCCCAAGGAAACACACTTAGAAAATGTCATATTGTTGTTGGAATCATCAAATCAAAATACAAATTATCAAACGCCTTTAATGCAGGTTTAAAGAATTCATTAGTTCGTAAACATTATTTCAAAGCATATTAGACAATAATGGATCAAGTGGGTGCCATCAATATTTTGGAGCCAAGAAAACATTTTTTTTCAAGCACACAGGAAGCCTGCTGTGAAAAACACTGCTGCTGGTTCATGCTGCTGCTCTAGAAGCCTAAGAAGCCAGTAGTGAAAAGCTACGAATTATTTTCAGAGCAAAACACATTTTCTTTGAAGATGATCTACCATTAGAGACCTTTTTGCTCCTGTCAAAATTGGTCGTATGCTGTGGAGAATGTTAACCTTTGCTTTTACCATCATGGAATTCCTTATTTTTTTCTACTGCAATGCAAATGGCAGTGAGGAAAGTATGAAATGAGGTGGAGAAATCTTTTAGAACAAAGGAAAGTAAAAAGCGCAAAAAAAGTGGATTATGAAATTCAAACATTAGACAAAACGCTTTGGGTTACAACTAATTACCACTTTAAAATGCCACAATGTATGTCATGTAAACAAAAATACACACACTGTGTATATTTTCTCCGTTTTTCTGTAGTGAGTAGAATTTATTTTAGCACAGATATGTGGTAAGATCGTCACAATAAGAGTTTATTGAAAATTTCAGCTCCGTCACTCCACATCTCTTTAATGGCTTCCAGTTAACTGGTCGTGTTATAGGATTCACGCAGTATAGCACAGTCTTGTAGCAAAGCCATGACCCAAATAATTTTTGTTCTCAAGTAAGCCAGCATAAGACTCTCATTTTCACTCTCAAGTTCTCATATGAGTCAAGTAATATGATTTTGCACGATCACAATAGTCTCATGAAGTCTAATAAAGTTATCATTATAAATGGCATCTAAAGTTCCATAGTTGTTTGTTTTTTGGATACCAGCAAAGGTGTAATATCATACTTGAGTCAACTCACTGCATATAGATACCTTACAAGTTAAAACACCAATTCCAATATGACTTGAGTTCAAGTCTTTTAAAACAGTATTTGAGTATTTGACTTATATTGAATGTAGGTTTAAAGATGCACTAGTCCCCAACACTAAAATAGATGTTAATGAAAAGCCCAAAACAGTTGATTTGTAAGGTTATATTTCATAAAATACAAATCAAATCCTACACATTAACACTGCAATAACACTGCAAGATCAACACAACAGCCTCAATATGCCAGAATTTAACAAAGATCGAAAAGACAGTTAAAATAGACCAAAAAGTAGTAAAGCAATCTTTCAAGGAGGAATCTTTAATTAACAAATAAAATTACAGTATCATGTCACAAACTAGAAGAACCATTAGTAAATAATGGACAAATAAATGGTGATGGTGATGGCGATATTACCTTTTCTGCAGAATAAAGCTGCCAAGCAAAATGTGATTGGTAATGAGTAAAACGTACATGTATTGAATTATACATGCAGTTGAGCAGAGAGTAAAAGTTGCTTATATCTTTAATACACAGTAAAACTTAGAACAGTAAATAAAGTACATTTACTTAAATACTTTAGCCCACATGACACCAATCACTGCCTGTTTCTGTTTGAAAGTTACAATACAGCTAGTTAAACTGGGAGTCAATTTCACCATTAATATAATAAAATGTTATTTTCCTCTATTACTAGCATGGCATTGTAATCCTAATTCAGTGTAACTGTCATAAAGGTTTTACAGAAATGTTATTTATATGGTGAGTTTGGTAGATTGTGCCTTAAATGTTCAAAAACCAAGCTGATTGGTTAAATTGTAAAAACTAATGCAATGAATTCATTAAGGTCAAATAAAAATAATAAGAATTCTAGGGGTTCTCACTGACCAGGCCACAGTTACATTCCTGCCAATGATGTTGAGTGAGAATTACAAACATTCAAATTCCATATAAAAGCTTTGGCCTGATGTTTGCATTGCTCTGTTTATTCTAGCTTAGTTGTAGCTCAGCTCTAGTTTATTCAGTATTCAAACATAATTGTGTATTTGTGCTTCTTTTCATTATCAAGTACAAATTTGCACCTCTGACGTGTTTTTTTTTTTTCCGATTTCTGACTCACTAGCATAAATGCTATTTTAATTACTGCACAATAGACTGTAATCCTAAATGCAGCCTTTTCTGTAAAATGTACTTATTTTATAACACAGCGTTATAAACAGAGCTTTTGTTGTCTGATGACTTCAGTGCAGCAGTTTCTTCCTTTTTTTTTTTAAGCCCTGCACCAGAATAAAGGGTCAGAAATCTTAATGCACTCAGGTGCAGCTCTATTCAGCCGACCGATTCCGCCCCTTTTGCATTAATATGTATGTTTTTAATGATACGTAATGATGGCTACTGAAATGTTGGGGTAAGTCGAAGAAAGACTGGAGTTGCCACGGCAACCACCCTGGGCTGTGGTGTGCAGGGTGCGCGTGGTCATGCTGCACACATTATTGAGGCTGCTTTTAAACACAGAGAGGCACATGCGCTCTGTAATTGCCTGTGCCATTCAGCTGCTGTGCTTCGTGTGACTCTGGTCCTGGATGAATGGCTGCATTGCAGCTATTAAGGGATAACTATTAGAGAACTGAAGCTTCAGCTCCTTATCCGAACCTCATTCGGCTGTTTGTAGGGGTTCCAATAATGATGGGAAGATTGTTGGATTAAGTCAGACATGAAAAGAAATAAATATTTCATGTTTACAGGGTGCATGATGAAAAAGCTAGCGTTTTGTATTGTATCGTAAAATTAGCATCATTGCATGTCGTGTTTGTAGAAGCCAAATAACACAAAAACTGTATGATGGTGGAGTAACTATTAGACCTATACCACAGATAAAGATGAGAATAATGTCCAACTGACATGCATGTAATTATCAGATCTTTAGCATGCTACATATTGAGAAAATCTCTATCTATCTATCTATCTATCTATCTATCTATCTATCTATCTATCTATCTATCTATCTATCTATCTATCTATCTATCTATCTATCTATCTATCTATCTATCTATCTATCTATCAATTATTTGGGTTTCATTGAGTCACAAATGGCATTAGTGTTACTTGAGGCATACTAAAGAAGCAAATATTTAACGTGTCTTAGAGGATCCACAATATTCCACAATCTAATCTTTTTCCTTTTCATTTATAATGAAGTCAAATGAATGTCAAATTAAGTGAATCCAGAAATGTTTACAAAATAAGTTATAAGTTATAAGTTAGCATTGCAGTGAATATTTGAATGTAATGTTTTTTCAGATTTTAATTGACACTATTTGTATTTATTTAGTGCTATCTGTATCTATATTTAAATGAAAACCCAGAGTGGGTATGGCCTAAACCTAAACTATTAGTATTATTTATTAATTAATTATTATTATTATTATTATTTTAAGTTGTAGTAGTGGTAGAAGTAGTAGTAGGTGCAGTAGTAGTAGTATTAGTAGTAAAGGTAGTGGTAAAGATAGTGGTAGTAGTAGTAGTAAATGAAGTAGTAGTAGTAGTAGTAGTAGTACTGGTAGTGGTAAAGATAGTAGTAGTAGTAGTAGTATTAGTAGTAAAGGTAGTGGTAAAAATAGTAGTAGTAGTAGTAGTAGTAGTAGTAGTAGTATTAATAGTGAGGGTAGTGGTAAAGATAGTAGTAGTGGTAGTAGTAAAGGTAGTAGTAGTAGTAGTAGGAGCAGTAGTAGCATTAGTAGTAAAAGTAGTGGTAAACGTAGTATTAGTAGTAAAAGTAGTGGTAAAAATAGTAGTAGTAGGAGAAGGAGGAGGAGGAGGAGGAGGAGGATCAGTATTAGTAGTAAATGTAGTGGTAAAGGTAGCAGTAAAGGTAGTAGTAGGAGCAGTAGTAAAAGAAGTAGTAGTAGTATTAGTAAAGTTAGTGGTAAAAATAGTGGTAGTAGTAGTAGTAGTAGTAAAGGTAGTGGTAAAGATAGTAGTAGTAGTAGTAGTAGTAGTAGTAGTAGTAGTAGTAGTAGAAGTAAAGGTAGTGGAAAAATTGGTAGTTGTGGTAGTAGTAGGAGCAGTAGTAGTAGTAGTAGAATTAGTAGTAAAGGTAGTGGTAAAGATAGTAGTAGTAGTAGTAGTAGTAGTAGTAGTAGAAGTAGTAGTATTAATAGTAAAGGTAGTGGTAAAGATAGTAGTAGTGGTAGTAGTAGTAGTAGTAGTAAAGGTAGTGGAAAAATTGGTAGTAGTGGTAGTAGTAGTAGTAGTAGTAAAGGTAGTGGTAAAGTTAGTAGTAGTATTAGTAGTAGTGGCCGTAGTAACGGTAGTAGAAGTAGGAGCAGTAGTAGCATTAGTAGTAAAGGTAGTGGTAAAAGTAGTAGTAGTAGTAGTAGTAGTAGTAGTAGTAAAGGTAGTGGTAAAAATAGTAGTAGTAGTTGTAGTAGTAGTAGTTGTAGTAGTAGTAAAGGTAGTGGTAAAGATAGTAGTAGTAAAGGTAGTAGTAGTAATAGGAACATTAGTGGTATTAGTAGTGAAGGTAGTGGTAAAGGTAGTAGTAGCAGCAGCAGTAGGAGTAGTAGTAGTAGTAGTAGTAAAGGTAGAAGTAGGAGCAGTAGTAAAAGAAATAGTAGTAACGGTAGTGGTAAATATAGTAGATATTTGTAGTAGTAGTAGTAGTAGTGGTAGTAGTAGTAGTAGTAGTGATTGTCGTCGTAGTAGTAGTAGTAGTAGTAAAGGTAGTAGTAATAGGAACATTAGTGGTATTAGTAGTAAAGGTAGTGGTAAAGGTAGTAGTAGCAGCAGCAGCAGTAGTAGTAGTAGTAGTAGTAGTAGTAGTAGTAGTAGTAAAGGTAGTAGTAGGAGCAGTAGTAAAAGAAATAGTGGTAACGGTAGTGGTAAATATAGTAGATATTTGTAGTAATTGTCATAGTAGTAGTAGTAGTAGTAAAAAAGGTAGAAGAGTAGTGGTAGTAAAAGTAGTAGCAAAGGTAGTAGTAGTAGTAGTAGTAGTAGTAGTAGTAGGAGCAGTAGTAAAATAATTATTAGTAATGGTAGTGGTAAATATAGTAGATATTTGTAGTAGTAGTAGTAGTAGTAGTAGTAGTAGTAGTAATTTTCATAGTAGTAGTAGTAGTAAAAAGGTAGAAATAGTAGTGTTAGTAAAAGTAGTAGCAAAGGTAGTAGTAGTAGTAGTAGTAGTAAAAGTAGTGGTAAAGGTAGTAGTAGTAGTACTAGTAGTAGTAGTAGGAGGAGGAGGAACAGTAGCAGTAGTAGTAGTAGTTGTGGTAGTAGTAAAGGTAGTATTAGTAGGAGCAGTAGTAGTATTAGTAGTAAAGGTAGTGGTAAATGTAGTAGTAGTAGTAGTAGTAACGGTAGTAGTAAAAGTAGTAGTAGTAGTAGTAGTAGTAGAAGTAGTAGTAGAAGTAGTAGTAGTGGTAAAAATAGTAGTAGTAGTTGTAGTAGTAGTAGTAGTAAAGGTAGTGGTAAAAATAGTAGTAGTAGTAGTAGTAGTAGTAGTAGTAAAGGTAGTGTTAAAAAAAAGTAGTAGTAGTAAAGGTAGTGGTAAAAATAGTAGTAGTAGTAGTAGTAGTAGTAGTAGTAGTAGTAGTAGTAGTAGTAGGTGCAGTAGTAAAAGTAGTAGTAGTAGTAGTAGTAAAAATAGTAGTAGTCGTAGTAGTATTAGTAAAGGTAGTGGTAAATATAGTAGTAGTAGTAGTAGTAGTAGTAGAAGGGGCAGTAGTAGTAGTAAAGGTAGTTGTATAGATATTAGTAGCAGTAGTAGTAGTAGTTGTAGTAAAGGTAGTGGTAAAAGTAGTAGTAGTAGTAGTAGTAGTAGTAGTAAAGGTAGTAGTAGTGGTAGTAGAAGTGGTAGTAGTAGAGGTAGTGGTAAAAATAGTAGTAGTAGTAGTAGTAAAGGTAGTGGTAAAAATAGTAGTAATCGTAGTAAAGGTCATAGTAAAAGTAGTAGTAGTAGTAGTAGTAAAAGTAGTAGTAGTAGTAGTAGTAAAGGTAGTAGTAAAAGTAGTAGTAGTAGTAGTAGTAGTAGTAGTGAAAGAAATAGTAGTAACAGTAGTGGTAAATATAGTAGATATTTGTAGTAATTGTCGTAGTAGTAGTAGTAGTAGTAAAAAAGGTAGAATAGTAGTGGTAGTAAAAGTAGTAGCAAAGGTAGTAGTAGTAGTAGTAGTAGTAGTAGTAGTAGTAGTAGGAGCAGTAGTAAAATAATTATTAGTAATGGTAGTGGTAAATATAGTATATTATACTATTATACTAAATATATAGTATATTTGTAGTAGTAGTAGTAGTAGTAGTAGTAGTAGTGGTAATTGTCGTAGTAGTAGTAAAAAAGGTAGAAATAGTAGTGGTAGTAAAAGTAGTAGCAAAGGTAGTAGTAGTAGTAGTAAAAGTAGTGGTAAAGGTAGTAGTAGTAGTACTAGTAGTAGTAGTAGGAGGAGGAGGAACAGTAGCAAGTCAAGTCAAGTCAAGTCAAGTTTATTTGTATAGCGCTTTTCACAACAGACATTGTCTCAAAGCAGCTTTACAGAAAACAACAGTGAAGGTGAATGGTGTGCGTTTGTCCCTGATGAGCAAGCCGAGTGCGAGTGACGACAGTGGCAAGGAAAAACTCCCTTAGATGATATGAGGAAGAAACCTTGAGAGGAACCAGACTCAAAGGGGAACCCATCCTCATATGGGTCACATCAAGAGTTTGGTCATAAATCTTTCAACAATACAGAACAATTTGTGATCATCATAGATCCAGCATCAGCTTCTCCATGCCAGGGCCTTTAAACACTCGGTATCTACTTCTCCATGATCATCCATAGGTCCATAATCTTCACGAGGTGGGACGTGACTGGAGCTGGCCAAACCTCAGGATGCCTTGGGATGGGGAGAGAAAGAGAAGCAGTGGAGAGGAATTAGCGTAGCTGCTGTTCATGATATTAACAGCACAAGTTGATAATGTGCATGTAATCATATATTCTGGAGCACAAGGTTGTGATGTGATGTGTGTGATGTGTGTTATGTGTAGGCTTTGCTAAAAAGATATGTTTTTAATCTACACTTAAACTGGGAGAGTGTGTCTGAACCCCGAACACTGTCAGGAAGACTATTCCAGAGTTTAGGAGCTAAATGTGAAAATGCTCTACCGCCTTTAGTGGACTTTGCTATTCTAGGAACTACTAGAAGCCCAGAGTTTTGAGATCTCAGGGAGCGTGACGGATTGTAGCGTGTTAAAAGACTGGATAGATACATAGGAGCCAAACCATTTAGTGCTTTATAAGTGAGTAGCAGTAGTTTGTAGTCTATTCGAAACTTAATAGGAAGCCAATGTAGGGACGATAAGATTGGGGTTATATGATCGTATTTTCTTGACCTAGTAAGAACTCTTGCTGCGGCATTCTGAACTAACTGAAGCTTGTTTATTATTGATGCAGGACATCCACCTAGTAATGCATTACAGTAGTCTATTCTAGAGGTCATAAATGCATGGACGAGCTTCTCTGCATCAGATATAGATAACATATTTCTTAGCTTAGAAATATTTCTAAGGTGAAAGAAGGCTGTTTTTGTAACTTGATTGATGTGATTTTTGAAAGATAAGTTGCTGTCTAAAATAACTCCCAGGTCTTTTACCGTTGAACTAGTAGTTACAGAACAACCGTCTAAATGCAGGCTGAGATGCTGGAGCTTCTGTGTACTATTTTTTGGGCCGATAGTAGCAGTAAAGGTAGTGGTAAATATAGTAGTAGTAGTAGTAGTAGAAGGGGCAGTAGTAGTAGTAAAGGTAGTTGTATAGATATTAGTAGCAGTAGTAGTAGTATTTGTATTAAAGGTAGTGGTAAAAGTAGTAGTAGTAGTAGTAGTAGTAGTAAAGGTAGTAGTAGTAGTAGTAGTAGTAGTAGAAGTAGTAGTAGTAAAGGTAGTGGTAAAAATAGTAGTAGTAGTAGTAAAGGTAGTGGTAAAAATAGTAGTAGTCGTAGTAAAGGTCATAGTAAAAGTAGTAGTAGTAGTAGTAAAGGTAGTAGTAAAAGTAGTAGTAGTAGTAGTAAAGGTAGTAGTAAAAGTAGTAGTAGTAGTAGTAGTAGTAGTAGTAGTAGTAGTAGTAGTAGTAGTAGTAGAAGTAAAGGTAGTGGTGAAAATACTAGTAGTAGTAGTAAAGGTAGTCGTAAAAATAGTAGTAGTAGTAGTAAAGGTGGTAATAGTAGTAGTTGTGAGGAAAGTTGGGACCTTGAGTCGAGCACCAGCATATAAATGCATTCTACATCAACTCATGCTCACATTAATGAATCTGATAATTTGAGTTTTATACTGTATCTGACTGCTACATCACTCATGCATGAAAGTAAAATTCTCCCACTCGAGTGACTTAAAAAAAAATTACAGCGTCTCTGTGCGCATCTTTAGTTGCAAACAGATTTCTGTTAAGCTGCAGAGAAACTGAATCGTGTGCCTTATTCTCTATCAGAGAACATGTAGATTTAAATCAAGCTTTTGGTTCCCTTGCTAGCATAAATAAAATGGTTTTAAGTGTACACAAGCAGTTGTGCTGTGTGTCACCTCCTAAATGTGAGAAAACAGAGATCTCAGTGCTCACTTCATCTGCATCGCATGGTTGTTTTGAGAACAGCCAATCCACGCATGACGGCATCCCTGCTGACTCGGAGATCTGAATTCCCTCTCTATTTTTGATGAAAAATTCTTGAAGTGTGAAGCTCCATAGTTTCATGGGGGTTAAAACTTTGTAAAGATGGCATGCTGGGAAAATAGTAGTCTGTGTCCATGTGCATTCAGCCTGGACTGAGTTGTGCACTCAGAGAAAACTGTGTCTTTTCTGCGGGGTTGTCAGTGACAATGACAGGCCCAGCGCTTATTGAAGGTGCTCCCTCTTCTTACCTATCATGGATAAAGACAGTTACCCTAAGCTATGACAATAATAAATCTGTAAATAGTGTTTTTCTGCTATCCTGTAGTGACAGTGTTTAACACACACACCATAAAAGCCTCCTTTCTGTTTAAGAAGCCTCGTAGATGCAGTTTACTCAACTATACTACAACACTATATCAAACTCAATGGACTTACTATTGCTATACCTTAGTAGCTGAATATAACTGAAAATAAATACTTACGTCTATTTGGCTTTTGCTCACACATTAACCTTATCTCAAAACTTAACCCCAAATATCGCAATTATTTATTTATATTTATTCTCCCAGTAATCTGAAGCAAAAAAAAATTAAAAAATCTTATTTCATTTTATCGGGAAATAATCTGCTATGAGATGGTGTGATGCTTCTAGTTGATTACTAATTCTTATACATTTAAAAATTATTATTATTTTTTTTTCATTTTTATTCAGTGATAAAAATTTTTTTATCCATTTATCGCTACATTTCATAATGGGAAAGATTTGTGAAACGAGTTATTGATTATGTTATAGCAGCTGTACACAGTCACCAGTATCTCTTTTTTTTTCTTTCAGCTGTCTGTGAAATTGATAAGAAAAAAAAACAAAACAAAAAACCCCCCAGAAAAAAGACAGAAACCTACTGTCTGTTGAAAAGTGCTCACAACCCAGGCTAATTTCAGAAAATATTTCACCTTTCAGAAAGCTTCACCATATTAATTATTATTATTATTATTATTATTATTATTATTATTATTATTATTATTATTATTATTATTATTGTTGTTATTATTATTATTATTATTATTGTTATTATTATTATTATTATTATCACCATTATTATTATTATTATTATTATTATTATTATTATTATTATTATTATTATAATTATTATTGTTGTTGTTTTTGTTTCTATTATTTTATATATCCCTTCATTATTAAGCTAAGATTAGGTGAAGTGCCCAAAATACAAGTCCCTGTTGATTTGCTGTTACCACAGAAACAATGAAATATTAGTTACAAACACATTATTAGAAACCGTGCAGCTTGTTAGGGTTACTGTTGTAAAAAACAAGAAAATAATCTTTATTTCTTACATGAAAAACACTTATATTTCCATTTTATTGCATTTCTCAGTTAAGGACCTTGCTTAAGGGCCCTTGGCAGCTTAATGGTGCTGAAATCTAAAATCCAATGCCTTAACCAGTGTGCTACTATCCACCTCCTCTTCCCACATAAAGATAGAATCTCTTTAAAGAAGTTGTCAAGATATGATATGATTCTAAATCGTCATAAATGGTGTTATGCTTATTTAGTAAGTTTAAATGCCAAAGTAAAAAAAAAAAAAGTTAAAAAAATATCATCTACGTTCTAAATTACATAGCAGTATGTAAGTGTTTCAGGATGTTCGGCCCACAGAGTTAGGTGGCTGAATGTTCTGGTCATGTGCCATGCAAGTTGATGGTTGGAAGCTGTTCGGCACTGATTTGATTATTTGGGTTTTGCTGCAGATGCCCTATATGATTTTTATAGCTCTCTTTTTTACCTTAGCTGTTTTCTAGTAGGCAGGGCATTGCTAATCAACCATCATAAGCCTCTTCATCTAACAGGGCCTTCTCTGTTTGCCTTGAGAGTGATGGTGAAATGTCATTATTTTAGATGTATGCTATATTAAATACAGCTGGCCATTATAATGCAGTGTATATCATTTCAGGACCATTACAAAAGTACTACTACTTTGCAATGTTACAAATTCACCTTCAGTCTTCAGGCAAAGTTTTAATAGGATATGGTTGTTTTTTTGGCATTAAATTTTGCATGTCTCAATCACTGGGCTCAGCAGAGCGGCATTGTACCCTGCCGCCTACTCTAAAGCAGCATGCTGCTGTTCTCAAACATCAACTTAGTTAATAAAGCTGTCCCTCTTGACGGCGCAATGTGCCTGATTTTGCATTCTGGAGGCGTGTAAGTTCTCGGTTTCTTTGGATTTCATTTTATTAATTAGAGTGGCCACGAAAATGTAATCATTGCTCCCTGGAAATTGAAATAAATTAGTGATGTACGCATTGGGGACTGCTCATTAGCGCTGACCTCACGTAATTACTGTATCCATTTGTGAAATTCATAACAGAATTGAAGCAACTTTGAACTTAGCTTAAATAAAGACTAGATTGCACAGTCCCCAGGGTTTCCCATGAATGTTTGAAATGGATTGTTTGATAAGGGGTATCTGTGTGTGCGTGCGTGTGTGCGTGTATGTGTGTGTGTGTGAGAGTGAGAAAGTGTGTGTGGGTATGCGTGTGAGAAAAGAGGAGAGAGAAAGTAATTGTTGGGGTTGGCATTGGTAGAAATAGCATACTTACCATGATGCTGCTAAGATTGAACTAGCCTTGTTAACCGAATCAGTAGTTAAAGAACATTTGTGGATGTACATGAGGTCATCACATTTTGTGGCCCTGTGCAATCGCTTCTTGCTTTGTCATTTCAACTGTTTTCATAGGGAATCGCCAGCATATACAGTGCCTGATGTAATGACATTTGACAGTCAGATTGGAGCCACTTCAATCAAGATTGTTATAGATGAATAGCCTGTTATGTCAATTTGTTTTGTCATTCACTTAAGCCCTGCGCCTAGAACGGAGACCGGACTGTGTATTTAGATGTTTTGTACATCATAATTTTGGGCTGATAATTACAGCCGAACAAATCACTCAAGTGTCAAGTGTTCACAATGAAAATACGTGCTACCTTTTTTTGTTTCACTGCGAGAAGCAGTAATCAGTGACGGATACCCACTCATCATATAATAATGCAGCGCTGGGGTGTGTGCTAAAGCTGCGTCTAGCTTGGAAGGCTGTTTGTGTCCCCCTACCAGGCTGATCTCCATTCAGGAATTTGCAGCCTTTGAAGATCTACAAGCCCAGTTCATTCTAAAAACTGCTGCTGTAATCATGAACATTTTCCAGCACTCGATTTCAATCTACGAGCATACCAAACCTTCAGAAAAAAGTTTTACACTGTGTGATTACAGCAGGCTTTTATGATTTATACTTGTAAATCACATTGTATGAATGATTTTAATAAAATCTTGGATGACTATGTAGACACTTCTATGTTAGATTACATGACAAAGGTCTGGGATTAAAGAAAATTACTCTCCTCTGTTTACATCATTTATCTGAGCTATTCAGTTTAATGTCATCATTCAGTATCCTCCAATTGGTGGCTTTTAGTTGTGCATTGTGTCGGTGTTTCCGAATTCCAGATTCGTCTGGTGAATGAGCTTGTCACATTACATCTTCTAATTCTACTAATTTCAACTCACAGCCTTCTTACAATGTGAAGTTTTTGCCAAAAAAATCAGGCCATCCATTGTGAAGGCAGTGTACATGCTGTTTGACTTTATAGTATACAGCTGTAAAAGAGTAATGATCTCAGTTGCTAGTATCTGGTCTCACCCTGAAATGAATGGGTTTGTCTCTGGGTTTTTTCTTTCTCATTGTCTCAGAGAGTATTTTCTTGGCACACTCAATCGAGAATTGCAGATTTTCAGATTTCTGTCAAGCTACTTTAGTGACTATGCCTAACGTAAAAAGATAAAGGTAATTTATATTTGTCACATGTACTTTACAACACAGTAAAATTATTTCACTGCATATCCTAATGATGTTAGGAAGCTCGTTTCAGAGTGAAGGAGCAGCTATGGTGCAGCGCCATTTGAGTACAGGTTTAGGGACCTTGCTCAAGAGCCCCAAGTGTGGCAGCTTGGCAATACCAAGGCTTGATCCCCTTATCTTCCGTTTAGTAACCAGAGCCTTAACCACTGAGCTACCGCCTCCTCGAGGAGGATAATACAATTAATATGCTATACAAATAAAGCAGAACTGAACTGAATACAACTGCCTTTTTTGTGATGGTGAGATGTATTTTTAGTATCTATGTTTTTGACAGAGAGGGTGGATATGCCATTCTGTATTTGTTCACACAACTGTTCATAATTGTCTGATCGAGCTGTTAGGCAATGTTTTCCATTAGTGTGAACCAGTAGCACCTCACTGGGCTGCACCTTGTGTTCCAATGCTCATATCCAAATGGATTTGGGTTTTATTTGACATGGATGTGACACCCATTTAACATTTACTAAGTTACAGAGAATTGGGACAGAACGACTGGTACGATACCTTTGCCAGAGATATTAGAGACGTCACTGTTAATATTATCCTAAGGTGTTATGGTGCTCATTTCAAATGCAGAACACGTGTTATTTATGCCTAAAGATAAAGTAACTTTTGTTCTAATTGTTGCAGTCAGTAGGGAGTATGATCATTTTGCTTGATAATATTATGCACATATGTAAATGGATCAATTAGCTATTTTGAAGTGACAGTTCCGTAACATAATTAAAAAGGTCTAATGTTCTTTTTTGACTGTAAAGGTTAATTAATATGATAGATTTTGCTTAGGGGGGAGGAAGGGGAGACATACAACAGCACAAAAGCACTACATTCTATTTCTTTTGCACCTGTTTCTTATACTGCTGTCAAACACTTCTATTAAATTTTTTTTTTTTCAATTTCTTGTGACACACTGCAGGGTCCAGCACAACACGTCACCTTCAATTCAATGTCAAAGGTACCAGGACTCTTTTGTTTACATCCACTTTAATACTACTGAAAGACTAAAAAGGTTGACTTGTTATTAAATACTAGCATATTTGTCCCTTTAATAAACTGCCATTTTAATATCATGTGAAGTTTTTTTAACTGCGTAAAGGAATTTGTTTAGTTATGAAATGAGTTGCGTCTGTACCAGACACCCCCAACATACACACACACACACACACACACACTTTCCACAATCTGTGCAATTCGTAATTGGGTGAAATATAGTTAATAAACTTGCAGGCAGAAATACATGTGGTAGCCGCTCAGCTGTACTCCTGCCAAAGAGATAAAACGGAAGAAAGAATCAAGTGTTGACAGGTCCATTAATGCAGGTCTGGAAAAGCACTAGAGTGAAATGCTGTAGTAATATATTATTCATTGCCTCATTAAAAGGTAAAACCTGTTTGGATGTTGTGTTTGGAAGATGGAAGAATGGTCCTAAGAAAACTGCACACTGTTTTGTTTCTTTTTCTATCTCATAATCTCCACAAACATGCAGGGTGTGGAGTTTATGGCTCAATATTTCTGTCTTTATAATCACTTGTATGTCTCATGTATGAATCTCAGTAGGTAACTACAATGCATCTTATTTATACAAACCACTAACATCAAGCAGAAAAAAAGGTTTTTTATTGGGTCTTCAACACAAATTAAAATATACCATTAGTCACTGTAAATAAATAAAATAATAGATTATATACCAAAGTCATTCAGCAGGTCACACTCTTTAAATGAACACTATGAAAGCGATAATTAGTGAGTTGATTAAACACAGTCAGGCTTGATTATTACAAGTCTTGTCCAGTATGAACTTCACTTTTGCGGCCTGTTCACATCAGGATTTAAGAACAAATATTCAGCATGGACTTCACAAAGTCCAAGGTTTTCAAGAGATCATAATTAAAGGAGCTGGAAGTTTGCGGAAACCATTTTAAAGCTCTTGAAATCCACATAACAAGAGTGAGAGACCCAGTATCAAAGAATTCATATTAGAGGAACTTTTAGAGATCTTCAGATTCAAAGGTTAATGCCTTAACTACTAAGCTGCCAACTCCACTGATTACATTATTTACACTGATTGTGTTCAACTAGTCACAAAGTTTAAGCTAGAACTGCTGGTTATTTATAACTTTATAATAGTCAGAATATATGTGATTACTGTATGGAACACTGATGATATGAGTGCTTTAAGATGCCTAATATTAATCTAACTGTGTCTAACAGTGAATTATAAAAGAATACAACCCCAATTCCAAAAAAGTTAAGACACTAAAATAAAAACAGGAAGCAATCATTTGCAAGTCTCATAAACCCATATTTTAATTAAACATTAGAACATAGTAAACATCAAATGTTTAAATTAATGAAATGTACTATTTTAAAAGAAAAATAAGGACATTTTGAATTTGGTGGATGCAACATGTTTTAAAAAAGTTAAAATAATAATTTGTTATTCAAATTCAACAGTTAAAGAAACATTTTGCAACTAATTAGGTTTATTACAACAGGTCAGTAAGATGATTGGGTATAAATAGTGTATCTTAAAAAGGGTAAAGTCTCTCAGAGGTAAAGATGGGCAGAGCTTCATCAATCTGTGAAAGACTGTTTCTTCATATTGTAGAACAAAACAAAACAGTTAAATATCTAATCATTTACAGTACATAATATCATCATAATATCAAAAGAGTCTGGAGAAATCTCAAGAAACAGGAAAAAAAATCAATGATGGATGCCCGTGATCTTCACCCCCTCATGCGGCACTGCATTTGAAACAGTTATGATTTTGTAATGGAAATCACTGCATGGGCTCATTAACAACTCCAGAAATCACTGTTGCCATGTCATCCACAAAACCTTTTATCAGCTTTAAACAGTCTCACGATAAAATTATATCCAAGCAAATTACATCCTACAATCTTCTGAATTGAAGTGTATTACTAAGTGAACTAAACAGGTCGAATGTGCTGTGGGCTGTGGACGGAGTGTCTAAGAGGCTGAGAATTTTCCAGAAATGGAAAGCTTGCTTTAATTTCTCCACAGATCTGTAGGTCAGCGTTCATGTCTCCACAATCAGCAAGAGACCAAAACAAACTTCATGGGAGAGTTGGCTAAGATCGCTGTTAACTCAGAAGCATTGGATGAACTCCCAAGTCATTTTGAGGATTATTCTATGGATCGATGAAACATGAAGTGGAAAAATATCTATACATTTTCGGAGTTAAGCAAAAATAGTCCTACAGTAAGAACACAGCAGTGTTCAGTGTTTCAGGACATAGATGACATTGATAATATGAAGCCATTCATTTGGCTCTTTGTGAATATCAGGTTGTTTATGATGAAGCCAAAACTGAAGCATAAAACATGCATAACATAACTCAGAATAAACTAATACACTTCGCCATTTTGACACCATTGGAATGGAACTAATTAAATACATCATCATTAATTACAATTTTTCAAATTATGTAACAACTGAAAACTATAAAAATAGAGACGAATAAAATAATAAATATTTCGATATACATTGATATGCAAACTAGGCTCCATTGTTCCTTCCATAAACGTGATACTCCCTGTGATAGTTAATGTGGAAATCGGTTGTGCCTTTGATGTATGGTGCTTTTTGTGTATTGCATTTAGATGGAAAATAATTTGTTTACTAGGAATATGAGCTACAAAAAAGATGCCCCTAAACAGTACTTTATTATAAATAGAATATGAATTCAGACATGGCTGTCAGGTTTGGGAGGTGAATACGGATGCAAGTGTGGATTTGGTTTCTTTTTTTACACAAAACAATGAAGATGAAATAAACCTTTGAAATGAAAACATTAACTATGATCTAATGACCCAAACATCTATGGAAAAGAAGAGTAATGTGATGTGATGTGATTTGGTGTGGTGTGGTGTGGTGCAGTGGCTGATGGGAATTATAGTCTTGTTGTCGATGTAACCATGACAACATTATGAGTGTATATGGAGCACTTTAGAGAGGAAACACCCATGGCAGCCATTTGTATGGACCTTTCAGAGTAAAAAGATGGGAAAAACACCTACAAATTGCCTTTTAAAATGGTCATTTGAAAGTGACCATCTGATGGACACTTTGTTCCAGAGATTCATTAATTAGTGAGGGAAAATGGTGTTGCTATTGAAGTGTATGTCAGTTACAGCAACCAAATATATAAACACAACTGTAATAATACATTGTCAACAAACTGAGTAAATGGGATCCTTGACATTACCTTTACTCTATCTATCTATCTATCTATCTATCTATCTATCTATCTATCTATCTATCTATCTATCTATCTATCTATCTATCTATCTATCTGTCTGTCTGTCTGTCTGTCTGTCTGTCTGTCTGTCTGTCTGTCTGTCTGTCTGTCTGTCTGTCTGTCTGTCTGTCTGTCTGTCTGTCTTAGGCTACTTGACAAATTAAACCTGTGTCAGTGTGGGAAGTTTAAAATTTTTTAGTTCATCTGTTCATTATTAAGTTGCAAGATTTGATACTGTTTACAGAGCTGTTACTGCTTGTGAAATAGTATAGCACTGGTTTTGGCATTAAAAGCATTGGAATTCGACATTGACATAAAAATCTCTACGCCTATTATTTTCAATCTCTATAAATCCCTTCAGAGTTCTCACTTCAGAGGGAGGGGAACAGCCATGATTAGTCCAGAACTGACAAACCTACTCAAAGTGATCGTGACATTCAGACATGGACAGAACCTGAAATCAGAAATGTTTTCGAAAATGTTCCATTTTTCTGAATTTCAGAAGTTATGGAGGTAACTGATGGATTAGATTTCACCCATTTACAGCTAACTTACAACTTAAATGTAAGGTAATTGCCATTATTATATGATTATTATCATATATTTCATTTTATAAATCATGATTTTACCTTTGTATAATGCATTTAATAGAGATATATTTTAAATCTTTGACATATTTTGATATCTATTAATGGAACAGTAGTAATTACATGGCAAATGTACTTAATTGGATGAATAAATAAATAAATAAATAAATAAATAAATAAATAAATAAATAAATAAATAAGAAAAAAATCACTGATGTTATATAGATTAAATATTTAATTTAAATGAGTTAATTTATTTTCACTTTTAAATTAGATCTGAATAAAGACAGTTTTTTTTAAACAGGGTGTTGAATCTGTTGCAAAGGATATGAACCAAGTGCATGTCAAGACACCAACTTCTTTCCACTGGGACTTGGATTTTGCTCTGCTTCTTTCTGGCAAAGAAAGGAACACATCAGTTCCTTACTTGGGATTGCTCTCTCTCTCCCTTTCATTTCACCTCTATTTCACATTTTCTTTCTCTCTTTTTGGTTTCTGGCTTGTTTATTTCTCCAAAAGATATTAGGTCAGTCTGCTATTTCAGCCCAGTCATCATTACCATGATAGCCTTTTCCTTTGGCAGAAGTCCACATTTTTAGTGTATGGCGTAGAGTGTGGTGTTGTGGGCACCGTTTCCCTTTGCACAATATGCCATATTGACTGAGTTAGTCAATAATGAAACACTGGAGATATATCCAGTGCCAGCATTTGTTTCCCATTAGGTGACGTAACCTAGATGTAATACAACGCAATACAATTCCTCCAAGCAGGTAGACGATTTTTTCTTCTATAAACGATTCTATCATTGGTGCTCCTGCAGTCTTTTGTATTTGCTGCATGTGAGCCATTTTGCAATATAATGTCTAGACCTGAAAGTGGCAGTGGGAGAGTGAAGTTGAACAGTGCCAAGTTTGCATCTACGCTCACTATATCTGAATGAGCTTTTTATATTACACCTAATTTAATCCAGATGGGTTTGGGGAAAACATACTGTGAAAAACACACTGATTTTGTGTTTTGTAGCCAAAGACAGAATGAATTTTGTCTTCAGGACATGACCTGTTGTTTCTACAGCTAAAGGAGTGTTCCATTAAGGGGCATATTTTATCTTTGGAAACTATATTCCATGCTCTTATTAAAAATATAGCAACATAAGAAAACATGTTTATTTTTACTTAAAATACTTTTACATTCAATTTACATTTGCTTTAATTCATGCTGTCAGATAAATATGACCTCTTATGTGTTAATAATATTACAGTATTAGAACCGTATAATGTAAGATCTTTAACCTCAAATCCAAACCTATTATACAGTAATTCACTTTAAAGGGTTGCATTGATTACTATAAAATTATTCGCCAACTAAAGTTAAACTAATAAAAATTGTATGTGCGTTTTTGAACAGCACATTTCACATTAGTTGTTATAGTAACCTCCACTAGGTTCCACTAGATTTTGGAGTGTATTTGTGGAGATTTGGGGTCGTTCAGGAACAAGAGTGTTAGCAAAGTCAGGCACTGATGTAGGGTGTGGAGGCCTGGGGTGCAGTCAGCATTCCAATTCCTCCCATTGAGGTCAGAGCTCTATAGCAGTCTGCTTAAGATCTACCACGCCAAACCATGAAAAGTGCATCTTTATGGAGATGGCTTTGTGCACAGGGGAATTGCCATGTTGGAACAGGTTTTGGTCTCCTAGTTAAAGTGAAGGGAAAAATGTAATGCTACCAAATACAAAGACACTAAAGTGTGTGTGTGACAGTGAGTGTGTGTGTGTGTGTGTGTGTGTGTGTGTCTGTCTGTCTGTCTGTCTGTCTGTCTGTCTGTCTGTCTGTCTGTCTGTCTGTCTGTCTGTCTGTCTATCTATCTATCTATCTATCTATCTATCTATCTATCTATCTATCTATCTATCTATCTATCTATCTATCTATCTATCTATATAAATTTACTATATCTATCTAGTTACTTGTGTGTGTGTGTGTATATATATAAATATATATATAAATATATTAAATATATATATATATATATATATATATATATATATATTTATTTGCATGCATTAACACACAAGTAACTAGATAGATATAGTTAATTTTTTCCAGAAAACAAACACCTGAACATGCAGTTTACAATATGCATTAAACACTAAATACTACGTTAATTGTAGAGTATGAACCAGCCTTGTATTTAAATTATATATTTTATATACCCTGATACCATGACAGAAATCTGACTTGCTCATTAAAAACAGTATTATGGTCAGAACTAAAATTCAGTGATCCTCTCCAACAAGCTCTTTAACCTGCACAGTGTTGATGAGATCCAGAAAAAAAACCCACAAACCTCAGAGTATATCTTTTTAAATTTTATTGTTTGAATGTGAATTGTTTGAATGTGAATTCAATTAGGGCTTAAATTAAAATAATCCAAACAGAGGTGGCGCTCGAATTGAACTGTTCCAAACAAAGGTTTTATTTGAATCCAAGGACAATTAAAACAACAATAAATACGGAGGTGGTTTTAGTGTTGGCTTTTGAAGGATTCGATTGCCAGAAAGAAATAAAAAACATGTTTCTCAGTCACAGTTGCAATAAGTTAAGGTTTTAAGAGGCTAAATTTGTAAACAGCAAGAGTCTGAGTCATGGCTGTTGTGCAGTCCCATGTGGCAGTGGATGTACCTCTGTAAAATGCAAACCAGCTCCCGTTCTGGCATTTCACCCAATTTGTTTTGAGTTTCATGCATTATACATACATCCACTGCACATACACACTTTCCATACATTATACATGGGTTTGATAGAATTTGATTATAACAGTGACCAGTTATTGTTTGGTTTTATTTGTGTTATTAAAATATATATATTGTGTTACATAAAAAAATTGTTGCCATGTTATTATAAAGTCAACATTAAAATACTAGGACACCGATGTTGCATTATAGACTTGCAAATTACTTATGTATATGTACCAAGTGCGTTCTGTATCTGTACCACACTCTCAAGAACCACTTTAATAGGAACGCCTGAACACATACATTGAGCAGCAGCTCTGCATACAGAAACACCTTGTTGAGGAGAAAGGTCAAAAAAGAATGGCCAAGCTCGACACTGAAGGCTATGCTGACTAAAATACGTGCTCTTTAATGCTGTGGTGATGTCGTCCAAAATGCACAACCTTGAGACGGACAAGCTACAACAGTGTGTGTAAATAACATGCATGTATTTGTAAATATATATTCATATATATTACTTATAAGAAAATAGATATAATTGTATGTATATGTATATGTATATGTGTATATGGACGCACACCCACACAGGCAGATGTGTGTATGTGAAGACAGAAGGCCAGACATGGAATCATGGGTGCTCTGAACTTGGGGGGCGTCATGGTCACTGTCAGACCTCACATGTTGTTTGTGGAGGAGTATTTGGTGGCAGTAAGTCAGCTCTCTGTGATTATTTCCTTGTTTGTCTGTCGGTGCAGTCGTTTGCACAGGACTAACCAGGCAAGCGTGCTATTTTAGGGTGAAGCCTCGCTTCAAAGATTTTCCAGCGAGCATTTAAAACATGTGTGGTTGAACCATGTGCCATGTACAGAAGTATGGTTGCATTTGTGAGTGTGTGTGCTCTTAAGCTAGTGTGTGTGTGTGTGTGTGTGTGTGTGTGTGTGTGTGTGTGTGTGTGTGTGTGTGTGTGTGTGTGTGTGTGTGTGTGTGTGTGTGTGTAAACGCTCCATGGAGTCTGTCATTTTCTCCACAGTATGTGCCTTATAAAACCTTAGGGCTTCTGCTATATGTTTGTAAACACACACTTTCAAAGCCATTAGAAAGAAATTAAAGGCAATGTCTGCGTAAACACTGTCGCCAAGCACGCGCCTTTAATTCGCATGCTGCAAAAGATGAATGAGATCTGAAGCCTAAATATTTTTTCATGCATGTTTTTTGCCAGACACCCATCAACGTATTCCACCCATATCATCTACTGACCAGTTTTAACTGTTTCAGAACACCTTCATGTCAGCATTGTACAAAAAGAGCTTCTGGATTTGCTGTGGTTGGTTTATTTTGTTATTTATGTATTTATGTTTTGGTCCCTGCAGCTGCACCTCACTATGTCTTCAAAGCACACAGCTCCATCTAGTGAGAGAGAGGACTGAATTAATGCACGCTCCCCACCCCCAATAACAAGAGAAAGCAACTATTCATGTGTTCTCACAGAGCAAAAGACACACATTCACACTCAAATCAGAACATGAATTTGCTTATGTTTCCCCATCATTCAGTTCTGTCCTTAAAACATAAGAAATGTTTTTTTGAATCCTTTAATGATAACTTTATATACACTAGTGCATAGGGTAGTACATTCTAGTGCACTCTCTAGTGCACTCTTTAAAATGTACACTCTCTAAAAAGGTCATTATCATTTAGCTACTTGAGGTATTGTGGTAAAAAACTATTATACTATCTAGCTCTTACTATATGGAACAATTATATAAACAAATAATAAATAAACAATATAAAATATATATAGTATATGCAGTAGTACAGTCTCTAGCACACTAGTACTTAGTACTAGTATTAGTATGCTTTTAAATGCCATACCTAAAAAGGTATCATTATCATTTAGCTACGGGGAACATTTTGTTTTCTTGGTATTAGAATGACGTCAAACAAGAGGTACTCATTCATTTACAACATCAAAATGCAACATTGCGATACAATTTTAAAGTATATTGATTTTAATAAACACTATATATATAAATATATATATATATATATATATATATATATATATATATATATATATATATATATATATATATATATATATATACACACACACACAAAAACACACACACACACACACACACACACACACACACACACACACACACACACACACACACACACACACACACACACACACACATTATTTATTTGACTATAGGGAACATTTAGTTTTGTTTTTTTGTATTAGACCTTGGTATTAGAATTTAGAAACATGAGGTACCATGATATTCATTTACAAGATCAAAACACAACATTGCAGTAAAATTTTTACAGTAATTAAATATAAAAACTCTAATCTATGTATGTATGTATGTATGTATGTATGTATGTATTTACGTATTTATGTATATATATATTAAAACGCAAAAGACAACGTAAGCCATTTGTATTATCTGGTAAAAAAATAAGATAATTCTGTGCTACATGAATATAGCAGAAGCTATTAAACAACTTACCTCAAGCTATATTTCCATTTTATAAGTGTCTCTTTTCATAAGCAACTTAATTAAAGTGGCCCTCAAGCATCAGTTCTTATTAAATCAAAACCACTTCTCTCTGTGGAAGTCCGTGGCAGTGTAACTAGCTTACCCCACCGAGCACTAAATACCCACACGAGAAATTTAATTCAGTCTGCGAAGAATTTTCAGTATTATGTAATATAACACAATCACAATGTGTGTGTTCATGTGTGCTTGTGCAATATGTGACAGCAGCTCGGTTTATTGTAGTTCACTGGGTTCAGTTCCCTGTTTAACAACATGGAGCTTATTAGTACGCGCTATACAAAGACCTTGCAGAAGTCACTTAAATGTCGTGCAGAAAAGTGTCTCAAGACTCTTGTGAGTCTTGAGACCGTAAAACAGCCGTGAATGATGTCCGCCACAAAACTAAGCGCATATACAAATAGAAAGTGATATCAAAAAACAAACAAAAAAAAATGTATAAGTACCCCCATATTATTTGGTTTAACTCCTTGAGAAAATAGCAGCATTCGTTCTGAATAGTCTAAGATAGTTAAAGACACTTGTAAAGGACCTTGGACACTACTTACAGAATAAGATATAGTGCAAAACTTTTTAGTAATGTTATGTGTACTTTTACATTTTATTCCTGGCACATTTGTAGCTGTTCCAGATTCTAATAAGTGTGATTTTTATGTTTTATTTTTGATAAATAAATAAAATAATAAATATGTAGAATTATTTGTGTAGGTCAAAAACTATATATTATTTGCTAAAAGCTCTGTTTTTTTGGGGGGTTTTTTTACTAAAGTGATGGATTGATATTTGGCAGCAACAGAATTATTAATAATAATGAGGTAATAATAGAAAACTGAGAGTAGAAGGAAATATGGAACAGTTCGAGTGATACAGACATCATGTTCCCGTACTATACATTTGCTGGTTCTGAATTGTATTGGTATAGTTGTACGTTTTTGCTTGGCTTTTGTATAATTTTCTTTGAATAGTGTAAAGCTGCTGTTTATTAATATGAGAGAACAACTTTTCTTTTCAAACTGACCAACTTTAGCTCTTTTTGAATGTTTTAGGTGTACATCAAGAAAGAAACGAATTGGGTTTATAACTTCACATTACTCCTTGTTGAGTTCACCTCATCTGCATGTATTTGACAATTGAGTACAACTGAGTACTCTCAGTGAGATGTAACGAGCCATTTCCCCTCAATTTTCCCTCTTAAAACCTATGAGCTAAAGCCATTAGAAAAAGCTATTCTGACATGAGGCTGGTTCTCTGTGACTCTGACTCTGTGGCCAGCTCCTGACCTTTCTATCAGCTCCCACAGCTTGGCTGCGGTGCAGCTCTCCTTCTTGGACAGACTCTTTCCAGCACACACCCTATTTTGCGATGCTATCAGGCCTGCAAAGGACCGCAGGGATTGGGGCCGTGTGTATCGTGCTGTTCTCACAGAGGTCGATGGCTACCATTAGGCAGCACAGGGGACCTGTACGTGCACATGTCCATGTCTATCAAACTGACCCTCGGCTCATTACTTTCACATGTGGCACAGCTTAAATTCTGCCACAGCATCACATCCACCTCTATCTACCACAAACGCCAAGGCCATGAGCACATGCCCAGGCAAACAGAAGAAATTCTTGTAACATTTAAAAATGTATTTTTCA
Source organism: Silurus aristotelis (assembly GCF_946808225.1). Lineage (NCBI taxonomy): Eukaryota > Metazoa > Chordata > Actinopteri > Siluriformes > Siluridae > Silurus > Silurus aristotelis. The sequence goes on from NC_139594.1 coordinate 15,552,846, forward strand.
GAATCTAAAAAAGGGTGAAACTGCAGCAATAAAAAAAACAGAATTATTTTATCATTAATAACTTCAAAAGACATTGCAGCAGAGTTGTACGAATGTCATGAACATGTATGCCAGTATGTACAGTGGATCCTCAACTATACATTAAATGTATCGCTAGAAAAAAAAAACACAGTCCACCCTAATCTACCCCAATCAACACAAATGCATTCCAGCAGAATGGTCAGCCAACTGCATCATTTCTAACTGAAGCTCATGCTGCATTACAAGACAACATAACACACTTGGAGGAAATTGCAGTCTACAGGAGCTCACAGACAAATTAAACGTCAGCTCAGAAGTCAGAAAAACAGAAAATATTGATCTTTTGGTGACCTATACACAAGAATACATTTGTTAAGTGTTAAAGAGAGACTATTCCAGCATTAACAACCATAATTCAAGAAGTGAATTCAGAAAAATTAGGAACAAATAGATAGATTAATGAAAATTTCATTATCAGTAACCAAAAAAAAAAAAGCGAGGAGAAGTCAAACTACATATAAAATATTGGTCACAAATTGGTCATTTTCTAAATAATAAAATTATAGCACATACTAATAATTATATACCAAATATATCTTTTTTTAATCGATGCAAATATGTTAATAACAACGTATCATGATACAAATGCTAACTTGTTTTTCAGTGCAGTTTTTTATTCGATGCATCAAATTGTTAACTTTAATGCCAATGCACCGATGTGAATCTGTGAAACTTCAATTCCCTACTTCTCATACTTTTCATCATTTCTCAGTAATATATGTAGTAATGTAGGTTTTACAAGCTTTGCATCCAACTCTGGGTCATACAGATTCAAATAAATGAAAGCCTAAAACACTCTTATCTGTAGTGTGTGTTCTGGTACATTTGCAGCACTTTGCAACCACTGAATGAGTTAAAGTGGAAGTTCGAACTAAAAGTGCAGCCTCAGGCTAATAATTGTCCGACGTTAATGGTCAATATAACCGTAAAGCATGACAAAGATCATCAGAGTTGAACATTACAGTGACACCCATTAGCAGACTGTGTACATGTGAGAGGCATGTCAGAAGTCAGGTGGCCATGCGATCTGTGAGTGTGGTCCTCTTCACACTCCACAGCATGTTTAAAGGCAGGAGTAAGCTGAGCTAGTCTTTATTGAATAGGGCTCTGTGTAAGAACACATGCTGCCCTTTTAAGAGCAGTCACTCTATACCAGTGCAGTGGGAATCACACTGTAAAGCAGCCTGCCTCGTCCTGCTCATTACCACCCAGCACTTAACCTTCACACCGCACTGGTATTCAATACCACTTTCCTTTTTGCGCTCATTCAAAACAAAATCCAGGCTCTCGGTTCGGAAATGCGGCCTAATGAATGAACAAGGACAGATCAGGAAGTTATGGTCAGTGAAATGGTTAAAAGCTTAAAGGAAATGTTGTGTAATTAGGTACGCAGTGGTCAGAATCTATCTGGTCTAATTTTGTCTGGCTTGCACAGACGTTTATCACTGCTGTTTATCGTCAGGTGATCCCATGAGGGTAGGCGTTCTGCTCCACCTGGCTGACCCTTCTGATCCTCGTGGGTGAGTCAGCATTGTCGCTGTGTGTGGACTGGTGACTCAATATGCATAACCCTTTATGGCTTAAGACCAAGTCTGAGGACACTTCACTTCTATTTTTGAACCATGTCATTCCCTGAGGGGCCACTTGTCACTGTTATTTTAGAAAAATTCTGAAAATTCTCTAATGGGAGACTATGTGGACTGTGTCTGGGTTACTTTTTCTCACTCTCTGCATGCTCTTAATACTCATCACTCTTTTTATATACATTAGAAACCACTTCATCTATTATATCACCCAATTAAAATCATTTTGCTTAGTAATTAATAATAATAATAATAATATTAATAATAATAATAATAATACATTTATACAACTGAGCAATTTAATTCAATAAATTTTTATTTGTAGAGCGCTTTTAACAATAGACATTGTCCCAATGCAGCATTAATAAACCCGTAATAAAAGAAAGTGTAAGTTTGTTCTTTATAATTGTACGTGTGTCACTATTGAGTGAGCCTGTGGTGACTGTGGCAAGGAAAAACCCCTTGAGATGGCATGAGAAAGAAACCTTAAGAGGAACCAGACTCAAACGAGAAACCGTCCTCATCTGGGTTGCACCAAATGTCCCTTTATTACAGTTAATCATTGTTTAGGTGTACAGTGAAAGAAAATTAATTGCAGCCTGTGGTCCTGAGCCACTGCACTGAATAGGGCATTTGAGGGCTAAGGGACTTATTCAGTAGCCAAGCAGTGGCTGCTTGGCAAAACTGTGATTTGAACGTCCAATCAGAAGTTCAACATCTTAACCACTTCTCCATTATATTACATTACATGCACTAAACCCAGCCCAATTAATAAACTTTCATTTAAATTAGATTTTGACATTATGTTTATTCTTCTTTAATTCACAGCAATTTTTCAGTTTAATAAAAAAATGATTAATGAACAACACATATTTTATATTAATTAATTCATTCATTCATTCATTTTCTCCCGCTTATCCGTAATTCGGGTCGCGGGGGCAGCAGTCTGAGCAGGCATACCCCACCTTCGACTGCTGCCCAATCCTCATAGCACCGTGTGAGGTAAAATTTATTGTTTTTTTTTTAATGGAAGTCTGCAAACCATGTTTGTTCCTGCTATCATATTCGCTAAAGTAGCAATAAACAGGCATCCCCTCATTTCCCCTGGCCTTTCTTTTCCCCTCTCTTGATGTTAATAAGCCTAAAAAATTAGAAAAATTTTAATTTTACTAAAAAACAGATTTACTAACACAGACCTAACTATTAAATATCTCTGTGCTAAATGTTATATATCTACTTCTAAAAGAAAAGTAGTTTATTCTTGTATTTATATATTACTTGATTTATTGTAATAGATATTTAGAGCATCCTCTCTAAAATATTTCAAATTGTACCTTACGATTTAAATATGTGATAAATTTGTGGGGTGTCATGGCATTGGAAAGGCAACATACTTACAGAAGCTTTTACATGTGATATATGTAAAAAATTTAGATGTTATATAGAAGTGCATATCAACCTGTCAGCTCAAGTAAATATTGAATCATGTGGAGCATGTAAATGTATCATGTAAAATTGTCATGTAAAATTGAATGCAATTTGATTCAATTCAATTCAGTCAAAATCAATGTTATTTGTTTAGCACTTTAACATTGTCACAAATCTTCTTTTGAAATTCTTAAATAAGTCCCTATACATTTTCCCTTATTGAGACAGAAGTGACAGAGGTGTGAAAAATTTCCTTGAGATGATATGTGGAAGCCATCTACATCTGGGTGACATTGAATGACCTTTCATTGTAGTTTTATAATTTCATTATTATTCACTTGAATGTAAAAACAGTTTGCGTAGTTCTAAGCCATTGTAGCCAACTTTTTATATTCATTACAGTCCAAATCCATCTTCATGCTTCATGGTACAAGATTTATTTGTGTGAAAAAATCTGATCTGATTTTGGAACTTAAATTAATCATGTGTAAAAAAAAATAAAATAACGTTAAAAAATGTACTCTCGCTGTTCATTCAATGTGAAAAATGAAACCATGTGTAACGTATACATGTCTATGATATCTTGACTTCTTTAAGTGTACATATTAGACCATATGTGACTTCTTCATCCCTCCAGCATTCAGTGGCTGCCAACTGCTTTCTAGCCAATGTTATTTTTTTGGAATGTGATATGGTACGGCACTTGCTGTAATTGGAGATGCTTTAGATAATTGTTTTACATTGATGTTCTGCTTTGAAAGTGGAGACACGGATACAGGAAAGGCACAGTGGAATGTTGGAAATCAAAGCTCCTGTTTTGAAGAAGGTATTTCACAATTTCTGAATAGTCCAATCTTTTCGAAACTGTCCGATATACAGGGACTTCCACCGCTAAAACAAGAGCCATGTAATACTTGGCTAAATTCCAAGGATATGCAAGAAAAGACCTGGCAAGCTTGTGTTAATGCTGAGAAATAATTAGATTTGTTTCGTGATGAATTATGCTGTTGACGCACATTTCTGAGGTCCTGGTTTAGTTCCCAAACCAAAGAATACTAATATACTTGTAATCTGATAAACGTGTGGGTAATTTACAAAGAATAATTCTGTTAATGGCATGATGAACAAAGTAGGTGGTTTGGAAACAATAATTGTATGAGGTTTTGAATGTTCAGGTTGCTCCATTAGCTGTAGGGATACTCCCAAAGCAAATCTTGCAAAGTTTAAACTGAAACATCACTGTAAAAAAAAAAAAAAGGTGTTAGGTTTAAAGTATATTAAAAACACTACACACAGGACAATACAGATGTGAAATAAAAAACTGTAACATACTGTATATGAGAATTTTTTTTTTTAATGCTACTAGGATTAATTTAATAAGTCTTCAAAATTATGGATTTATTTGTTTTCAAACAGCATAAATAGACTACAAATTTAATACCTGTTCTTGTATTAATTTAAGCACAAAGAAACGTATTAATGTTTAATTGTGGTATTGGCATAAAAACCATGGTTTTGACATTCAATTGATGCTATTTACCCACATTACTTCTCACAGACCAAAAGAGCAGGAGAAAAAAGACTTCCAATGACAGCCATAAAAGTCCAAATTGCTTATGTTCAAATATAATAATGAAAAAATTAGGATCTAATCGCAAATCCTCAATGACAGCTCCACTGATCCCCCCATCTCCTGGACACAAGTAGGACATGTTTCCTGATTCTTCTCTGTTCTGGCACCTTTTTTTGCATACACTACAGAGCGTTTTTAGTATTTAAATTTTTTGCAATAATTGTCTAAGGTAAAGACTTAATAGTTTCCCTTGAAATGCTGATCAGTAATTCATTTATGAGTCATTTCACAAAAATTTTTTTCTGCCATTAAAAAGTGTTGGCTTACAGGCTTTGAATGGTTCGACTTCACGCTCGAGCTTGATGTTTTTGCAATAAAATGACGAAACGATTGTCATTGTCAGTGTGAGTGATTGTATTTTAACTCAGTGCCACTGAAAACAGTGCAGCCTGTGGCCTTCTCTCTTTTTCGTCTGGCAAATGTTAGGGTACTGTAGCTTTTGTTGGGGCCAAAGCAATGAAAGAAGAGAATATCTGAAGCTGTCATCGACATGCTGAATGCACATATAAAAAGTTGTAAATGAAATGCAAGCCCAGCAGTGGGGGAAAGTTATCACTCTCCGTGGGCAGCTGGGAAAAATGAAAACAGACATGGAGGGTTGAAGACTTTGCAAGGAGAACAGAGACAGAGAAAGAGAGAGAGAGAGAGATGGTGGTGGGGGGTGGGGGTTCTTATATTTTGTCAGAAGCTGTGTTTTCAGGCACACTAAGGGCTGAGTTATTCCTCCATGGCGGGTCGTCCAGGGCAGTGACGCCAGTCCCACCACAATGAGCGGCTTTGGGCTGTGGTCTAGGCCTGCGGGTTGCACTGCAGATCTCCACACCCCTCACCCCTTCACTTCACTCCACTCCTACCCAATCGCCTGCATGAGGCCAGCATTCTTGCTGCGTATTCTGGGACCTCTTGACAGGTGGTCCTGTCCCCGGACAAGAAGATAGAGAACCAGGACTCCCATAATGAAATTGTGAAATAATCTGTGAATGAGATTTTTAGTGCAATCCAAATCTGTATCCTTTTAGTGCACCAAACATTCAGTGGAAGTCAATCTAAAGGGTTTCTTTCCTTCTTAAATTATTTTATTATATAAAACGCCCACCATTTCATTTTTTGTCATTTTTTGTCATTTTTATTTTTCTATGGACATTTCAAAAATGTCCAGAGAAAAATAAGGAATAAACAGCGGGAGAAAAACAGAGGTAGAAATGGCAACCATGTCAGCATGAACTCTGAGTTTTGGCTGAAACAGCTCCTTAATCTAGGGCATGCACAGTTTTAATGCCGGCCATGGAGTTATTATTTTTGTTTTTACCTTCTCAGCCCAAAAAAAAAGACGGCTTAAATATTCGTTAACATAAACAAGTTACTAATTTAAACCACTGTGACCCTGACCAAAGAGTTATTACAGATACTGTTAAATTTTCCGAGCAAAAGAACATGAATGGAGCCTTTTGCTATAAGTTCCTCTAATTAATTGCTGCCTGACACACACTTTTGTCTGATATTCAAATGTATGGCAACTTATCTGAGTATGCACTTACTGTTGTACAGTCCAATAATGTACTTAAACCATAATAGATAGATAGATAGATAGATAGATAGATAGATAGATAGATAGATAGATAGATAGATAGATAGATAGATAGATAGATAGATAGATAGATAGATAGATAGATAGATAGATAGATAGATAGATAGATAGATAGATAGAATCAGTAAGTATCAGTGAGCCATCAGTGTTCTATAAAGGTTTGTGAAGTGACACTAGGGGTATAATTTGTATGTTAAAATATAGTCCTTTTGGTATTTTAATAACTGATTTGAGAAAATGGCAAAATGGACATAAATAATAAATTATTTATAAATTGGTTGTTCAATAATCTTTAGATCAACTAAAAGTTTCTACTGTATAATGAGAAAACTGTTAGAAGCAAAATTTTGACTTATAGTTCTCTCATTATACAGTAACAGCTAACATTATACAGTACAGTAATCATGTTATAAAATGTTATAAATGTAAATCTTTTTTTTATTATATTTTATTATACTGTATATTTCTAAATTGTTATAATGCCAAAGGAATGTGTAGGGTATGTACTGTACCTAATGTAAAATGAATAGGAATTTTCTGTTAATTCTTTTTCTCGTTTTTTAAATTCTTTTTTACATTCTTGCTATTTCTTTCTTGCCATGGAGCCTAAAATAGCACTTTAGACAAAAAAAATTAGTTAATAAGGATTCACGCATGTTCCTTCATTATTGCGATTCTAAAATGCAGAATAAATGTTCTTTAATAACTGCCTTCATTGCTATGCATACTTTACATTAATTGTATATGCCAAACTACTGTTCTGTTGATTTTGCCTTATATTTTGGATAGTTATTATGCAGATGCAGTTCTTTGACAATGTTTCATTTATACTGAGTTCAGTGGATGGAGGTGATTCATTCATGTTCTCCACCCCTTTAACCCCTTGGCCCTTTTCCCTAGCTCATTGCAAAAAGAAACACACACACACACACACACACACACACACACACACACACACACGCACGCACGCACACAGACACGCACGCACGCACGCACGCACAAAACAAAGACTGCCCTATTTCTTTTTGAGTCGGTGATTTAACCTGCCTCAGAAAGAGAGGAGAGTGTGCATGGGAACCTTCTGTGTGGAATCTATTGTCCCTGTGAGTGATCAGAGGGGTATGTGTGTGAGAAAGGTAGAAAGAGAGAGAGAGAGAGAGAGAGAGAGAGAGAGAGAGAGAGAGAGAGAGAGAGAGAGAGAGAGAGAGAGAGAGAGAGAGAAGGTGGTGCTTGTCTGAGAGTTTGGCTCCAGACTGGCTCTCTGAAAGAGACAGGTTAATAAGGAGGTAGCACCCGGCCAGGTCTCTCTTTAATTAAGCCTGTAAAGGCCGTGTTCTCTTTGTGTCCAACTGAACCTGTCACAGAGGGCTTGACTGATGAGCTCAAGATATTCTGACAGTTCTTTACTTTGCTCATTTTTCATTAACGTGCACCTCCCAACAACCCAGCAGATCACTTCCTGGGCTGGTTGAGCTCTACCTGTAAACTTCTGCCTTTTTGTCTGGTCATGTTTATACAGTAATATCCCATTTTAGAGAATTGTCCCTACTATCTACACATTTTTGTAAAAAAAAATCCTAGTGAAGAACTGGCAACCATCCAGCTTTTATTATTTCAGAAAGGTGTGGTGCTGCTTTAGCCTCATCCTCAGTGCTTTTACAACATTTCAACATTTCATTTCTGGAAAGTAAAAAACATGTAGCCATAATTCATTGTAACTTATTCATTATTGCATGTATTCATTTGCTCATTTATTTTAATTCTTACTGATATTTTCTTACTGGTTTTTTTTCTTACTGTTATTTTTATTTTATTGTTATTTAATTGATAATGGATTATGCCATATACTGAAAAGCATATATTTTTTTAGATTCACATGAAAGTTTATAAAAATAGACACATTGAAACATGCTTTGGGTTATTTCATATTATTAGGTTAAGATTGCAGACTTTCAAGTCATCATTTTTATCTTCTTTGACAAGGTTTAATGTTTAAATATAGACAATAACGTGGTCTGTATATAATTTAAAATAGGTGATTTTTTGAAAATTGCACTTTTGTTGGTTTCTAAAATGGCATGCAAATACTATAGTATTTAATACTGGGAATCTAATTAAATAAAACATTTTTTTTGTTGATCTCAGAAGTAAAATATTTTTTTTATTTTCTTCTATGCGCTTTCTGAACATCCCATTCCACATTTGATCTCCATTTGCAATTATAATATCCCACTCTTCTGGGAAACTGTTCCACTAGATTTTTGGAGAGTTGTCGTTGAGATTTGTGCTTATTCATCCACAATGTTGTCAGGTACTGATGTGGATCAGGAGGTCTGGTGTTCAAATAAATCCCAAAAGTGTTTAATAGGGTTAAGAGAGTGTTATATTAGCCACTCAATTTAAGGCATTATCATGCTGGAACAGGTTTGGGTCTCCTAGTTCAAGTCAAGGGAAAATTAAATGCTACCACATTCAAAGACAACCTATACAATTGCGTGCCTCTAATTTTGTAGTAAAAGTAAAAAAAAAAAAAAAGAATAATTATATATATATATATATATATATATATATATATATATATATATATATATATATATATATATATATATATATATATACAGTGAGGAAAATAAGTATTTGAACACCCTGCTATTTTGCAAGTTTTCCCACTTAGAAATCATGGAGGGGTCTGAAATTGTCATCGTAGGTGCATGTCCACTGTGAGAGACATAATCTAAAAAAAAAAAAATCCAGAAATCACAATATATGATTTTTAAACTATTTATTTTTATGATACAGCTGCAAATAAGTATTTGAACACCTGTCTATCAGCTAGAATTCTGACCCTCAAAGACCTGTTAGTCTGCTTTTAAAATGTCCACCTCCACTACATTTATTATCCTAAATTAGATGCACCTGTTTGAGGTCGTTAACTGCATAAAGACACCTGTCCACCCCATACAATCAGTAAGAATCCAACTACTAACATGGCCAAGAACAAAGAGCTGTCCAAAGACACTAGAGACAAAATTATACACCTCCACAAGGCTGGAAAGGGCTACGGAGAAATTGCCAAGCAGCTTGGTAAAAAAGGTCCACTGTTGGAGCAATCATTAAAAAATGGAAGAAGCTAAACATGACTGTCAATCTCGCTCGGACTGGGGCTCCAAGCAAGACCTCGTGGGGTCTCAATGATCCTAAGGAAGGTGAGAAATCAGCCCAGAACTACACGGGAGGAGCTGGTCAATGACCTGAAAAGAGCTGGGACCACCGTTTCCAAGGTTACTGTTGGTAATACACTAAGACGTCATGATTTGAAATCATGCATGGCACGGAAGTTTCCCCTGCTTAAACCAGCACATGTCCAGGCACGTCTTAAGTTTGCCAATGACCATTTGGATGATCCAGAGGAGTCATGGGAGAAAGTCATGTGGTCAGATGAGACCAAAATAGAACTTTTGGGTCATAATTCCACTAAACGTGTTTGGAGGAAGAAGAATGATGAGAACCATCCAAAGAACACCATCCCTACAGTGAAGCATGGGGGTGGTAGCATCATGCTTTGGGGGTCTTTTTCTGCACATGGGACAGGGCGACTGCACTGTATTAAGGAGAGGATGACCGGGGCCATGTATTGCGAGATTTTGGGGAACAACCTCCTTCCCTCAGTTAGAGCATTGAAGATGGGTCGAGGCTGGGTCTTCCAACATGACAATGACCCGAAGCACACAGCCAGGATAACCAAGGAGTGGCTCTGTAAGAAGCCTATTAAGGTTCTGGCGTGGCCTAGCCAGTCTCCAGACCTAAACCCAATAGAGAATCTTTGGAGGGAGCTCAAACTCTGTGTTTCTCAGCGACAGGCCAGAAACCTGACTGATCTAGAGAAGATCTGTGTGGAGGAATGGGCCAATATCCCTCCTGCAGTGTGTGCAAACCTGGTGAAAAACTACAGGATACTAGGATAATAAATGTAGTGGAGGTGGACATTTTAAAGGCAGACTAACAGGTCTTTGAGGGTCAGAATTCTAGCTGATAGACAGGTGTTCAAATACTTATTTGCAGCTGTATCATACAAATAAATAGTTTAAAAATCATACATTGTGATTTCTGGATTTTTTTGTCTCTCACAGTGGACATGCACCTACGATGACAATTTCAGACCCCTCCATGATTTCTAAGTGGGAGACCTTGCAAAATAGCAGGGTGTTCAAATACTTATTTTCCTATATATATATATAGCTGGAAATGGCAGGTGTTCCAATACTTGAAAAAAAAAAAATGTCCAAAAAAATATTATGGGTTATAATTTCTTTTTTTTAAATAAGGGGATGAGAGTAAGAGCAGGGAAAGAAATGTCTGATATAACCATATAATAAAGGAGAAGAAACTGAATGCGGTGGAGGGGGGATTATGTAATGTCTAATGTCTAAGCTCATGACATCACAAGTAATAAACAAAAATGTAGAGACTGAAGTGTGCAGAGAAAAGAGATTGGAAAATAGCAAAAGTTTGATGGTTGCTGGTTCTAGTATTTTTTTTACATAAATCTATGGACATTGTTGGGACAAATGACAGTTTAAACATTTACAGACAATAAGGCTGAGATTATAAGGCAGAAATCAATCAGCCCAGGATGTGAGCCATTGGTTTGTTAGGAGGTGCACAGATATTATTGGAACTTCAAGGAAGTGGTGGCTCAGTGGTTAAGACATTGGTCTTCTGAGGAGAAGATTGTAAGTTCAAGACCAAGCTGCCACTGTTGGGCCTTTGAGCAATTAATTCCCTTGAGCAAGGCCCTTAATCCTCAACTGCTCACTTTACTTTATACTATGATGAAGCAGTTCTGTGGCAAACACTTTTACCAGACAAAATGCTTTTAAAAATTTTTTACTGAAGACTGAGGAACTGGGAGGATGTGATTTCACTTTATTTGAACCCTCACATAAACAGGAATCATGAGAAAGCAATAGATGTTTAGAAAAACTGAGTGAAATAGGTGATTATGTTTGAAAAGAAAAAAAAAAGATAATTCCTCTTGGTCTTGCTTAATGATACGTTTGGTGTCATGTTGTTGTGTGGCCGATTGGACCCTTACTCACTTACACAATGAACACCAGTACTTTTGGGTTTTATGTGTGGCTACAGGTTGAGGTTTATCCTTACAGCATATTTGGATTGTTTTGTTTGTATTCAGACTCTGAGACGCTGAAACTTATAATTCAAAATGAAACTTCTGAGTATACTTTAGCTATGCTTCTTCGATTATTTTTTTTTTTCTGAAGGACAGACTTTTATTATCTCATATCTTTGAATGGCTATCACAGCAATGTCTGGATGTTCGACATCAATAACGCGTGGAGAACTTGAGATTTGGACGCACTGGGTCGACTTTTACGCTGAACACAAGTCGTGCTTCCTTAAGCTCCTGTCTTTTTTAATCATCTTGTTGCCTAATTATAGGTCTGCTACCACAGCTTCTGGGCGTGGTCCCCCCGAGAAAGCCATAAAGCTTACGGTAAGGGCTCTGCCTTCACCACATCAGCCTGGGCCTGTTTACCATCAAACCACTCGACTCCTCAAACACACATGTTTATCCTCCTCTCCCCACTGACGTCATACACACAAGGCCATGTTTATCTACAAGCTACCTGAACGCCCATGTCAAAACGTGAAGCAATACAGCACAACTTTGTGAACTTCAATTTGTAATTGAAAACAATAAGGTTCTTCATGATCATTAAGCTGATCTGAAAGTGTCACAGAATATAGTAAATATATATACTGTGTCATCTGCCCACCTGAATGATCTAAAAAAAAAAAAAACAACTGAGATGCTCATGCATTTTGGCTGGACAAATAAAAACTGAAGAGTGGAATATAATTTTTTTTTATTGACTCTTTATTTTTTTTAAAAGTTGCTTTTTTAAATTACTGTAAAAGAAACTAACCTGACAATGTAGTTCTGAATATGTTGAAGTGCCACATCTAGTCATGTTTAAATAATTTTTAGATTATATATGAATTCACAGCATACGGAAAATTATTTCCATTTCAGCTCAGGATAGCTAATATTTGACGCCATCCAGATATAAAAATAATTATAGAACCGATTAAGGTGCTAATAAGGTGAGTTTAAATTGTGTTTAATGACCTTAAGTGGTTCTTAGATTGAGCTTGAGTTACTGAGCGTTTTATATGTTTTCCTTGTGGGTTTCCTCTGAGTCCTCTGGTTTCATTCCACCTTCAGTGTGAGGATTGGCTCGAAGATGTGATGTTTGTTCATGGTGGAGATGGACTGGAATCCCTTTCAGACTGTGCTTCTGCACTATGTACAGTGTTCCCCCAAGTGGTTCAACAGAAAAGTGTTCCCCCTATTATCATTATTAAACTACAAAATCAAACACCTGAGAATTGCCATAGGCATCTATAGCTGGAAGAGTTTACAAAGAAAACTGCAACTGTTGCATGGATTAAATCACTGCATAGTGTGTAGTAATGCAAGAAATGTGATCATTGACAGGTTGGTGTGGGTTGGCCAAGGTGCAAAACAAGCACTTTTCTGCTTTAATCCTTACATTCTGTAGTTCTTAAGGAACTTTGATCAACCTTTTAACCCTTTTTGTTTTGAAATGGCACTTGAGTGCAGTCCTTAAACCATGTCCTAAAGCATGTTTGTGCTGATTTCCCACCTGTAGATCACAGACAACAGAACTAGTCCAACTACTTATCATGTTACTTCTCCTAAAACCCATTGAAAAGGTCACTGACCTTTCACATTATCACTGGGTCATCGAGTCACCAGCAGGCCTCATAGCGTCTCGACTCGGCCGTTTTGTATGTTCGTATGCTTCCCTCTTCTGTTTCTTCTTCTGTTTTGTTGGCTTTTCTTTTGATTTTTGGGGCGTTTTTCATGTAAGACTCCCATTTGGACATCAGAGTGCATGTTTCTTTGAGCTTTGAGTAGCTGGGCCATTTGTGCCCTGTGGCAGCGCAGTGTGGGAGTGTGTGTGTGTGTGTGTGTGTGTGTGTGTGTGTGTGTGTGTGTGTGTGTGTGTGTTTGTGTGTGTGTGGATGTGGTTGTTTTTCTGTGTGCTTGTGTGTGACCTGACCTAGGATCGGGTGGTGCCTGAGAGAAAGAGCGAGAGCAAAAAAGAGTGGAAGAGAGAGAGAGACAGAGAATGAGAGAGCGACAAACCAGCTATCTGAGAGGCTTGTATGTTTGATCACTGAGCCTCAGACTGCCTCACATCCCCCACTTCCCCCTTCCAGGTCTATGTTGACCTCACGTCATCATACCTGCTCTTTCAAAGAGCCGCTTTCATTACAAAGCACAATATTCGGATATATATATACACACACACACACACACACATACACACATATGCGCAATTCTGTGTGCATAGGCAAGTTTTCCATTACCTGTCGCAGACAGTTGCATAATTGTGGGTGCTGATTAAACTGTCACAGGTTTAGCACCCACAGGATCGTTCGGTGATATTTAGACTGCACATCCTGAACTGAAATTTTCCTCCGAAGCACACACAGAGTGCTGGCTTGTGCCGGCCCGAGTGGATATGTTTTCCCTCATGTGATTTTTCTGACAGGTTCTTTCATCCGGCCCAAACCCCCGGTGTGAGCGCTGGCAGGCCTCCCTCCTTTTCTCACGCCTCTTCGCATGCTATGCACCCTCAGCCTTGTTTATTGACACTGCAGTCATGGCAAATCAGATGGATTTATTTGGTTTTGATGGGGGGGACACACTAAACTGATGCTTGATATCTGGTGAACACTCTTGTCTCAGTAGAGTTTAGACAGAGATAAAAGAAAGAGAGAGAATGTACATTGGTAGTGGTAGTGGCTAACACATTTTTGTGTCGCTTTTACATTGCTAAGTCCTTTTTTCTCATCTCCTCTCATATTGCAGGCTAGCAACATAACTCTAGCCGTATGCCAAGGGGTAATAATTATTTAGTAAGCACAGAATGCTTCACTAGCTGAGAAGTTGGCTGTGTGCTTATCTCCTGCTTGCTGGACTTCATTCGAAGGACCAATTACTTAAATACTTGCTCAGAAAATATAAAGAGCAGTAGTGAGAGAGGGGAAAACAAAGAACACATACACATGCATTGTTCACTTTCAGTGCAAACTGTAAGACTGCAATTTAACCCACATTCATTTCATCCAAATACATGTAATGTTTTTGGTACTCTGTTCCTAAATACTTAAATGTGGAGTCTGCAATGACTGATGAAAAGGGACATTAATCCGTTGATTTAAAAAAAATAAAATAATTGGCCGTCATTTGACGATTGTCAACACTAAAAACGTGTTAATAAACACGCATACTATCCATGTTAATTATTAGAGAGGTGAAGAAAAGAGTGCAGGCAGGGTGGAGTGGGTGGAGAAGAGTGATAGCAGGAGTGATTCCGGATAGAAGAGTGTCTGTGAGAGTGAAAGGGAAAGTTTATAGGACTGTGGTGAGACCTGCGATGTTGTATGGTTTAGAGAGAGTGGCATTGAGTGAAAGACAGGAGGTGGAGCTGGAGGTAGCAGAGCTGAAGATGTTGAGGTTTTCGTTGGGAGTGACGAGGCTGGACAGGATTAGAAATGAGTTTATTAGCAGGTAGGACGTCTCAAAGCTGCTTTGAGACAATGTCTGTTGTGAAAAGCGCTATAGAAATAAACTTGACTTGACTAGGACGTCATGTTGTATATTGGTAGAGGAATGCAGAGGATGGAGCCACCAGGAAGGAGGAAAACAGGAGGGCCAAGAACGAGGTTTATGTATGTGGTGAGGGAAGACATGCAGATAGTTGGAAAGAGGCAGATGTAGAGAAAAGAGTGGTACGAAGACGGATCATCCTCTGTGGTGACCCCTAATGGGAGCAGCTAAAAGAAGAAGAAGTAAAAGACTATCCATGTTAATATGAATACCTGTACACCTGCTTATTTATGAATATTGAATCAGCTGTTCATTTGTGTCTTTACATTTTGGAATGAGGCTGTAACATAACAAAATGTGAAAAAGTCAAGCGCTGTGAATACTTTCCGGATGCAATAAATAATCACTCTTTGCAGTCGTGGTGAGCAGGAAAGCACCTCAGCATCTGTATCCACATGATATGCTTTGTTTCATCCACATAATTGACTGAAAAACTAATTCCATGACCAGAGTAAACATTTACAACATTTCTGAAGTTCATTGAACTTCAGAAATAAAGTTCAATGAACTTCAGAAATGTAAATGAGATTTATTGTGTGTTTGGGTCCTGGATGAAGTTTACTAGGAGAAACGAGTTCGGTCATTTGTATTCTTCCTAGTGAACGTTCACCTTGCAAGTGAGATTATTTATTTAAATTATATTTAATTAAATTATTATTAAGTCCATTTTTGGACCTGAAGTTCAATGAAGTTTATTGAACCCCTCATTGAACATTGTGTGTAAAAGAATGTTAATAGATGAGAGCTCATGCATGTGCCTGGCTAAAATATAAAGCAAAAGTAAAGCTCTGGGACTGTGAGTAACAGTTACTGCACAGAACTGTGTGTCCTGGGGTTGTGCTTTTGCCAGTAAGATTTGCTTCGGGTACCTCCATCACATTCATCCTTGTTCGGTGCTCCACCTTGCCTTGTAATTACAGCTGAATTACTGGCCTGCAAATGCCTCTGTCACTCTGCAACCTAATCCCATTTTTCTCCCAACCTACAGAACCATATAGTCCATGCTAAACACACTTTCATTGCTGACTGAGCTACACCACCAATAATCAAGTTGTTGTTTAGAGGTTTCATTTGATTTTTAGTACCTTTAAAAATAAAAAAAAGACCAATTAGTATCTAATTCATATGAAATGGCTGATTCTCTAAGTATCTATAAAAGACTGTTTTCCACTTAAAAATCTAAAAAGCAGCTTGCGTAGTCTGTGCTTTAATTTCCTCTGGAAGGGAAGTGTAGGATAATTTGCTCATTCCTATTTAAAGATGATTATAATCTTTCCTTTGAATATGGTAATGCTTTCTAAAAATGCTTGCTTGCAAGATTAAGACTCATTTACAATGTTCCCGTAAGACAGAGCTGTCAGTGCACAATCCGTCATTCATGTCTCTGTGGAATGAGGGAGAGAAAAACCAACAACAAACAAACAGTAAAGGCTTTATTTTTCAAAGGAGAAGGTTTAAAGTGGAAGAAGAAATCCATGGAAACAGATTTCCATCTAATTGCGGCTGTTCTGCCTTCCTGCATGCAACCTCAGTAACTAGGAGCAACAGGAAAGATAGGGAACGGAGGCGGCAGCCTGCCAAGCTCTCAGGCGAGACCTGTTGAAATGTGGCCGTAATCAGCTCAGATATGCCTGTGTCAAAGCAGACATGTTTTCAAAGAGCTGGAAAGAACCTGTTGCAGCCTGTGTTGACTGTTTTATGTGCCGCACAAGCATGAGGCTGGAGACTCGACGTCGAGGTTGTCTATGAGAGGCCCCTCAGGGCTGGCAGTATGTCTGATAGCTCTGGATTTGACTGTCTGTCTGTGGCAGGGACGGCACGAATCCATCTAACATTATCTCACACAACAACTTGTTGATGCTGTTATCTGTCTGTGGCCTTTGTGGTACTTGTTCTATCTTTTACAGGAGTGGGCAAAGGTTCCTTCGATGAACTGTTAAACTTTTGAATGCTGCAACTGGTTCTAATGTTTGCTCCATAGCACAATCACGAGTCATAACACAATCAATGTTCTGTTCACTGTTAGCCTATATGACAAGAAACATCCACATGTACTGCTTTTTGTTTACTGGCTGCTAAAATCCATCAATATACAGTATGAAGACAAAGTATTAGGACACCTGACTTTTTCAGCCACGTGTGGTTCTTTCTGAAACTGTTAACACAAAGTTGGAGGTACACAATTGTATAGGATGTCTTTGGATGTGTGTTTCCCTTGAACCAGAGACTCAAACCCCCAGTTTGATGCCCCAGTAAACAAAATCCGGCTCCATGAACATATGCTTTACATGGGTTCGATTGTAACATCTCCTGCTATACAGCTTATATAACAGCAAATGGGAGCTAAATAGGATGTTCATAAAGCGCAATTCTTATGGTCAGCTGTCCACACACTTTCATCCATTAAGTCTAACATAACATAGCCCCGGTTTGGACATATTTTTTTTGTAATACCAGTGACGAAGATTCTGCTTCAGGTGCATAGTTGTCCTCTTTGTCACCTCAGTTTCAGAGGGCCATGAGTTAAAATCCCAGCATCACTAGCTGGGCCCTTGAGCAAGGCCCTTAACACTGAACTGCTCAGTTGTATGAGTAAGATACCTGTCGCTTCGGAAAAAAACGTTTGCCAAATGCTGTCAATTTATATGCAAGATGGCTTTTCATTTCTTTTATTTATTTACTTACCATCAAACACCTACAACCTGTAAAATAAATGCATCTGTCCTAGTTGTGAAATCTGGATGTTCAGCGTTCCATCCAGCATTGCATTGTGTAGTAGACACTCTGTTCTAAACTGCTGGCCATTCAGATGCTCCTGGTCTCGAAATGATTTCTACACACATCTGGTTGCTCTTCTTAAGGTTCTCTTTAAACAGGGTTTAATATGTACATAAGCACACACCATGTTCACCACATGAACACTCAATCGACTCCCTGCAGGCTGCAGTGTAGACATTGCTCTTTTGCTCTGTGTTGTCTCTGTATATGAAGCTCCAAGAATCTGACCAAACGATTAGAAAGCCACTGCATTCCTGAGGCTTGGAGAGCAGACGAAGAGTACAGTGTATGTGTTTTGGTGTAAACAGCATGGTAGAAGTTGTGTGATGGCATTCGTTACATTTTAACAACAGAATTTTCATGTTGTTTTTTTTTTTTTTTTTTATACACATTGGCAATTGTATTAGAAGTACACTTAGTGTAGCTTGACAGGGGAGGAGATGTTTTGTCATTTGTTTCAGGTGTCACCAATGATTTAAAATAGTGTGCAGAATTTGAACAATAGACTGAATCCCAGACTTATGACTAGAATTAAAAAGTCAAGAAATTATTTTATTACTTGAGAAAAAAAAATAAAATAAAAAATAAAATAAATAAATCTATATATATATATATATATATATATATATATATATATATATATATATATATATATATATATATATATATATATATATATAAAAATTTTCTATTTAGGAAAAGTTTGTTGTCTTTGTATTATGTTTGGGTCTTATATCATGTGGTAAGGTGTTGTTTATCAAAAGTAAACATGATATTATATATATATATATATGTGTGTGTGTGTGTATATATATGGGGGAGGAGGATGTGTGTCAGGTGTACGTGAATCACTGTGCTGGGTAGCTGTCTCCGGAACTCACCTGTCAGCCTGTCGTGGGAACATCAGTAGTGTGTGTGTGTGTGTGTGTGTGTGTGTGTGTGTGTGTGTGTGTGTGTGTGTGTGTGTGTGTGTGTGTGTGTGTGTGTGTATGTGTGTGTCTGTGTCTGTGTCTGTGTGTCTGT
Organism: Silurus aristotelis; assembly: GCF_946808225.1. Classification (NCBI taxonomy): domain Eukaryota; kingdom Metazoa; phylum Chordata; class Actinopteri; order Siluriformes; family Siluridae; genus Silurus; species Silurus aristotelis. The sequence goes on from NC_139594.1 coordinate 15,571,685, forward strand.
GTGTGCAAGCAAGAATGTCAAATCCGGCTCTCCATGTGTGCCTCTTCCGAGTCTCTGTGCACAATGAGTGCAGGAGACGCGCTGCAGCCTGCATGTCCCAGACGGCCTGGCTCCTTGGGGCCCGATGCAGGCACAGAGCCGCCTTTGTCAGTTCAAATACTCCGCCTCTGCTGTGCTGCAGCAGTCTCCAACATCTCCAGCCGTCGATAAAGACCTACATTGGAGGGGTATGCACTCCAAATCTCATACACACGCATGAAAGACACACACATATATATATATACAGAAGGTGGTATCAAAAACTTTTGAGACTAGCTCTGTGAACAAGAAAGTACTTTATTTATTTATCACCTTTAAAACAGTCAACTTGCACAACAATTCACTGGTCCCAGTGTTCCTGCCTCTTCTGAAATATGTCCTGGGAATCTTCTTTTTGAAGCGTGTCAATCACATTCTGCGATTCCTGTTGGATCTCCTCAATTCTCTCAAAACGGCAACCTTTGAGATTGATCTTCATCTTTGGGAAGATTGCAAAGTTCGCTGGAGCCAAATCTAGCGAGTAGGGTTGGTGCGAAGTGAAATCATTTAGATTGTTCTCTGATGATCATCATGCACAAGTTGCCGAACAGTTTCGGCAACTTAAAGGTCTTCCTGATCTCTTGTCTTCAAGTGAAGTGTGCATGCCACTCAAAATGACTCTTTGGAGCATTGCCGTATGTCAAACATTTGTCATGTCAAACACAAAATTTCATGTTTGTTCTTCATTGTTCTAACTTGCTGTCCATTATGAAATTGCAGAAGTGGTATTGTATGTGTTCAAATAGCACCAGTTAGAAGTTCTGAACTGTAAAGCCGCTGCTTGGTTTGGTGTTGCCGTGTTATCAAATGCAGCTGTGCCCGTGAATCCTGCAGCACGCTGAGGCCTGTCATAGCCTCACAAATTTCCCTGCTGCTTTTCTGGAGGTGAGCTTCTCTGAATGAAGACAGACAGCCTCACTTGCACAAGGAGATAATACTATCTGTGGCTACCTGTGTAGGAGGGGCAGATTAAGCTGGGAATTAAATGAAGCCTGTCTAAAGAGCACTTCAGGCTGGAGCTAAAGCCCTGGGCTGAGCACTGAGGCTCTTCAGAATCTTAGACTCCGCTTCTGGACACCTGCCCAGTCTGTGGACTTGGAGAAACCTGAAGCCTGTTCACAGTATTGCTTTGTTTGTGATAGGCAACTGCACAGTTCAATGCTCCATGTTCTCTTAAATCTCTCATCTCTCTCTGACATAAAGTTAAAAGAGATCTGAGATGATCTAAACATTTAACATTTTTTAAGGGACAAAACAGAGCTAGTGGGATTTTTAGGAATGTCAAATTCTGACATTAACACACTATAAACTCGAATATCAAGATGCCAGAAGATCTCAATGACCTACAATGCTCCTGTGGCTAGAATAGAAACAAAGACCGTTCATCAGCAGACATGACATGACATCAGTTGCCAAATAGCTTTACGTATGGTAAAAACGGATGTAATTCTGCCACTTAAACTTTCACAAGTGTCTCTCTTTGTCACCTCCCTCTCTTTGTCTCCTCCCTCTCCCGCCTCTCTAAGCCTCGGGGTGTAAAGCCTATTTCCTGAAAGACGTCCTCTTCTCCTCCGTCTACTTCCTCTAATGGCTTCGAGGCCTGGTTAAAGCCTGGCAGACCCACTGCTGCTAAAGCCACCATGCTCTCGTTCTCCTCTAGCTGCTTTTCACCGCTGACTCCTCTGTGGTCGACCCTAATTAGAGTGCGCAGTGATTTCGGGTGATTTTTGAAGCAACACGTGCCTGCCAAGGGTCAGAATATTTTCCACTGCTAATATATAGAAACTGGCAGCTCTTGGATTCTAACGTTTGAGTGAATAACAAAAAGAAATGCTTCTTGGTCCTGACGTAGGAGCATTGCAAGAGCAATAAACAGATCTTATAAAGTTGGCAGGACCAAGCAAAAAAACATGCAAAAAAAGGTCTGTCTTTTATTCATCGTATGTAAAATATGACCTAAATGTGGAGGTGTTTGAAAAAAGAAGCCATTTTACTTTCGTGGTATATCTTAAAGAAAACATGATTTAAAAGGTACCAGCACATGCCAAGCCAGAATGGTTTGGAGTGGCACTAAAGGAGAAATTAATGTTTAATTCTAATCCTTTTTGCCCACTGGATGTGTCTGATTTACTGCTCTATGTCTTGGCCCTGAGCGTGGAGCAAGATGGAAAAGTCATACTCGCAACGCAAGCGCAGCATTCCTGCTTTCCACCAGCATTTTATTTCCGTCAGCGCCGTCGGCTGGGTAAGACTCACTTTATGATTAGGTATGGCTTTGCAGCCTGTATCACTCATTTCGCCATTTATCAGCAGCTAAACTCCCAGCTAATTAGTGATTTAAACCCGGCTCAGGAAATTGAATTACATGCTCAGTTTGTTGCCCATTATTTTGGCGTGCCAGAACTCTGGATCCTCATCAGCATAAAGCTATACATGTGACCCACTTTCACTGCTTCGACAGGCAGAGCTGGAGCCAACTTCATAAAGATCAACTAGAAGCACAGCCTGTTGACTAAGCCTGAATAAAGCCTGTAACATATATGGGGGCTCTGCTCTTCTCCATAATAAGCATATGAAGTAGGGCATTGTGGGGTTCATCAGAGCGGAACAGCTAAAACTCCTGGTGCATGTGCACGTAGATGATGCTTGATGATTGAGAGCATTCAGAGCATATATGGAGTGTAAGCATGGTGTAGTTTTGGCAAACTTTGTATTCTAAAAATAGCCGTTTTAATGTTAAATGTCCAAATATTATATGATAATACATCATTATTGAATCTAATGTGAAAACATTGTGTAAAAAATTTATTTCAATTAATTATATTGGTTTTTCGATCAAATTGTAATATCATTACAATTATTATTACTGGTGGTGCTCACATGTGAGTTCCTGGGTCAATAATAAGGTTTAATCAGGTTACTATTTGTGTGGCGTTTCATAATAGCCTTTGTCTCTGTGTGTTTCCTCCAGATTCTCTGGTTTCCTCCCACATCCCAAAAACATGCCATGAGAATGTCTGCCTTCATAAATTGCCCCTAGGTGTGAATGTGTGTGGTGTGGAGCGGCGCCCCATCTAAGATATATTCGCACCCTGTGCCCAGTGCTCCTGGGATAAACTTGTGTCGATTTTATCGAAACCAAGTTCCAAGTGGCAACTGGTGCCGGGCCAAACCTCGCACAATGGCCGCATTGAGTGTTTTGGAAGATTCTGCAGGAGGAGGGACTTTGCGCCTTCTGAAAAAGGAGCTGATGGTCACCTGCAGCCATTGATGCTAACCATGGAAATAATGCCTTATAATTCATCAGAGGCAATCTGGTTGACCTCTTATTTTTTAGTTCCACCTTAATTGTGTGATGGTGCTTTATCATTTGCCAGGTTCCCTCGACCCCTCTGTAAGGATCTTTTAGGACTCTGAATAAGGCCAGGATAAGTGTGACCTAGCTGATTGAGGTGACCTCTGAAGGGTCCGCTTGTTGATCCTTTAATTAAAGGAAATTGATTTTTTTTCTTTCTTCACAGCGTGAGTGTTCAGCACCTGGACTCAGTTCGGTGTCACGATGGTGACCTCTGATGGTTCTACATCGACTTTACTTTGCTGAACAGTAAGTGGACAGTTCTGACTCCTTTTCTTTCTTTGTCTTTCATTCTTTCTTCTGCTCTTCCCCCTTTCCCTTTCACCTGAACTCAGGGCTTGATGATAGCCTCTTAATAGGCTGCTTTCCAGACTCTGCAGGCTTTTAATCTGAGATGGAGGTGAAAAAAAAAAAAAAAAGAGCAAATAGGGCAAAAGGAGCAGGACACCCAGTATAGTTGTATAGAGAACTGAAATGTCAGGAAAACTCAAGCTGATTGATAGCTCTTTAGAAAAGGCCGGCCTCACATAAAAGACTTTCATTTTCACAGGTGCCTCATTATGGCTTCATTATGACTCCTTCCTAGAAGAGCATGTTTCCTTTTTAGAGTAAGAATTTACACTAAAAGCTCTTCAGTGTGCCCCTTTTTTCCCCTCCTAGGCCATGAAGCACTGCGACTATACAGTGTTTTAGAGGTGTTTGCTAGAATCGTTGAGTGTCTCTGGCATTTCTAGAAGAAGAAACACTTTTTAGAGACTTTTTGAGGAGAATGGATTTTCCTCAAGCCTGTCGCAATTTGGGCTAAAAGTTCTGCCCTTTATATTAAAAAATGGAGCTACTCTACAGCTCAGGAGTCTTGAATTGACACTTGAGACTATTTTTTTTAATCATAGTTGACCTTGCCCATAACCCAATCCCTTACCATTGGATCTTTAAATATGAATTAGTATAAAAACACACAATGTGTGGCCACGATTAGTGTAGTTCTATATCCTTGCATTTTGTCTAACTGATGCTATTTGGAAGGCCGAATAGGAGACTGGCTTCATCACTTTATTTGTGTGTGTGCTTCATTAAAAAGATTACGACTTTTCCAAGATTTGTTTTCCAAGTGGATTCAGCAGTTTTGGGTAACATACATAAGGCTCACTTTATATTTGATCAGCCTTGTCTAAATACCAAGTATTCGCTTCCAGATTGTGGTGAGTCATTCCGGCCAGTTTTAACCTTTGGTCATGTTGTACAGTGAAGCCAGAAATCCTGTCCGAAATATAGCAACTGAAACAGACACATCATATGACTGCAAAACTGGGATGCCTTTTAAGGTCTAAGATAAACTTAGTTTTAAAGGCAGGGTCTGTGATTTGACAATTACTTGGCAAGACAGCAGCAATAAAACATTAGCCTACAGTTAATATAAAAAATAAAATCAAATGCACCACCAAAATCTAACCAATCAGGAGAAGGAAGCATGATTATCTGACTCTACTGCATAACTTGTAATTGCTATGTTGCACTCTTTCTAGCCTCAGCATGTTTAAAAAGAGAACTTAGGTTTATTTTTTCTACATTTGTTTCAAAACTTTCGAAAATTATCTGAATATTTAAAATTATAGTGTCCTGATTGTTTTACACAGTGCTATGCCATGTGAATTCATTACTTTCTTGATTATACACTGTACACTCAATTCTATGGGTTCTTTAGAGAAACTCGTGCCTTTTTTCATTTATATTGATTGAAAGGCAAAATAATTTACTTTCATGACTTGACTATTTCCTTGGAAGCTTTATGCTTTGTGCAGAGACACAGCAGGATACACAAATCTTTTCTCTTTCTCAACCTTGCTCCCCTACCAACCCACTACCCCACCCCCCTTTCTACCACAGTAAGTCTCTGGCTCACATCCACCTCTTATGTCTCAAATCAGCCTGCTGGCGCCCGATGCGGTGCATCCAGGTTAGCCGTAGCCACATTTGCTGGTATCCAGAGTAAATTTGGATTGCATTTACCAAGATTTCAAGGTACTACACCCCCCCGGGACCACCCTTGATGCTAATCAGTCCACCTGTGGGTGGCAGTACTGCACATTAGTTCGAAATCACACACACACACACACACACACACACACACACACACACACACACACACACACACACACACACACACACACAAGTACACACACAAGAGAGAAAGAGAGAGAGAGAGAGAGAGAGAGAGAGAGAGAGAGAGAGCGAGCGCAAATCATGCCTATTCTTCTTGTTCACTCTTTGGAAACTATTTTACTATTACAGGCATATAACAGCATTAAAGTACTAAGAAATGAGTCATTATGAAGCAAAAGATTACACAAAATATATTTTATGATTTTGTTTTATAAAGTTATAGTAGATTTGTATGGATTTGATGTGTGGGTGGTGAAGTGGTACGTGCTCTCTAAAATGACAAAAAAACTCACCATCAAATTGCTATCCTCTTTTCCACACTGTAATTCTATTATAAAACATGACATACATTTAAATTTTTTTTTATTCTTTTTTAAAATTTTTTTTTTTTAGGATAACCTTTTTTTTTGTATTTGTTTATGGGATTGGAATCAATTTCCATTTCAGCTCTCCTATGTCGGTGACAGCACTTTCACTTTCAACTGTACCTTAATTACAAAAATGAAATATGTTGCGCTTCCTTTAGGAGCAGAGCGGTATTTTGGGAATAGCCTGGCACTGCATTTTTCCGCTATTACTGCGTGTGTTCAAGACGAGGAATATGTCCTTATTATTTTCTGGTGCTCATTTCTAAGTTTCTTTGACTAACCCGTAATGCTGTTGCAAGAAAAATAAAAAAGGACGAGTCGGGGATTATTTCTCCCGAAGCCGTGCAGCTCAGAACACAGGTGAGGTGCGTTTTTTCGTTTCCGTTCGAAAATTTTATTGGTCTAATGTTATGGGGTACAGTTTTTTGGCTTGAAGTTTGTGAAACCGGGGAAAACCCAGGAGAAATTCATAAATATGCCGCTTCGTTGTTTAAGCCGCGGGGTTCAAAACGTGGGAAAAAAGTACCGACTTATAGTCCGAAAAATGCGGTATATATTTTATAGTATAGTTTATTTTTATAATTATTTTAATACTTTATATTTTCATAAAAATAAATTTTTTATATTCTATTTTACATTTCTATTTACATGCTAGACAGTCATAATAAACATTTCACTTTGTAATAATGTGTATGTGAAAAATACAATTAGATTTTATTTGTTAAGAGATGTTTCTAAGCCAACTGCAGGTCCAGTGTCTGCTCTAGAGTCTCTTATACTCTGTCCTGTGGGCCAACCTGGTAAGATTTTTTATAAGGTACCTAAACCACCTCAACAGCCTCGTCTCTATGTGAAAGATGCTACAATAATCTGAGACTGCTCAGTGTGAAGTGGATGGAATAAAAATCAACACCATAGGTTTCTCCTGGAAAGAGTAGCAAATTTCATTGAGAGAATAAACCCTTCTCCCTGGCCGAGGACTTGAACTATCCTGGGATTTTTTTTCAAGTGATAAAAATGTGTAGGAATGTGAAAAAGATGGATTAAGTCAGGTCTCAGCAACTTGTTCACAGTTTGTACACAGTTCTCCATTCCAGATATTTCTACTTCATAGACAGCTATGACATCATGGAAATCACAATCACCTGACACCAGGTTGAAAGCTTTTAGGTTCGAAAGTAGTTCGCTACTACCACACCTCAACATCTATTGTTTAAATCCACACAATCTGGCCATTCTGGTCATTTGGCAATCATCTTATAAATTAAGCTAATTGTCAATGCATAAGTGGGAAGTAGTAGCGCATTGGTTAAAGCATTAGATGTTTGCTTAGAAGGTCATGAGTTCAAATCCCAGCACCACCAAGCCCTGCTTTCACAGGATCTAGGCCCATAATCCTTATCTGCTCAATTGTAATTCGCTCTGGACAAGGGTGTCTTAATGCCATAAATGTAAACAATCCAGCCACAGCTTGTTTCTAGGTCACTCGAGTTATTAAAGCACAAACTAGTGTTGTATGCCTTTATCAGTACTTTTGTTTTTTGTACACATACTACACACACAATGTGCACATACCTTGAGTATTCGTAAGTATAGCAGTGATTTAGATAACATGTTCAATAAGAGAGCTGCTGCTGCTGAAAGCATGTATTATTTTAGTTTATTACCTTGGGGAATGACATTAGCTGTAATCATTGAGCACATATCCCACACTTAGAAATAGGCTCTGAGTTCTCCACCAGCAAGGTGTGTGTGTGTGTGTGTAAAAGAGAGAGAGAGAAAGAGAGAGAGAGACAGAGAGAATCGCAATGTCATCAACTGACAAAAAAAACTCTCTTACATATTGATCAATTATAAATTTGCTTAAAGACACACTCCATTACTGTACTTCATGCAGGAGATAAATACAAAAATGACACACACGCATACAACACACAACACAAGCATTGCAGATATCACAGGTTGCAAAGGAATCTCTTTGGCCTTCACTATGAACCCTTGTAGCAGCATAGAATCTATTCGTCTTCAGTCGGCTATGCTAGACCTTCGATTAGTGTGAACCAGACACTATTAATAATGAAATGATGAAGTGAATGCAAACAGTAGACCTTTGCACAATTAAATTACAAAGCGAGGTGATGCTAATATGTGTTTCCTATAATAACAATATCGTGATGAACTGAGCCGAGGTGAACAGCAGCTGAAGGATTGGTGCTGGACTTATCATAAATGTAGGACAGTTTCAGTGTGATGGTCAGAGGAGACTTTTTTCTACGACGGCAATTCCACAGGGCCTTCCTCCTCGCCGTCAGCTCGGTTGGCACGGATCTCAACCAGCGTGCGAGCGAAGCGTGTCCAGTCCTCGCTGTGTGCCGATGCCAGCTGTGGACCATACAGAGAACTTCAGAACTACCACATTAAAATCCCTCCAACCACCAGCACAGACCTTTCATGATTCATCAGGCTGACTACTGATATTACACTGGAGAAGGGAAAAAGTGCGCATCCTGTTTGTGGAAAAGAAAAAAACAAAGATCGTTGTTCGGCTGAATATTTATGGTGAATAGAGATCATGAGGCAGGCTGATTAGGTTTTGCCATCACATTCTGCCGGGAAAGTCAGATGGGAAGCGATGACTGCCTGCCACCCAGGCCGAGGGCGAGAGTAAGAGATGTGCAGGCTGTAATTAAGCAGGAGTAGAGAGGTGGGAGGAGATGATGTCTGCATCTACACCAAAGGCCATAGCTAAAAAAAAATTCTAAACAGCGCTGCATGAGGTCTTCATCAAATCATAAGAATTTGACCTTTGTGAGCTTAACAGGAAAACACCATTATTTTAAATAATTAGTTCTATTAACATTGCAAACAATTCAATCCTTGCAGGCAGAGAGGGAAAAAACCCTCTCTTTAAAAAAAATCCATGTGTGTCAGTATAGAAGCAACATTAAGAACACAACAAGGCCAAAATCTGTTCTACATCAAGCAGCTTGTCCACTTCTTGTAGGATACAAACAGACCAGAGTCAAACCTGATTTAGTTCTGTGGCTTAAATGACTGAAGTATTTGCAGGCTAAATTTCAAAATAGCAGAATTTTCTGGTGTTGCGATTGCACAAATACTGCACCATAAATCTTTTGAAAATGTACCTTTGTGTGTGTGTGTGTGTGTGTGTGTGTGTGTGTGTGTGTGTGTATGTAGAAATAAATACTGATGCAGAATAACTTCAAACATGACATGACAGAACTGGCAGACCCGAAGTACTTAAGTGCCCCTGCTATTGTCTCTTTACATAGCATAGGCCATGTTGCAGACATTTTTTGCACTCTTTATGAAAAGCTTCTGGTAAATACTCTGTTGCAACATAAAACCCTTCAGCTTCAGTCAGTTTATTGATGACCCACCATTATCATCAAGCCTGAGAGACCACACGCCCGACCAGCACACTCTCCAATTACCACACACTAAAATTAGTCAAACCCCACACATAAGGCAAAACCTAGTCTCTGAAACAAGCACAGCAAACACAGGAGTCGTGGCGGCTCGCTGCTCTGTGGTGGTTAGGAAGCTAGAAGCTGTTTTAAAATAGTGGGTAAAGAAAAGCAATGGATCCCAAACATGTGCATGGCCCAAAAGGTTAGTAAACATGCAAGGCCTTTAATGCAAAATCCTCTTATAGTCAGAAATGGCAAAAGGACACACATCCTTTACTTAAGTAGAGGTACAGATACCTCACATCATATTTATATATTAAAACAAAAGAATTTTAAATGTTGTTATCTAATGAAAGTATCCAGGCTGAACAACTACCATACAGAACACAAGCAGATGATGATCAGGTGAACAGGAATGTCTCTGTTCTTTGATCTCATCAACGTCTCATTCATGTCAGTCCCATACATCTTGTCTTCTGACTTGCTCCTTGTTAGCTCTGTAAAGTAGCCAACGTCTGTGGTGCTGTCCTCTACGTCTGCCTTTTTTACCCCAACTACCTGCATGTCTTCCCTCACCACATCCATAAACCTCCTCGTTGGCCTTCCTCTTTTCCTCCATCCTGGTATCTCCATCCTCAGCATTCTCCTACCGATATACCTCATGTCCCTCCTCTGCACATGTCTAAACCATCTTAATCTCGCCTCCCTCACCTTGTCTCAAAACGTCCTACATGCGCTGTCTCTCTAATAAACTCGTTTCTACTCCTGTCCATCCTCGTCTGTGGTGCTTGATAGCCAGGAAATGATACACTAATGGTAGATTGAAAAATCCGTACAATGACAGAAAATAGGTTGATGGGCTGAAAATGTTGTGCAATGATAAGAAAGTATTGAAATTTCATCAAATTGATTTAAACTAAACTAACGAGCCTGTTAAAATGTAAGAAGTCAAAAGTACAGATATTCGTGTAAAGAATTTAATGAGTAAAAGTAAAAAGTTGTCAGAAAAATAAATAGTGAAGTAAAGTGCTAATAAATCTACAGATAAATCTACTTAAGTACAGTAACGGAGTATTTAGACTTTGTTACTTCCCACCTCTGCTTATAGTGAGCGGAGAGGGTTTAATGCACGGGTAGCAGCTTGCCCCTCAAGCTGCAGCTTGTCCCGGTTCACCTCAGGTATACAGTAAGCGCTGCAGAATGAAAACTAATGCTTTTTTATTATTATTATTATTAAAACACAAAAAACGCATGTCCCAGGTATGCGCAAGTCTGAGCTACTAATTCATTTTTAATTTCAGTTTGAAATGCATGTTTTTC